>NC_060129.1:193670849-193976265 GCF_021461395.2 Schistocerca americana | reverse complement strand
AGGTCGAAACCTCTGCGGCAGGTTGGAAACGTTTCGCCATCAATCACTACCGGCGTCATCAGGACAGAGAACTCTTCCGACACGGTCTAATGGGCCGGGCAGGCGTCGGCACTGTGAGCTGTGGGGGAAGGCTGAAGGCTGCGACTACTGCAGGACACTGCAGCCTCAGAGGACAAAAAAAGAAAAAAAGCTTTCCGTTGCTACAAGCGCATTTGTCCACCTGCAGCTATTCCCTGCGAACCGCTGTGAAGTGCATGGAAGAGGGTACGTCCTATTTTACTGGTTGTAAGCCTTTGTTTCCGATTTCGTTCACGTAGGGAGAGTGCGAAGAAAGACTGCTTGGGGGGAGAGGGGGGGAGACGCTCATGAAAAACACACACCGTTTACGGGGGGAGGGGGGGGGGGGTAGGACGTCAAACGGGCCGGCGTGGAGCAGGAGAGGCATCACAGGACATTTTAATTTCCAGTGTCTATACTTTTACAAATAAATTCATAAAACTTTGTCAGCATCACCAGGAAGGATTCAGGATTCACACTCACTGCAGTGAAAGTTCGGAAACATAAGAAAATAATTTTTTTACGTGCGATATTTCATCATTTTTTGCACTTACTAATGGCTGCATTTGTTGCTACAGGTACACTTTTCTTCATATGTTAGAGAGATTCTTCGATGAATTTTGCACAGCATACAAACCATACTTACACGTGTATGAAACTCTAGAATTTATTTAATTTATGAAAAAACGAATGAGCTGTTATATTTTAAACTTCATGTTTAGAAAAAAACACAAATTTTCGAGTTAATTACCTCAATTTTTACCACAGTTTTAAACAGATTTGTAAAATTCTAGAGTTTCATACACCTTTTTGAGTATGGTTTGTATGCTGTGCAAAATTCGTCGAAGAATCTCTCTTACCTATGAAGAAAAGTGTACCTATAGCAACAAATGCTGCCATTAGTAAGTGCAAAAAATCATGAAATTTCACATGTAAAAAAAAATTTATTTTGTTATGTTTTCGAACTTCCACTGCTATGATTGTGAAACCTGAATCCTTCCTGGTGATGCTGACAAGGTCTTACGAATTTATTTGTAAAAGTATAGACAGTGGAAATTAAAATGTCCTGTGGTGACTCTCCTGCTCCAAGTCGGCCCGTTTGACGTCCTACCCCCCTTAAAAGATGCATCATATCCCCAATTTTGAAGATACGACAGTGAAAATTTGTACCATGCTTTACGTGAAATTAATACATTTACTGTTAAGTTCCTTGAATTATGAATATTTTTAATTTTTTATTGAATTTAAAAATGTTATGGTTAAAAAATAATATATGAACCTTTTCTGAAGGAACTATTCAAGTAACTTGTAGAAAATTTTCTCTGTTTAATCTCTTTTCGTGTAGTAAGCTTCTCTTATCACCTATTTTGAGTATATGGAAAAGGAGAATTTTAGTATTTTTTTATTATTATTTGTAAGTGTAATATAAAATTGATGCAAAATTCCAAGCACTTTGCCGCACATCTCGGCTTAAACTGGAAATTGGAAATTTGTTGTAGGTTCCTATGGGACCAAACTGCTGAGGTCATCGGTCCCTAAGCCTACACGCTACTTAATCTAACTTGAACTAACTCACGCTAACGACAACACACACACCATGCCCGAGGGAGGACTCGAACCTCCGACCGTGGGAACCGTGACAAGACGCCCTAAACCCCGCGGCTACACCGCGCGGCTCAGCTTAAACTCACAATTTCAAAATTTACTCTTGACACGATGTTTACTGGGTAAATAAGTGTACAAAATTTCGTAATTCTAGCTTTCATAGGCCTGAGAAAAAGGTACGTTAACTTTAAAAAACGTACTTTTCGAAAAATGCAGTTTTGGAGTTCAACCTAACATTTTTTCCTTGTGTCATCTCTTTTGCCCCAGATTTTTACTCAGCGTCGTCTTTCCCTTGAAGGCTTCTCTTCTGGTTTATTGTCTCCTGCCTGCTTTGCTTTGCTAGGTCTTCAACCGACTTCTCAGCTGCAGAGAGCAGCTCTAAATCTATTTTTCTCAAAATATCTTGAGTGAAGTTTCCTGTGGTAAAGGCCATTGTCTCTAATACCTGCATCTAATATCTACATCCTTCTTACGTTCCCATTATTAAACACAGGAGCTTCATCATAACCAGCTGCCGCGCGGTCAGAGGTGCCTTGTGTCGGTTCGCGCGGCTACCCCGGTCGGAGGTTCGAGTCCTCCCTCGGATATGGGTCTGTGTGTGTTGTCCTTAGCGTGAGTTAGTTTCAGTTAGATTAAGTAATGTGTAAGCCTAGGGACAGAAGATCTCAGCAGTTTGGTCCCATAGGAACTTACGGCGACAAGCTACGAGGTGGAATGTGCGGTACCGGTTTGCTTCCGCCGATAATTTGTGAAATACTCATACCGACGACATTAGATATATTTCATACATCACCATCATCATCATCATCATCATTTAAGACTGATTATGCCTTTCAGCGTTCAGTCTGGAGCATAGCCCCCCTTATACAGTTCCTCCATGATCCCCTATTCAGTGCTAACATTGGTGCCTCTTCTGATGTTAAGCCTGTTACTTCAAAATCATTCTTAACCGAATCCAGGTACCTTCTCCTTGGTCTGCCCCGACTCCTCCTACCCTCTACTGCTGAATCCGTGAGTCTCTTGGCTAACCTTGCTTCTCCCATGCGTGTAACATGACCCCACCATCTAAGCCTGTTCGCCCTGACTGCTACATATGTAGAGTTCATTCCCAGTTTGATTTCCTCATTGTGGACACCCTCCTGCCATTGTTCCCATCTACTAGTACCTGCAATCATCCTAGCTACTTTCATATCCGTAACCTCAACCTTGTTGATAAGGTAACCTGAATCCACCCAGCTTTCGCTCCCATACAACAAAGACGGTCGAAAGATTGAACGGTGCACAGATAACTTAGTCTTACTACTGACTTCCTTCTTGCAGAAGAGAGTAGATCGTAGCTGAGCGCTCACTGCATTAGCTCTGCTACACCTCGCTTCCAGTTCTTTCACTATGTTGCCATCCTGTGAGAATATGCATCCTAAGTACTTGAAACCGTCCACCTGTTCTAACTTTGTTCCTCCTATTTGGCACTCAATCCGTTTATATCTCTTTCCCACTGACATTACTTTCGTTTTGGAGATGCTAATCTTCGTACCATAGTCCTTACATTTCTGATCTAGCTCCGAAATATTACTTTGCAAACTTTCAATAGAATCTGCCATCACAACTAAGCCATCCGCATATGCAAGACTGCTTATTTTTTGTTCACATATCTTAATCTCACCCAGCCAGTCTGTTGTTTTCAACATATGATCCATAAATAATATAAACAACAGTGGAGACAGGTTGCAGCCTTGTCTTACCCCTGAAACTACTCTGAACCATGAACTCAATTTACCGTCAACTCTAACTGCTGCCTGACTATCCATGTAAAGACCTCTAATTGCTTGCAAAAGTTTGCCTCCTATTCCATAATCTCGTAGAACAGACAATACCTTCCTCCTAGGAACCCGGTCATATGCCTGTTCTAGATGTATACAGCATAGATACAATTCCCTGTTCCACTCATAACACTTCTCCATTATTTGCCGTAAGCTAAAGATCTGGTCCTGACAACCTCTAAGAGGCCTAAACCCACACTGATTTTCATCCAATTGGTCCTCAACTAATACTCGCACTTTCCTTTCAACAATACCTGAGAAGATTTTACCCACAACGCTGATTAAAGAGATACCTCTGTAGTTGTTACAATCTTTTCTGTTTCCATGTTTAAAGATTGGTGTGATTACTGCTTTTGTCCAGTCTGATACATTTGTTCATTAATTAATTCACCTTTCTTCTCTCTCTCTCTCTCTCTCTCTCTCTCTCTCGTTTCTCTGTCTGCCCTGAAGATACGTCTTTGTATCCGGCATTCGAGTCCATTATCACCATTATCAGAGTTGCGAGAACCGTGTTTGAAGATCGAAGAAAGGTTTGTCACCTACTTACTGTACTGTAATCTTACCATTCTCAAAGGATATTTTTGGTTCAGAAACGGGCGGTTCGGGCAATAAGTGGTGTAAGTTCGCAAACCTCTTGTCCAGCCCTGTTCATTAGTCTCGGTATTCTGATTTTGGCCTCTCAATACATATATATCCATTACTGTCGTTTCTTGTTAACAATATCGGCTTACTCCCAAGAGTTAGCAGCTTTCACCCAGTTGATACTAGGTAGAAATTCAGTCTATATTTGGCTCGCACTTCCTTCACTCTTGGGCAGAAAGGAGTACTGCTGCATCCATTTTCAATGAGCTACCAGTAGAATTCAAAAATCTTAGCGGTAATCGACGCGCTTTCAAATCGAAACTGAAGGATTTCCTCTCGGGTCACTCCTTCTATGATGTCGAGGAGTTCCTTGAAAAACTGAACTGAATCCTGTGTTATATTGTTGATTGCGTTTTCATAAACTTATGGCTTGTCTTCCTTTCTTTCTTTCTTTTTTTTTTTCTTTGAGTTCATATACGGGTGATGCCGAGGGAATTAGATTAGGAAATGAGACACATAAAGTAATGGATGAGTTTTGGTACTTTGGGAGCAAAATAATTGGTGATGGTCCAAGTAGAGAGGATATAAAATGTAGACTGGCAATGGCAAGCGAATCGTTTCTGGAGGAGAGAAATTTGTTAACATCGAGTATAGATTTAAGTGTCAGGAAGTTTTTTCTGAATGTATCTGTATGGAGTGTAGCCGTGTATGGAAGTGAAACAAGGAGGATAAATAGTTTAGACAGGAAGAGAGTAGAAGCTTTCGAAATGTGGTGCTACAGAAGAATGCTGAAAATTAGATGGGTAGATCACATAACTAATGAGGAGGTATTGAATAGAATTGGGGAGAAGAGAAGTTTGTGGCACAACTTGACTAGAAGAAGGGATCGGTTGGTAGGACATGTTCTGAGGCATCAAGGGATCAACAATTTGGTATTGGAGGGCAGAGTGGAGGGTAAAAATCGTAGAGGGAGACCTAGAGATGAATACACTAGGCAGATTCAGAAGGATGTAGGTTGCAGAAGGTACTGGGAGATGAAGAAGCTTGCACAGCATAGAGTAGCATGGAGAGCTACATCAAACCAGTCTCAGGACTGAAGTCAACAACAACAACAACAAACATTTTATTTTATCTGTTATTAGTTTTATGTTGTAATTTCATGCACTGACACTTTTGCTCCTCAATCTGGTCCTACGGCACTAGATGTCTAACATAAACATAAAAAATTCTCATTTCGTGTACGTTACCGATATACTGTAGCGCGTAATTTGTCAAACGATATTTCTAACTGAATTCAGATTTCTTGATAGGGAGGAAGCAGCACGTTATCTTGCACAGACAGTCATTGACAGATGCAGTAGTATTTTCAGGCGCGCCCCAGGGTAGTGTGTTGGCACCCATGCTATTTATGTTGTGTATTAATGACCGTGCACACGATATTAATAGTCAGAGCAGACTTTCAGCAGGCGATGCTCTTATCTGAAATGAAGTACTGTGTAGAAGAAAAGGTGCAAGTATACTCAACCGGAACTCCATAACATTTCAAAGTTGTGCAAGTACTGGCAACTCACTTTAAATGTTCAGAAACGTAAAACTGTGCATTTCACAATAAGAAAAGAAAAATCGTAAAAAGCCTATAACTACTATTTTGGGATCGCCAGGCCGTTTACAAAACACTTGTGCGACCCATCCTACGAATACAACTCAAGTATGGGGGACCTGTACCAAAGAGGAGTGAATGGCGATGTTGACCGCATACAGAGAAGGGCAGCACGATCTGTCACAGATCTGTTTCGCTCAAGAAAGAGTGTCACGGGGATGCTGAAAAAACTGAACGGCTCAACTGCAAGACGGACGCCAAGTACTTCGTGAAAGCCTACTTAGAAATTTTGAGAAAAAAAAAAAAAGAGTAATAAGTCGAGAATTTAGGCGTACACTACAACGCCCTGCGTGGCTGTCACGTAGGGACAGGTGCACGTCGGGTGCTGGGGGGGGGGGGGGGGGGGGGGCAGCGCAGCAGATTTCTAACACAAAGGGACCGCGTTCGATTCCCGGCTAGCTCTGAGAGGTTTTCCTCTTGCGGACTGGGAACTGTGTTCACCTTACATCCGTACCGTCATTACTGACGCGAAACACGCCTCGGAAACCCTGTCGTATCTTCTTCCCACTATTGAGATGGTTCCATGCCCACGAATCGAAAGTCAATACACTGAAAGCACTCCGTCTTCAGGCCACGAGTGGCCTACCGGGACCATCCGACCGCCGTGTCATCCTCCGTGGAGGATGTGGATAGGAGGGGCGTGGGGTCAGCACACCGCTCTCCCGGTCGTTATGATGGTTTTCTTCGACCGAAGCCGCTACTATTCAGTCGAGTAGCTCCTCAATTGGCATCACGAGGCTGAGTGCACCCCGAAAAATGACACTTGGATGGTCACCCATCCAAGTGCCGACCACGCCCGACAGTGCTTAACTTCGGTGATCTCACGGGAACCGGTGTATCCACTGCGGCAAGGCCGTTACCTCAATACATTGAAATGAATAAATAAAAAAAAAAAGACGAGAGTAATTACTGCACACACAGAGGCGACTAACAAGGGAACCTCCCTATCGCACCCTCCTCAGAGTTAGTTATAACTTGGCACAGTGGATAGGCCTTGAAAAGCTGGACACAGATCAATCGTGAAAACAGGAAGAAGTTGTGTGGAACTATGAGAAAAATAAGCAAAATATACAAACTAAGTAGTCCATGCGCAAGATAGGCAACATCAAGGATAATGTGAACTCAGGAGCGCCGTGGTCCCGTGGTAAGCGTGAGCAGCTGCGGAACGAGAGGTTCTGAGTTCAAGTCTTCCCTCGAGAAAGAAATTTAATTTTTTATTTTCGCAAAGCTATGATCCGTCCGTTCACTGATGTCTCTGTTCACTGTAATAAGTTTAGTGTCTGTATTTTGCGACCGCACCGCAAAACCGTGCGATTAGTAGCCGAAAGGACGTGCCTCTCCAATGGGAACCGAAAACATTTGATCGCAAGGTCATAGGTCAACCGATTCCTCCACAGGAAAAAACGTCTGGTATATTCTATACGACACTGGTGGCGGCATGTGCGTCACATGACAGGAATATGTTGTCGACCCACCTAACTTGTACACTTGGCGAATGAGTAAAAAGATTCTTCTACCTTGCCCGATTTAGGTTTTCTTGTGGATGTGATAATCACTCCCAAAAAAGTGATGAAAACATAAGAGTTTGTCACACAAACTGCAACAAATGAATGCAACAGTTTCACAGTCGCACAGTTTTTCCTGTGCTCTGTCAAAACATATGTTTTTAACGTTTTCAAATTTTTCCGTGTGTAGACCGTCAAATCCTGCATATGTCCAAGCAAATCTGAACATGTCCTGGAATTTTGGAGAGCGAAGTTGATTATGTGTGAGTGCCTGAACTTTGCTAATTGAGAATAAAAAATTGAAGTTTTCAGTCGAGGGAAGACTTGAAGCGAGGACCTCTTCTTCCGCAGCTGCTCACGCTAACCACGGGACCACGGCGCTCCTTAGCTCAGACTATCCTTGATGTTGCATATCTTGCACATGGACTACTCAGTTTGTATATTTTGCTTATTTTTTTCATAGTTCACACAACTTCTTCCTGTTTTCTCGATTGATCTGTGTTCAGTTTTTCAAGGCCTATCCACTGTGCCAACTTATAACTAAATCTGAGGGGGGTGCGATGGGGAGGTTCCCTTGTAAGAAGCCATTCTTCCCGCGCTCCACACGGCAATGGAACGGGGAGAAGCGCTCTTTCAGGAGGAAGTACCCTTTGCCATGCGCTTCACTTGGCCCACAGACTGCCGGGACCGCCCCAGGTCAGTGACTGGCCACAGATGGAGGCCTTCTCCCCCCCCACCGCTACCCACGCCGCCAACGCACAGAGGCCGCACGGCCGGGTATTTCTGCGACGGCGGCCGCGACTCGCAAACATTTGGCCAGCCTAAACACGGCCCATCACTCCCCCCCCCCCTCCCCCCTCCCTATTCCAGGCGTGTGATGCACCACACACGTTGCGGATGCGTGCGGAGTCCCGCAGCCGCGTGGGTGGTTCGGCCTTTGTAAACACCCTGTGCCGGCTTCGGCGTGCGTAAACAGCCTGTAGCGGCGCCGGCGCCTAATGAGGCGTCGCGGCGGGCCGACGCCCACGCACCCACCCCGCGATAGTATTTTATTTCGCGTCTATTTCTGGAGCACCCTGTGCGTCAATGGACTTTTGTGCCGCACTGTTCAAACAGGGTGTTTGGCGAATTCGCTCGTTCCCCCAAAGATGTGCGACATAATTCTGTTGCATTCCCCATTTCCTTTGTCGATTCCAAGAACTGTATTTACACCGAATCGATTGCTTCAGACGGTAGGAGATTCTTGGTTCAAATGGCTCTGAGCAGTATGGGACTCAACACCTGAGGTCATCAGTCCCCTAGAACTTAGAACTACTTAAATCTAACCAACCTGAGGACATCACACACATCCATGCCCGAGGCAGGATTCGAACCTGCGACCGTAGCAGTCGCGCGGTTCCGGACAGTAGCGCCTAGAACCGCTCGGCCACCACGGCCGGCAGGAGATTCTTCGTACTAAGAGTTGAGTCTGACGTAACACAATAGACACTATGGAATGCAACATACAGTTGCTTAAAATTTGCCTTCTTTTACCGCACCAACCGTTTCACATGGAAGCATAGGTCACGTACAACTTTTACGGAAACGAGGCGATAATCATAAGAGTCACAGGACATGAAAGGGAAGGGCTTCGAACCTGGATCTTCTGCTCACTAGGCAGATCAACTAACCACTACGCCACCCGGGCACAGGGTCACAGTGGCTTTGCACAACTGCACAAATTACCCTAGTACGCCTCCCTCGTCAGTCCACATTTCCGTTCACGCCTCAGCCCTGTTGTCATTCCCCTCAACGATGCTAAAAGAGAAGGGTCGTTTACTGTTAAATTTCTGAGAGCGTATTTCCCTGGACGAGTCAAGCAATATGTTGTTTCCTCCTTTGTGTATCTCGCTCAGACGCCACGAAAGTGAAATTAGAGAGACTCGGGCCGACGCGGAGTCTCACCAGCGAATCGTTCACCTGGCGAACCATACGCGACTGAGACAGGAAAAGAGGCGAAATGCCTGTGGTACATACGGCAAGTTGCCTTGTGAAGAGTGGATCAAGCTGAGATGTTTTTGTGGATTATGCAGGATAGTGCAAGGAGAGTGACCCGATTTCAAACTAAACTAATGTAAACTCCGTCCGAACAGGCCTCGGAACGCCCAACGGCACCGACCGGCCGCCGTGTCATCCTCAGACCTCAGGCGTCACTGGATGCGGATACGGAGGGGCACGTGGTCAGCACACCGCTCTCCAGTTTGCGAGACCAGAGCCGCTACTTCTGAGTCAAGTAGCTCCTCATTTTGCCTCACAAGGGCTGAGGGCAAGCCACTTGTCAACAGCGCTCGGCAGACCGGACGGTCACCCATCTGAGTGCTAGCCCAGCCCGACAGCGCTTAACTTCGGTGATCTGACGGGAACCGGTGTTACCACTGCGGCATGGCCGTTGCCCCCGATTTCAAAACTCGATATTTATTCATAAAAATACGCGTAGAAGCTTTAAGTTTTAACTATGCTATTACAAATGCTCTGCGTGTCTAGACCTGTGGTTTCCAAGATTTCTTAGACATTACCCCTGAGTGGAAACAAACATTAGGAAGAACCCTCCCCCCCTCCCCCTCCTCCTTCATTTGTCCCCAGGCTCCTCCCACATCATCACCAACTTTACCACCCGATTGAATTGTAGAATGAAAGACTTTTGTTGGAACACATTCATTTTTAAAATGATGAGAGATGAATGATACGCCGGTCGGAGTGGCCATGCAGTTCTAGGCGCTACAGTCTGGAGCCGAGCGACCGCTACGGTCGCAGATTCGGATCCTGCCTCGGGCACGAATGTGTGCGATGTGCTTAGGTTAGTTAGGTTTAAGTAGTTCTAAGTTCTAGGGGACTGATGACCTCAGTTGTTAAGTCGCATAGTGCTCAGAGCCATTTGAAACATTTAGATGAATGATACACTAGGTGAGCAAGGTATCCGGACAGCCACAAAAGATACGTTCTTCATATCAGGTGCATTGCGCTGCCACCTACTGCCAGGTACTCCATATCAGCGACCTCAGTAGTCATTAGACATCGTGAGAGAGCACAATGGGGCGCTCCGCGTTAACTCACGGACTTGGAACGTAGTCAGGTGATTGGGTGTCACTTGTGTGATACACGTCTGTACGCGAGATTTCCACACTCCTAAACATCCCTAGGTCCACTGTTTCCGATGTGATAGTGAAGTGCAAACGTGAAGGGACGCGTACAGCACAAAAGCGTACAGGCCGACCTCGTCTGTTGACTGACAGAGACCGCCGACAGTTGAAGAGGGTCGTAATGTGTAATAGGCAGACATCTATCCAGACCTCACACAGGAATTCCAAACTGTACGAGGATCCACTGCAACTACTATGACAGTTAGGCGGGAGGTGAGAAAACTTGGATTTCATGGTCGAGCGGCTGTTCATAAGCCACACATCACGCCAGTAAATGCCAAACGACGCCTCGCTCGGTGTAAGGAGCGTAAACATTGGACGACTGAACAGTGGAAAAACGTTGAATGGAGTGACGAATCACGGTACACAATGTGGCGACCCGGTGGCAGGGTGTGGGTATGGCGAATGCCCGGTGAACGTCATCTGTCAGTAGTGTAGTGCCGACAGTAAAATTCGGAGGCGGTGGTGTTATGGTGTGGTCGTGTTTTTCATGGAGGGGACTTGCACCCCTTGTTGTTTTGCGTGGCACTGTCACAGCACAGGCCTACACTGATGTTTTAAGCACCTTCTCGCTTCCCGCTGTTGAAGAGCAATTCCGGGATGGCGACTGCATCTTTCAACACGATCGAGCACCTGTTCATAATGCACGGCCTGTGGCGGAGTGCTTACATCCCTGTAATGGACTGGCCTGCACAGAGTCCTGACCTGAATCCTACAGAACACCTTTGGGATGTTTTGGAACGCCGACTTCGTGCCAGGCCTCACCGACCGACATCGATACCTCTCCTCAGTGCAGCACTCCGTGAAGAATGGGCTGCCATTCCCCAAGAAACCTTCCAGTACCTGTCTGGACGTATGCCTCCGAGAGTGGAAGCTGTCATCAAGGCTAAGGGTGGGCCAACACCATACTGAATTCCAGCATTACCGATAGAGGGCGCCACGAACTTTTATGGGGGGTAGGACTACAAATGGGCCGACTTGGAGCAGGAGAGGCACCACAGGAATTTTTAATTTCCACTCTCTATACTTTTAAAAATTGTCAGAATGACCAGAAAGGATTCAGAATTTACACTTAAAGTGGTGGAAGTTGAAAAATATAAGAAACTTTTTTTTTTTTTACATTTGTATTTCACCTTTTTTTCACTTACCATTGGCTGCATTTGTTGCTGTAGGTACACTTTTCTTCATAAGTAAGGGAGATTCTTCGATGAATTTTGGAGAGCATACAAACCATACTTAGAGGTGTATGAAACCCTAGAATTTTCCAAATATATTAAAAACTGTGGTAAAAAATTGAGATGATTAAGTATAAAATTTGAGTTTTTTGTAAACATGAAGTTTAAAATGTAACAGCACATTCATTTTTTCATAAATTAAATAATTCCTAGAATTTCATACACGTGTAAGTATGGTTTGTATGCTGTGCAAAATTCATCGAAGAATGTCTGTTAGTTATGCAGAAACGTGTACCTATAGCAACAAACGCAGTAAATAGAAGTGAAAAAATGATGAACTTTCTCACGCAAAGAAACCTGAATCCTTGCTGCTCATGGTGACGAAGTTTATGAATTTATTCGTGAAATTATAGACAGTGGAAACTAAAATGTCGTGTGGTGTCTCTCCTGCTCTAAGACGGCCCGTTTGACGTCCTACCCCCCGTTAAGCATTTTCAGCCAGGTGTCCGGATACTTTTGATCACACGGTGTACGTAGTTTCGAACTCGCATCGTTATTTTTGCAACACCCCGTATTTTTCTCTGGCTGTCTGACGCTGTGCTTGCACAGTCGCAAGCCGGTACTCTTGTGACCGCCCTGTAGTTCTCTCTCGTGCCTGCAGAGAGATTCACGCAGCTCTGTTAGAAAGACGTCAGTGAGTCTTAGGCTATACTCCGCCGTGAGGTCCGGGACGTTGCTAGGGACGTGTGAGCCGGTGTCGGGTGTCCCACGTCTCGGCTCGGTGCCGTTTGATGCCTGGCAGAAGCTGTCTGTACCGCACCGCAGAACGCCGCGTATTTCTGGTCTCAGCGGCCGCAGCCGGCTGGAAGCTTAGCACGCGGCCGCTCGCCTCGCCAAACAAACACGCCGCCGGGCGCACAACCCCTCCCCCCCACCACCACCCCCCTCAACCACCAATCCCAGCCCACGCTGCGGACTTTCGCTTTCTAGTCGCCTCGGAACGAAAGCAAACGGGTGTGCGTGACGTCACCCGCACTGCGGCGGTCACACCGCACGCCGGTCGACAGCTGACGATCACAGTGCGAGTAACCGGACCTAGTGCAGTTCAAGGTCAGCTTCCCGTCGCCCCCCCCCCCCCCCACCAAAAAAAAAAAAAAAAAAAATTATACAGCCCCTGTCCCACTGCCAATTCCAGTCAAACCCCATTTCCCCAATCCTCCACAGTTCTGTAGCCGAAGGTTTGTAGGTTCGATCCCGACCATGTTCAGTTCTACATCTTCATTTATACTCCGCAAGCCACCCAACGGTGTGTGGCGTAGGGCACTTTACGCGCCACTGTCATTAACTCCGCCAGCCGTGGTGGCCGAGCGGTTCTAGGCGCTACAAAAAAATGGTTCAAATGCCTCTGAGCACTATGGGACTCAACTTCTGACGTCATTAGTCCCCTAGAACTTAGAACTACTTAAACCTAGGACATCACACACATCCATGCCCAAGGCAGGATTCGAACCTGCGACCGTAGCGGTCTCGCGGTCCCAGACTGCAGCGCCTAGAACCGCACGACCACTTCGGCCGGCTAGGCGCTACAGTCTGGAACCGCGTGACCGCTACGGTCGCAGGTTCGAATCCTGCCTCGGTCATGGATGTGTGTGAGGTCCTTAGGTTAGTTAGGTTTAAGTAGTTCTAAGTTCTGGGGGATTGATAACCTCAGATGTTAAGTCCCATAGTGCTCAGAGCCATTCGAACCATTAAGGCCAAAGTAGACACAACGTGCGTCGTTCGAAACTCGCAGAAACGAAACTGAAAGTAATTAAAATATGGTGCTCTCGAAGAGTCAAGTGGGAGAGATAATGTAGAAAAAGGAAAAGTAGCGAAAAGAACGGATGGGGGAAGAAGTATGTGGAAGGGTGTAACCAGGAGAAAAGACAGCATCGAGGAATATTTAACTTGCTGCTGGAAAGAGCAAAATGTACAGGTAAAAATAGCAGTATCAGACAGCACATTGTACATGATGTTGGATAAAGCAGTTACATAGACGTGGAAAGATCATCACAGGATAGGAACAGGTAGAGTCAATCGAAGCAATCAAATCAGTTATGATAGAACAAATTCAACAATATAGACAAAAAATTCTTATCGATGCCAATTGTCGGGTATATTGTGGGCAACGTGAAATTTTTTAACGCCTGAGTAGACACAACTTTATTCAAATGGAACGTGAGTCATTGGAAACACGGATGTAATTAAAATATCGTGCTACCGAAGAGTGTGAAAAGTCCAATGGGAGAGGTAACGTAGAAAATGGTGAAGTAGCAAAAAGAATGGCTGGGGGAAGAAGTTTGTGGGAGGGCCTAACCAGGAGAAAAGATAGCATCGAGGAATATCTAGCCTGACGCTGGACAAAGCAAAAAGAATAGGTTAAAATAGCAGGATGAGAGAGAACATTAAATACAATATTGGATAAAGCTGTTACATACACGTGGAAAAATCAGCACAGGATAGGAACAGGTAGAGTGAATTGAAGCAATCAAATGAGTTATGATAAAACAAATTCAACAATATAGACAAAACATTGGCTGAAATGGCTCAAATTGCTCTGAGCACTATGGGACTTAACATCTATGGTCATCAGTCCCCTAGAATTTAGAACTACTTAAACCTAACTAACCTAAGGACATCACACAACATCCAGTCATCACGAGGCAGAGACTCCTGACTCCACCGGGAATCGAACCCGGGAACCCGGGCGTGGGAGGACAAAACATTCTTATCGATGCCCATTGTCGGGTATATTGTGGGCAATGTGAAATTTTTTAACGCCAGAGTAGACACAACTTTATTCAAATGGAACGTGCGTCATTGGAAACTCGGAGAGACGAAAGTGAATGAAATTAAAATATCTTGCTACCGAAGAGTGTGAAAGGTCAAGTGGAGAGGTAAGGTAGAAAATGGAAAAGTAGGGAAAGAACAGGTGGGGGAAGAAGTGTGCGGAAGAGTCTAACCAGGAAAAATGGAAATGTCGTGTGGCTAGGGCCTTCCGTCGGGTAGACCGTTCGCCTGGTGCAGGTCTTTCGATTTGACGCCACTTCGGCGACCTGCGCGTCGATGAGGATGAAATGGTAATGATTAGGACAACACAACACCCAGTCCCTGAGCAGAGAAAATCTCCGACCCAGCCGGGAATCGAACCCGGGCCCTTAGGATTGACAGTCTGTCACGCTGACCACTCAGCTACCGGGGCGGACTCTAACCAGGAGAAAAGACAGCATCGAGGAATATTTAACTAGATGCTGGAAGAAAAATAAAAAAAAGTAGGATCAGATAGCAGAATACGAGAAAAATATTGTATACGATATTTGATAAAGCAGTTACATAGACACGGAAAGATCAGAACAGGATAGGAACAGGTGGAGTGAATCGAAACTATCAAGTAAGTAATGATAAAATAAATTCAAGAATATAGACAAAAAATTCTTGTTGATGATTGATAGCGCCCTTTTTCGTGCACGTGCGCTTGTCGTAACTCTTCACGTAATTCCCCTCACTGTCGGACGTCAACCGGAGGAATGTTGCGTCCGTCACGGCGGTGAGGCACCTATCGATCCATCTTTCGACGAGCTCGTTCCAGTGATGCGAGACATCGATAATGAAACCCGAGAGCGCAAGGCGACTCCGGAGTGGGCGGGTCCCCTGTTCCCGTGGTTACCGTTACGGACAAGACTGTTAGAAGCAATTTGATGGGTGTTCCTCAGGGCTCGGTGCCGGGACCGTTTTTAACAGCGATGCGCTCGCGCCCGGCGCGGGACGGCGAAGATAAACCCGAAAGAAAAGGAAAAAAATAAATAAATGAAAAGAAAATAAACGCGCGGAGCCCCCCCCCCCCCCCCGTAAAACCACTGGCCACGCGGGCTATTTACATAAAAATTAACTGGCCCGGTGGCGGGCAGCTCGCAGGAATCGATGCGACTTACAAGACATCGATAGGCGGATGACTTGTAAATGGGCGCGTGTTTACAGCGTGTCGGCTGCCTTTTGTGACTATTTTTCCCCCGGCTTATTCGGGCCTCTGGCTGGCTCTTCCGGTGATTGACCGATCGCGGTGGAGAATGGCTTCTTATTAAGGATTCGTCCGGCCGATCTCTAGGCCCCATCTTGTTAGCGCTCGCCTCTCTGATTGCTACCGGGCATTAGACGGGCTGTGTTATTACCCGCGTAAGGCAGGGGGCTTACCCCGTCTCTGCTGCCGGTTTAACGCAGCACCAGACTCTACCCTGAGGAGGTGTGCAGAGGTCGTTGAACCGGCGCTCTGACGGACGTTTTGCCAAACGCAACTACGCGATCTTGTCAGTTTATCGATAGCAATTTATTACGTCAAGACCGCTTGATTATTAAAATGTTGTCATTATCGGCTTCGGCAGATACGTCAAAATACACCGAGGGGGAAAAAAATAACAGCACCAAAAACAAACTAATGTAGCGTAATGAAATTTCGGGAATACATTTGTCTGGGTAACATACACTACTGGCCAATAAAATTGCTACACCAAGAAGAAATGCAGATGATAAACGGGTATTCATTGGACAAATATATCATACTAGAACTGACATGTGATTACATTTTCACGCAATTTGGGTGCATAGTGAAAGGTGGCTACACTGAGCCACAGCGCCAGAGAGTTTTGTTTCGCCGCCTCCACTGGCAGTGATTATTGAGAAGTAGCGGAGGGCAGTGCTTGTTGAGAACTCGTAGTAGTCAGTGCTTGCTGAGATGGCGTAGTGAAGAGTTCTTGTCGAGAGGTCGTAGTAGGGAGTTCTTGTTGAGATGTGGTAGTAGCGAGTCGGTGTGGAGATATTGTAATGATAGAGTGCTTTTCATCAATATAAATGAAGGTAAAAAAAAAATTTTTCTTTTCTCTCTCATTATTTCAGTGTCCTGAATAATGCGTCATTACAGGTTCAGTCAACAAAGCATCTGGCGTGTGTTCTTGTATTAGAGTGTAATTCTGGTTTTCTTGCGCAATTATAGTATTTCTATTTTTTTTAATTATTTCAGTATAAATGGTATTTAAAATTTCTTGTCTTGTTGAAGAAGAACCGTGCCAGATGTGTACGTTGAATGACACTCCCACACACAAAACAGTTACACTTGTGTTTTGGTTTCATAGGTTTTATAGTTGCTGGGGACTTAATTAATTAATTGTGTTAACGAAAATTTTCATTTCATTCTTTGTTGTTGTTCTATGCAGTCAGATTGCGTACAAAAACTAGTCAGGGCCTACCGTTTACGAGATACATCGTAATCGTACATACAGTTACGAAAAATAAAAATTATTTTAAAACTTAATAATTAAGCCCCCATGCAATAGATCCTGAGAAATCAGTACCCGGAACAACCACCTTTGGCCGTAATGACGGCCTCGATACGCCTGGGCATTGAGTCAAACAGAGCTCGGATGGCGTGTACAGGTACAGCTGCCCATGCAGCTTCAACACGATACCACAGTTCATCGAGAGTAGTGACTGGCGTATTGTGACGAGCCAGTTGCTCGGCCACCATTGACCAGACGTTTTCAGTTGGTGAGACATCTGGAGAATGTGCTGGCCAGGGCAGCAGTCGAACATTTTCTGTACCCAGAAAGGCCCGTACAGGACCTGCAACATGCGGCCGTGCATTATCATGCTGAAATGTAGGGTTTCGCAGGGATCGAACGAAGGGTAGAGCCAATGGTCGTAACACCTCTGAAATGTAACGTCCACTGTTCAGAGTGCCGTCAATGCGAACAAGAGGTGACAGAGACGTGTAACCGATGGCACCCCATACCATCACGCCGGGTGATACGCCAGTATGGCGATGACGAATACACGCTTCCAATGTGCGTTCACCGCGATGTCGCCCAAACACGGATGCGACCATCGTGATGCTGTAAACAGAACCTGGATTCATCCGAAAAAGTGACGTTTTGCCATTCGTGTACCCAGGTTCGTCGTCGAGTACACCATCGCAGGCGCTCCTGTCTGTGATGCAGCGTCAAGGGTAACCGCAGCCACGGTCTCCGAGCTGATAGTCCGTGCTGCTGCAAACGTCGTCGAACTGTTCGTGCAGATGGTCGTTGTCTTGCAAACGACCCCATCTGTTGACTCAGGGATCGAGACGTGGCTGCACGATCCGTTACAGCCGTGCGGATAAGATGCCTGTCATCTCGACTGCTAGTGATACGAGGCCGTTGGGATCCAGCACGGCGTTCCGTATTACCGTCCTGAACCCACCGATTCCATATTCTGCTGACAGTGATTGGATCTCGACCGACACGAGCAGCAATGTCGCGATACGATAAACCGCAATCGCGATAGGCTATAATCCGACCTTTATCAAACTCGGAAAGGTGATGGTACGCATTTCTCATCCTTACACGAGGCATCACAACAACGTTTCACCAGGCAACGCCGGTAAAACTGCTGTTTGTGTATGAGAAATCGGTTGGAAACTTTCCTCGTGTCAGCAAGTTGCAGGTGTCGCCACCGGCGCCAACCTTGTGTGAATGCTCTGAAAAGCTAATCATTTTGCATATCACAGCATCTTCTTCCTGTCGGTTAAATTTCACGTGGCGTAGCAATTTTAGGGCCAGTATTGTATTTAAGAGATTGACGTTGCAGTGTCAGGGGTTACTGTGAGCGCGAGGTAATCCATTAGAAATGTGAAATGCTGATATAATCTTAACGGCTGCAGCCGCCAGGGTGTTGAATGCTAGCATGTAAAGGCGCACGCATTGTGTAGTACAAGTGCCGGCTGTCAGCTTGTTGGACGCAGTTCAAGGCCTGCTGCACTTGCTCGGTCAATACAGGCACGGCCGCTGCTGTTTGTATCATCCGATGATGTCCCATATGTGCTCAATTGGAGACAGGTCTGGTGACGGAGCAGCCAATGAACCATGTCGACTCCCTGTACATGGTATATTTCCGGAAGGCTTTTGACACTGTAGCACACAAGTGGCTCTTAGTAAAATTGCATGCTTATGGAATATCGTCTCAGTTATCTGACTGGATTTGTGATTTCCTGTCAGAGAGGTCACAGTTCGAAGTAATTGACGGAAAGTCATCGAGTAAAACAGAAGTGATTTCTGGCGTTCCCCAAGGTTATAGGCCCTTTGCTGTTCCTTATCTATATAAACGATTTGGGAGACAATCTGAGCAGCCGTCCTCGGTTGTTTGCAGATGATGCTGTCGTTTATTGACTAATAAAGTCATCAGAAGATCAAAACAAACTACAAAACGATTTAGAAAAAATACCTGAATGGTGCTAAAAGTGGCAGTTGACCCTAAATAATCAGAAGTGTGAGGTCACCCAGATGAGTGCTAAAATGAACCCGTTAAACTTCGGTTAGACGATAAATCAGTCTAATCTAAACGCCGTAAATTCAACTAAATACAATTACGAACAACTTAAATTGGAAGGAACACGTAGAAAATGTTGAGGTAAAGGCTAACCAAAGACTGCCTTTTATTGGCAAGACACTTAGAAAATGTAACAGACCTACTAAGGAGACTGCCTACACTACGCATGTCCGTCCTGCTTTAGAATACTGCTGCGCGGTGTGGGATCCTTAGCAGACAAGACTGACGGAGTGTACCGAAAAAGTTCAAAGAAAGGCAGCACGTTTTGTATTATCGCGAAATATGGGAGAGAGTGTAACAGAAATGATACAGGATTTGGGCTGCAAAGCATTAGAAGAAAGGCGTTTCTCGTTGCGACTGAATCTTCTCACGAAATTCCAGCCACCAACTTTCTTCTCCGAATGCGAAAATATTTTGTTAACACCGACCTACACACGGAGAAACGATCAGCACGATAATTTAAGGGAAATCAGAGGTCGTACGGAAAGATATAGGTGTTCGTTTTTTCCGCCCGCTATACGAGATTGGAATAATAGAGAATAGTGAAGGTGGTTCGATCAGCCCTCTGCCAGGCACTTAAATGTGATTTGCAGAGTATCCGTGTAGATGTAGATGTACAAAAGCGGTATGAGGACGAGCGTTATCGTGCTGGAAAACACCCCCTGGAATGCTGTGCGCGAATGGCAGCACAGCACCATAGTCACATACAGATTTGCAGTCAGGGTGCGAGGGATAACCATGAGACTTCTCCTGCTATCATACGAAATCGTAGTCTGGCCATAATTCCAGGGACATCACGGAATGACTTATGTGGTACTAGAGGGAGCAGTAGTGGGTAAAAAACTGGAGGGGAAGGCAGAGATTGGAATACAACCGGCAAATAACTGAGGCCGCCCACAATCTTCAAGCCACTTTGCGGTGCGTCACGGAGGGTACTTGAGAGCATCGCTATCAGCTCAGTCTCCCCACCCTCCCTACTCATTCGGAATGGCGCGACTTCTGGGTAAACATTTTTATGAGGTCCGATATGTTTGGGTTTCTCGCCGTGGTCATTCCGCGAGGCGCACTTCTTACGCCGCACTTCTTGGGACGTAATCTCTCAGCATTTCAACAGTAAAACTCTCCGTGACGCACAACGCATCTCTTGTAGCACTGGAGTATGTTGAATATCCCCGTAGCGCTCTCGCGGTGACTAAAAGATCCCGTGACGAAAAGCGCCGCTCTTCGTTGGATCTTCTCCATCTCTTCTAAACTAAAACTAAAAAAACTCCTCCCGCACAGGCCATGAATCCCCAAAGGTTCCGACCGGCCGCCGTGTCATCCTCAGTCCCACAGGCGTCACTGTATGCGGATATGGAGGGGCACGTGGTCAGCACACCGCTCTCCAGTTTGCGAGACGGGAGCCGCTACTTCTCAGTCGAGTAGCTCCTCAGTTTGCCTCACGAGGGCTGAGTGCACCCCGCTTGCCAACAGCGCTCAGCAGACCGGACGGTCACCCATCCAAGTGCCAGCCCAGCCCGACAGCGCTTAACTTCGGTGATCGGACGGGAACCGGTGTGACCACTGCGCCTAGGCCGTTGGTCCATCTCGTCTACTAATCCAAAGGGCCAATATTAGAAAAGCGGGAGGTCAAGAAACGTAATTTCACGTTAAGAAATGTCTGCCGTTTATGGCACTATTGCTCGACTCGTACCTCGCAGGAACCATGAAGGAAGTGAAACGAAATTTTGGAAGAAGAGTAACTGATTAAGGGGAAGAGAGTGGGGAATTGTGTAATAGCAGAGGAAGACGGAAAATATACAGAACGAGTTATGGAGGACGACTAAACCCCACCACCACTATTATTTAAAGAACAGAATAGTTCCAGGCGTCTAATTAGGTATGTTTCCCAAAAGTGAGTGAAAGCTTCTGGTGCCTTTTTTTTAACGGTAGTAGTAGATATCTTGATGCAGTTAATGTTTACTATGCTAGAGTTTCCCAAAACCTGTTTATATATTTAGTTTTATAGTTTGGTTGTAGCTTCTGTATCACCAAGGAACATTGGTATACGATTTTAATTGTCTCAAAATGTCTTTCACTGAATCATCTGACACACAAAATTTCAATTGCCGTTTTATTATTAGCTGGAGCGTTTCTGCTCATTTACATTTTACCTGTTTGTCAAATCGTACATAGATCTGAATTTTTTACGTAACTCATTTGTACAGAAACCAGATGGCAGTTATGAGTCGAGGGACATGAAAGGCAAGCAGTGGTTGGGAAGGGAGTGAGACAGGGTTGTAGCCTCTCCCCGATATATATAGATTTAAGGGTCAGGAATTCGTTTTTGAAAGTGTTTGTGTGGAGTGTAGCCATGTATGGAAGTGAAACGTGGACGATAAATAGTTTGGACAAGAAGAGAATAGAAGCTTTCGAAATATGGTGTTACAGAAGAATGCTGAAGATTTGATGGGTAGATCAGGTAAGTAATGAGGAGGTACTGAATTGAATTGGGGAGAAGAGGAATTTGTGGTACAACTTGACTAGAAGCAGGGACCGGTTGGTAGAACATGTTCTGAGGCATCAAGGGATCACCAATTTAGTATTGCAGGGCAGCGTGGAGGGTAAAAATCGTAGAGGGAGACCAAGAGATGAATACACTAAGCAGATTCAAAAGGATGTAGGCTGCAGTAGGTACTAGGAGATGAAGAAGCTTGCACAGGATGGAGTAGTATGGAGAGCTGCATCAAACCAGTCTCAGGACTGAAGACCACAACAACAACAACAACAACAACAACAATACAACTGACTGCAGTGGTCCAATGAAGGCTATAAAATAAAAATAAATGACTATACTCCATAGGTGCGTTGCGACCTCAGTATTTATTACTTTTCCGTGTTGTCGACATTACATCACATCACACGTGGCTAGGACGACTAATCACACTGTCATGACCCTCCAGCTAATTTCCGCACTGGAAGGAAGTCGCAAGACGCTAAGATTGCATCCCTGGCGTGTTTCCCAATTACCACCTCCCACGCCATACGAGAATATCAACACACTAGTGTGTTCCAAACTAACGACTCTTTCGACACAGCATCAATTCCGAACGTTAACACACGTGGGTGCGACCGTATGCTAAATTTCCAGTGAAGCAATCGTATATCTCCGCGACGGACGTTTCGCATCCTTATTTTCTCGCTTCGTGTGGACACTCCTTCGAAATGGAGAGAGAAAAAAAAAAAAATCACCTGACGGCGCTGACAACTCTATTACTAAGTTTGCCGAAAAGGAAAATCACACCCTCTTCCTTTCCCGTCATCTTAACAGCGCTCATATTCGTAGAGCTATGTGGACAAAATTGTCACTTTGCTCGTAGCATGTTCTTTTGAATCGGCAATATTTCTGACGCTTTTCAGCAGATAGCGCACAGGGTACTTGGAACGGCGTCATGAATATGTAAAATACCTCCCCGGCTCGTAAACAAAACGCGGGAACAGCGAACGGAACGACATCTCTGAGTCGTCGGAGCGTACTACCGGGAACAGTGCTGCCTCTACATTAAGCGGCGGCAAGGAAATGAACTACGAGGGGTAAGGTTTCTAACCGAAAACTATCAACGATTTAAACCGCTTCCCGCGAACCCAGTATCAATTGCGGGATGCCTAAATAACGGATTTTTAATACGTCGCATAATTAATCAACAAACTGAAAAATTTAAAATGCTGTCATAATCCACTCATTAAGAGTCACAACTCACGTTAAAAGCTTAATACAAGTAGACAGGTATTACAGTTAGAAACCTTATGACTGTCTTCACTCAGTTTGAGTGACTGCGTGCAAATACTCGGACTTTATTCATCCATTATTTGACAGTGAGAGGAATTACAGTAATTCCAGCAAACTTTACACATAATTTCATACCTTCAGGGGACTTTTCTGGCTGACACCCTCCACAAAATGGTGAGAGGAAAAGAGCTTACCGCTTACCACATTTTCCCTGTTCATGCAGTCGATCTTTACCATAAGGGATGGAGTTTTAATTTACACACTCCAGTCGCGTTACTGTGACTACCTTTCATTTTGTGAAGCCTGATAGAGAAAACCTTCCAAAATCTGATGCATTTACGGCTTACGCCCGTACAATTCGGCAACGAAGTCAACCTGCGTCTCTCTCAAATGGAATTATGTGGAATTTAACCAGGCGCTTGAGTTGTTGTAGTTAAGTTGGTAAGGCAACGAACTGCCATGTTGAAAATCGTAGTTTCGCATACCACTGGGTACGAAAATATTTTCTTTCCTCTTCGTGTTTCTAACACATTCTGAGGCTTCGTTAATCGTCAGTTAAGTTTTTTTTTTTTGTAATATTCTTTGTTATTTATACGTAAGAGCGCGTTTTCTCAGTGACGAGTGTCTTCGACTTCGTGGCTTCCATATGTTTAAGAAAAGAAAGATGAAATTATTGTGCGTGAAACAACTGACAGCGACATTTATACTTTTTCTTGTCACAAACAATTCAGCATTTTTTTCGGAATACGTACCGATTTCCGAGAGTATGGTCAGACAGGAATCTAAGAGGACAAATTACTGCGAATGAAACTTGCAGCAATTGTCTTTGTACTTAAGCTTGTGACAAATATTTATCTGCTATGTCATCCATAAGAACGGTAGACAGAGATGAAAGATTCTCGCCACAATATTTTCAGACCATACCACCATATTTGAAACATTCTGATTCGTCAGATGTGTGTTATAAACTACAACGAACTTCTACGGCTGCACTCGCCACACCCTCTCGAGAAGGCGATTTTTTAAAATTTTGTTTTTATGAACCAAATTTTTGATGATGGGGAAGGAGGCTACTTCATGATTTGAATCTGTAGGAGTGAGCTCCAAACACATTCTTTGCATCTTATTATTCTTCAACACTCCTGTAAACACTTTTTCGGGTTCGTGAAGATGTGTTCCGTGTATGCAACTAATTGACGGCATTTTATTGCCGAACACATTTCGCTTCTTCTATTTGTGAAGCATCTTCACGAATAAAAGAAGCGAAACGCGTATGGTAATCTTCATAAATAAAGGAAGCGGAAGGCGTATGCCAATAAACAAATTGCCTTCAATTACCTGTATAGACGTGACGTTCCTCCATGAATTTGGAAGCAACTGAGGAACGACGGAAAACAGAAAAAATGACGAAATTTCCGGATGTGTTCTATAGATCTATTTGTACAATGTGGTACTACACTCCATTCCTAACTCATATTCCGAAAAATAAAACCCAAAACAACACGTCGGCGTGAATGAGAATAAAAGGACATAATGTGACATTTACGACAGTTTCCACAACACAGTCAATATTCTATCGCTATCATGCATTCAGACCGTACCACATGTAATGCAGCAGTTCCAGTTCGTGCACCAACACAGACGGCAGTACCGAAACACACTTACCCAGTAATATAAAATGTCTAACAGACAGCAAGGTGAAATTTGAAAGTAAATCGAAAAAGTTTCTCCTTGACAACTCCTTCTATTCCGTAGAACAATTTCTACAGTACTGGCCATTAAAATTGCTACACCAAGAAGAAATGCAGATGATAAACAGGTATTCATTCGACAAATATATTATACTAGAACTGACATGTGATTACATTTTCACGCGATTTGGGTGAATAGATCCTGAGAAATCAGTACCCAGAACAACCACCTCTGGCCGTAATAACGGCCTTTATACGCCCGGGCATTGAGTCAAACAGAGGTTGGATGGCGTGTACAGGTACAGCTGCCTATGCAGCTTCAACACGATACCACAGTTCATCGAGAGTAGTGACTGGCGTATTGTGACGAGCCAGTTGCTCGGCCACCATTGACCAGACGTTTTCAGTTGGTGAGAGATCTGGAGAATGTGCTGGTCAGGGCAGCAGTCGAACATTTTCTGTATCCAGAAAGGCACGTACAGGACCTGCAACATGCGGTCCTACATTATCCTGCTGAAATTTAGGGTTTCGCAGGGATCGAATGAAGGGTAGAGCCACGGGTCGTAACACATCTGAAATGTAACGTCCACTGTTCAAAGTGCCGTCAATGGGAACAAGAGGTGACCGAGACGTGTAACCGATGGCACCCCATACCATCACGCCGGGTGATACGCCAGTACGGCGATGACGAATACACGCTTCCAATGTGCGTTCACCGCGATGTCGCCAAACACCGATGCGACCATCACGGTGCTGTAAACAGAACCCGGATTCATCCGAAAAAATGACGTTTTGCCATTCGTGCAACCAGGTTCGTTGTCGAGTAGACCATCGCAGGCGCTCCTGTCTGTGATGCAGCGTCAAGGGTAACCGCAGCCACGGTCTCCGAGCTGATAGTCCGTGCTGCTGCAAACGTCGTCGAACTGTTCGTGCAGATGGTTGTTGTCTTGTAAACGACCCCATCTGTTGACTCAGGGATCGAGAGGTGGCTGCACGATCCGTTACAGCCATGCGGATAAGATGCCTGTCATCTCGACTGCTAGTGATACGAGGCCGTTGGGATTCCATACTCTGCTAACAGTCATTGGATCTCGACCAACGCGAGCAGCAATGTCGCGATACGATAAACCGCAATCGCGATAGGCTACAATCCGACCCTTATCAAAGTCGGAAAGGTGATGCTACGCATTTCTCCTCCTTACACGAGGCATCACAACAACGTTTCACCAGGCAACGCCGGTCAACTGCTGTTTGTGTATGAGAAATCGCTTGGAAACTTTCCTCATGTCAGCAGTTTGTAGGTGTCGCCACCGGCGCCAACCTTGTGTGAATGCTCTGAAAAGCTAATCATTTTGCATATCACAGCATCTTCTTCCTGTCGGTTAAATTTCGCGTCTGTAGCACGTCATCATCGTGGTGTAGCAATTTTAATGGCCAGTAGTGTATGTCTGTAATTTGTAAAAGGTGGTGGGTAGGAATTGCTATCTTAATCTGTAGATTTTGTTTTCATTTCGGGGAAAATAATAATAATAATACACTGATGTTTAGAGTAGAAATAGATGTACAAATTAATTTGCAATATGAATTTAAAGTGACTCGTTCCATATCATGGCGATTTATCGTGCAAAATGATGCATGGAACATGAAAGTAATTAACTAACTGACTAACTTCTGGTTGATTGATTGATTTGGGGGGGGGGGGAGGAGGTCATCGGTCCCGTCGGATTAACGAAGCATGTGGAAGGAAGTCGGCCGTGCCCTTTCAAAGGAAGCATCCCGGCATTCGCCTGAAGCGATTTACAAAAATCACAGAAAATCTAAATCAGGATAGCCGGACGCGGGTTTGAACCGTCGTCCTCCCGAATGGGAGTCCTCGCTCGGTAGCATTTGTGGAAGAAAGCACATTGAGGAGAGTTTGGAAGACAGTAAAGAGAAACCGGTGCCAGTAAACCTGTGACGACGGCAGGTCGTTAGTCGCACCTGGCTAGCTCAACCGATCAAATGATTGACCGTAAAAGGCAAAGGTACTGGGTTCGTGTCCCAGCGTACAATCCGCTACACAGACGAAGACGCATTCTGGAAGACTGCGGTTGTATTCGTTTATCTCATCTTCTTGCTGGGAACAAATTATGGGAACATAAATTTGTGCCACATTCAGGAATCGATGCATATACTCCCAAATCGATTTACACCGTCCAGGTGTGGACCAGCGAAGTGGCACAAGTTGAAGGATGGAGCAGCGGACGGATTATAGGAGTGGAGATGGAGGACTAGTTCGAATATAATGAGTTTCCTTGAGAGAGAGAAGTTGCTGTCCATGCATCAGCACGGCTTTAGCAAACATCGCTCCTGCGAAGCGCAACTCGCCCTTTTTTGACACGATATCTTGCGAACCGTGGATGAAGGGTATCAGACGGATGCCATATTCCTCGACTTCCGGAAAGCGTTTGACTCGTTGCCCCACTGCAGACTCCTAACTAAGGTACGAGCATATGGGATTGGTTCCCAAGTATGTGAGTGGCTCGAAGACTCCTTAAGTAATAGAACCCAGTACGTTGTCCTCGATGGTGAGTGTTCATCGGAGGTGAGGGTATCATCTGGAGTGTCCCAGGGAAGTGTGGTAGGTCCGCTGTTGTTCTCTGTCTACATAAATGACCTTTTTGGAGAGGGTGGATAGCAATGTGCGACTGTTTGCTGATGATGCTGTGGTGTACGGGAAGGTGTCGTCGTTGAGTGATTGTAGGAGGATACAAGATGACTTGGACAGGATTTGTGATTGGTGTAAAGAATGGCAGCTAACTCTAAATATAGATAAATGCAAATTAATGCAGATGAATAGGAAAAAGAATCCCGTAATGTTGGAATACTCCATTAGTAGTGTAGCGCGTGACACAGTCACGTTGATTAAATATTTGGGCGTAACACTGCAGAGCGATATGAAGTGGGACAAGCATGTAATGGCAGTTGTGGGGAAGGCGGATAGTCGTCTTCGGTTCATTGGTGGAATTTTGGGAAGATGTGGTTCATCTGTAAAGGAGACCGCTTATAAAACACTAATACGACCTGTTCTTGAGTACTGCTCGAGCGTTTGGGGTCCCTATCAGGTCGGATTGAGGGAGGACATAGAAGCAATTCAGAGGCGGGCTGCTACATTTGTTACTGGTAGGTTTGATCATCACGCGAGTGTTACGGAAATGCTTCAGGAACTCGGGTGGGAGTCTCTAGAGGAAAGGAGGCGTTCTTTTCGTAAATCGCTACTGAGGAAATTTAGACAACCAGCATTCGCTGACTGCAGTACAATTTTACTGCCGCCAACTTACATTTCGCTGAAAGACCACAAAGATAAGATAAGAGAGATTAGGGCTCGTACAGAGGCATATAGGCAGTCATTTTTCCCTCGTTCTGTTTGGGAGTGCAACAGGGAGAGAATGTGCTAGTTGTGGTACGAGGTACCCTCCGCCACGCACCGTATGGTGGATTGCGGAGTATGTATGTAGATGGAGACGTAGAAGGAGGGGGGGGGGGGGAGGGGGAGGAGTGGAAAAAAAGAACAAACTTCGCTGCACGGAGATCCCAACTGAGGAGTCGCTGATTCGATACCCGTTACGACCACGCCCACAGTATGACAGGCTCGACTAGTTGAGAAAAGTTGCTCTGTAAAGCCATTAAGGCGCCGTAAAGCTGCCAGTGCGAGAAAAGAAGGAAGGACAATGAATAAATGCCGCGATGCCTCTTCCCGGGACACGAATTAGGACGAGAATAAACACACCCTGACCCGAAAGTCACGACCAGACGGCGTCATTTTTCTGCCGGGGCAAACTAGCGTAAAAGACGACAAGGAAGGGGAAAAAAAAATCAGGAATAACGAATGCCAGCGAAGTAGGGCAGTAATTCTTAACCGGCCAATCGGAGATGCGGTTACTCGCAAACGAAACTTGCCGGTTCGCTGCTCCTGGAAGGAAGAAATAAATTAAAAAAAAAAAAAAGGAAAAAGGGAAGATGGCAGACTGACGACCGGTTGTAAAAAAAGAGTCTGGGCGGCCGTTCGGCAAAGTCCAAATTACGCTGACAGGTGAGTTTATGAGCCGCGCGCGCTAGCCCACTAGCGTATCGCTGATTTGCGAGAGCTGTTTTGCAAAACTGCGTTCCAGTTGGCCGATCCAGAGGGCGTCGTTGCAAAAGCTGGACGACAAGGAGACTCTGTGGATGGTTTTAGTGTGCGAGCGATGGCGGAATTACGGGTGACGTTCCATAGCGACGGTGTAATACTAGTGCACCACATGGAACAGTTTCGGGACCAGCAATATTTTCAAACGTGGGGTGTACCACAAGGAACTGTTTTGGTACCAGCGCTATTTGCAAATAATCCCTGTATCACCATGAGCTGTCACAGGACGAATGCCATTTTCTGACACTGTTGTAAGGTTCTCATATACCTTTAGCTACTGTAAATAACTCGCCTCTACTGTTGTGGGAGAAATATGGATCAATAACAACAAAATAAATGGAAATCGTGCTTTATTTTAACCTCCTACACTTTTGCGATGGCTTCATATTAGGGAAGTTGCTAAAATTTCAGGCAAAATCTTTTATTAGCCGCAACTCTGTAACTAAACATTTGCGGATGTATGTTTACATGATCTTTTTTCTGTGGTTTTACTCGTAGAATAACATATTAAAATATTTGCATATCTGCGTGAATCGCCCCGTATCTATGCGAACAAAAACAGCACCTCACTACTCGCAATGTAGTCACTACGCTTGAACGGAAATGATCAATGTGTGCAGCGATAAAATTATTTGCTAACCTCCGTTGTAGATTATTGCAATAATTTGTACTAGACAATTCCAGAGGCGAATTTCTGAATAGATAGCGTAAGTTTGGAGTTGGGTTACAGTTCTGAAATTTTCTTGCAGATCAAGATTTTTAAAAAAGCTCCTGTTACGTAAATGCGCGGCGTATAAACCATGTTTGCGAGGAGGTAAGGCAGCTCACGCGTGGTTACGCGACTTTTCACAAATGCGATCGACGAAAGACGCCGAAAATTAAACTAACACACTCCTCTTTTGGATGTTGTAGCTCTTCTTATTTCTCCGAACTTGTTAGGACGCAAAGACTGTAGATAAAACAAACTACAAAATTTAGAAGCGGACGAAACATAAATGAAACTGAGACACACACGCACAGACAGATAACAACACAACACACAATAACGGTAAGTAACAAATGGCACTTAACGACACACAAAAATATACTCACGCACAGGCTGGGAAACAATTTGAAGAGATAATGACTCAACACAGCATAGCGAACTAACAACACAGAACGGCACAGACTTGGAAGACGAACAAGTAACAAAATGGTTCAAATGGCTCTGAGCACTATGGGACTTAACTTCTGAGGTCATCAGTCGCCTAGAACTTAGAACTACTTAAACCTAACTAACCTAAGGACATGACACACATCCATGCCCGAGGTAGGATTCGAACCTGCGACCGTAGCGGTCGCGCGGTTCCAGACTGAAGCGCCTAGAACCGCTCGGCCACACCGGCCGGCCAAACAAGTAACACTGAGAAATGCTTTCAATCGGCTGCCTACCAACTAATTTGTAATTGCTGTCAGACTGTATATGAGGGCCAAACATGTAGGAATTTTAGAACCAGATCTACAGAGCATCTCAGAACACTTAGAAAGTAATAACTCTCTCCCGACATTTGCTGATCAAATTTTCTCATTAGGAGTGTACTGGAGGGCGATCTGTTTTAATTGTTAAAAACCACTCAAAAGCCAATATAGCACAAAACATTTTTTTATTGAAGACAACCTGTTTCAACACTCTTAGCTGTCATCTTCAGGTCGTAGTAAAGCATCGCTAAAATATTTCAAAACACGCAGCACGTTCCCCAAGGACAAGGTGCTGCGTGTTTTTAAATATTTTTAGCGACGGCAAATGTTTGTAAAGGGCTGAGTTTTATCCGCTTGACATCTTGTGCATGAGGTTCACCGTAAAATCAACAAGTTTTACTGCAAAAAAAAAAGAAGGATTGTTTAAGACATGAAGACTCTTGAAATTGGTTGTCTTAAATAAGAAATATTTTCAGAATGACATTTTCACTCTGCAGCGGAGTGTGCGCTGATATGAAACTTCCTGGCAGATTAAAACTGTGTGCCCGACCGAGACTCGAACTCGGGACCTTTGTGTTTTGGGGGCAAGTACTCTAACCATCTGAGCTACCGAAGCACGACTCACGCCCGGTCATCACAGCTTTACTTTTGCCAGTATCTCGTCTCCTACCTTCCAAACTTTACAGAAGCTCTCCTGCGAACCTTGCAGAACTAGCACTCCTGAAAGAAAGGATATTGCGGAGACATGGCTTAGCCACAGCCTGGGGGATGTTTCCAGAATGAGATTTTCACTCTGCAGCGGAGTGTGCGCTGATATGAAACTTCCTGGCAGATTAAAACTGTGTGCCCGACCGAGACTCGAACTCGCGACCTTTGCCTTTTACGGGCAAGTGCTCTATCTACTGAGCTTCTGTAAAGTTTAGAAGGTAGGAGAGGAGGTACTGGCGGAATTAAAGCTGTGAGGACGGGGTGTGAGTCGTGCTTCGGTAGCTCAGATGGTAGAGCACTTGCCCGCGAAAGGCAAACGTCCCGAGTTCGAGTCTCGGTCCGGCACACAGGTTTAATCTGCCAGGAAGTTTCATATCAGCGCACACTCCGCTGCAGAGTGAAAATCCCATCCTGGAAACATCCGCCAGGCTGTGGCTAAGCCATGTCTCCGCAGTATCCTTTCTTTCAGGAGTGCTAGTTCTGCAAAGTTCGCAGGAGAGCTTCTGTAAAGTTTGGAAGGTAGGAGACGAGGTACTGGCAGAAGTAAAGCTGTGAGTACCGGGCGTGAGTCGTGCTTCGGTAGCTCAGATGGTAGAGCACTTGCCCGCGAAAGGCAAAGGTCCCTGGTTCGAGTTTCGGTCAGGCACACAGTTTTAATCTGCCAGGAAGTTTCATATCAGCGCACACTCCGCTGCAGAGTGAAAATCCCATCCTGGAAACATCCCCCAGGCTGTGGCTAAGCCATGTCTCCGCAGTATCCTTTCTTTCAGGAGTGCTAGTTCTGCAAAGTTCGCAGGAGAGCTTCTGTAAAGTTTGGAAGGTAGGAGACGAGGTACTGGCAGAAGTAAAGCTGTGAGTACCGGGCGTGAGTCGTGCTTCGGTAGCTCAGATGGTAGAGCACTTGCCCGCGAAAGGCAAAGGTCCCTGGTTCGAGTTTCGGTCTGGCACACAGTTTTAATCTGCCAGGAAGTTTCAAGTTTCAAGAAATATTTTGTGCGATCTTGCTTTTGAACAGTTTTAAGAATTTGCTGATCACTTAATAGCAAAGTAGTAACCCACAATTCTTTAAAGACTCGAACTTCCATGTCTATAACGGCATATGTCCATGTGTCGAGCAGTGATATAATTCTGCAGGCACAATCAGTGATATATGCAGATACTGCCTGCAAAATGTGTTGCAAATAGAGTTAGTTGTAAACAAGTAATGTTGAAACGTCATCCCCAATGCTGAAGTTCTACTGCATGAGCCGGCCGCTGTGGCCGAGCGGTTTTAGGCGCTTCAGTCTGGAACTACGCTGCTGCTACGGTAACAGGTTCGAATCCTGCCTCGGGCATGGATGTGTGTGATGTCCTTAGGTTGTTTAGGTTTAAGTAGTTCTAAGTTCTAGGGGACTGATGACCTCACATGTTAAGTGCTATAGTGCTTAGAGCCATTTGAACCATTTCTACTGCATGAGAAGCGAAAATTTAGTAAACGATGAATCTTTTCCATGTCATTATTTTGGAGATATCAGCAAAAATAAGTTTCGAGATGGTTTGACATTACATCTAAAGTTTGCTGGAAGTCGCCAAGCGTTCTCAATCTCATATTCTCCATGCATATAGTCTGGGTGAGTTTCGCGGCCTGAGTTTTACTGCCCTTCTAACTTTAGTATTTGCCTTCCTGTATTGAACGTTTAACGTAAGACTATACCTCTTAATGAATAAATTATGACAGCAGTCAATTTTTTAAAATCCTTTAATAATTGTATGAAATACTGAAAATAGTTTTTCTATAGCCTCTCGAATTCGGTTGGATGGGCAACCTGCAACTCAGAACAGTTGACGGTATTACGTATTTAGTAACGCAGATTATCATCCAATGACCATTGAAAATCATTTAAAAAATTCTCAACATCAGCAGGAGCTTGTACCGAAACTTAACAGTGCAAGAGAATAATCACATAACAAAAATGAAACGCCCAAGGAGAGACGGTACTAAATCAAGAGACATCAATGTGCGCTAACACACTGTATGCCACAACGGAAGAATTGTACAAGCAAGTCCATCGCAAGGAAAAAGCATATGCTTAGCCTCTATATTAAATTCTTCTCCACTTCCTCTACACCACTGTCTCTCTCTCTCTCTCTCTCTCACTCACACACACACACACACACACACACACACACACACACACACAGAAAGCTAAACCTCTGAAATGTCAACAAGACTTTGAAATCGCGCACCGCTGTCCAAACAAACAAGGAACGAAACAAATGAACGCCGCATAGCTGTAATTAACTGAAATGGCGGCAGAAAACCTTGTGTTTGGCTGATAAAATTATATCAAATGCGAGTGTAACGGCAAGAAATGACAGCATCAAAAGAAATAAGCGTTTCAACACGTGCTAAACAAGGGAAGCAAGACCACAGTATGAAAAAAAACAACCGTAATTAACTTCCTAAATAACAGAATACATAGTGAAACTCGGTCCGAAATGGGTGAAAAACAGAAAAATTGAAACGTTTCTTTGCTAGCAAATGACGAACCGTGCGATGTGTGGTAGATGAAAAAACTGTCGGCATACAAAACTAATAACATCGTGGAAGGTATGTCAAGAAATAAGGGTACTATGCCCAAATTTAGTATGCAAGAATTAAATCTTTCAGTGTAGCTCACGTGTACGACATATAATGCCTGAGCCCGATTACATGTGTCTTTAGCAGTAAGTGTAGAGTAGTGTAAAGTATTAGACACTTGACTATCACACCTATGTACATGTACGTTTTAGCCAAAAATTCATATAACCTACACAACAGGCTAATATGTAATTATAATTTTTCACAAGAAAACTTAACGCATAGTGGGAAATAAACAAAAAAGCCACGCTGAAGGTCGCACATAAAGCGCTGGAGCATGTTCGGGTAATAACAAAACTATAAAATCGTTTCTTGCACCAGACAGAATTTTTCTCACGTTAAACGAAATACACTTACGAGACTGAGACGCTACGAAATTATAAATTCTGGAGCACTCCTTTTTTCATCGTAAATCGGCAGCAAATGTACCACGATGCCCTTGGTTTTGCAGCCAAGACTTAAGAAAAAGCAAGACACGTTTGAAGGATTCGTAAACTTACAGAATGCGTCCGATGGTGTAAGATCTTCGAAATTGTGAGAAAACTGTGGTAAGCTACAAGGAAAGACGGGTAACATGCAATCTGTACAAGAACAAAGACGGGCCAATAAGATTGTAATTCCAAGAGAGAAGTGCTCGGTTTGAAAACGGTGTAACACAAGGATGCAGTCCTTTGCTCCTACTTTTCAATCTACACATCGAAGGAGCAGTGACGAAAATAAAAGAAAGGTTCAAGAGTGGGAGAAAAACAGGGTGTGAAATGATATCAATGATAAGATTCGCTGAAGACGTTGCTATCATGAGTCAACATGGAGAAGAATTACTGAAAATGTCGAATGGAATGAACAATGTAATGAGTACGGAATGTGGACTGAGAGTAAATCGAAGAAAGGCGGCCGGCCGGGGAGGTCGAGCGGTTCTAGGCGCTACAGTCTGGAACCGCGCGATCACTACGGTCGCAGGTTCGAATCCTGCCTCGGGCATGGATGTGTGTGATGTGTCCTTTGGTTTGTTAGGTTTAAGTACGTTCTAGGGAACTGATGACCTCAGAAGTTAAGTCCCATTGTGTTCAGAGCCATTTGAACCATTTTTGAACTCCGCTATCTTGGAAGCTAAATAAGGCATGGTAGACGAAGCAAGGAAGATGTAAAAAGCAAACTGGCACGGGGAAAGAGGGCATTCGTGGCCAAGAGAAGTCTGCTCGCATCAAAAATAGGCCTTAATTTGTGGAAGAAATTTCTGAGAATGACCGTTTGAAGCACAGTATTGTATTGTAGTGAAACATGGACTGCTGGGGAACCGGACCAGAAGAGGATTGGAGCGATTGAGATGTTGAGTTGGAGAAGGAGGTTGAAAATTAGGTGGACTGATAAGGTAAGGAATGAGGAGGTTCTGTGCAGAATCAGCAAGGAAAGGAATGTGTGAAAAACATTGATAAGGAGAAGGGACAGGATGGTGGGACATGTGTTTAAGACACCAGGAAATAACTTCCATGGTAATAGAGGGAGCTGTAGAGGTAAAAATTGTAGAGGAAGATAGAAACTGGAATATATCCAGCAAATAGCTGAGGACGTATGGTGCGAACTTACGTACATGTAAAATAAATTTGCATAAAATATAAGGAAGCATAGGCCTACCTGTTTATGATATGTTCCAACACAGTGCTAATTTAAATGATTGCTCCGAGATGACAAGTCAAAAACACAGAGGGGTCCAAAAAATGTATCCACTGTTTAAAAGTTCATAACTTGCAAACTAATTGACGGAGTTGTCTCATTTTTGGTGAAAGTGTAGCTTAAAGTCCAACTTTAAGATATCACTGTAGGTGTTTGAAATGGTCACCATTAACATCCACACACAAACGATGCAGCCGAACTGCAGCACGAACTACTGACTGCAACGTGTTCAGTTGGATATTTGCACACGAATGTACGATGGATTCTCGAAGTTCATCCAATGTGGGTGGCTTTTGTCGATATACGACATGCTTTAGTGTTTTGAAGACAGCAAAGTGGAAGTGCTACATCCCACGGTTGCTACACGCAATGAACGAGGACGACCCAGATCGTAGAATGGAGTACTGCGAGTGGTTTACTAACATGGTGCGCAACGACGAAGAGTTTCCAGAGATGATTGTGTGGTCTGGTGAGGCACTGTTCAAACTCAATGGTACAGTAAATCGCAGCAATTGCATCTACTGGGCAAGGTTCGGTAGACAAAGCCGTGAATTTGCCAGGAGTAAATGTGTGGTGTGGGTTGTCTTACCGGGGCTCGGTTGGGCCATTCTTCTTTGACGGCACAGTTACCGGTGAGGTGTACCTTCAGAAACTTCAGACATCAATTTTGCCTGCCATCCGAGACTCGTATGGAGACGGAAGAGCTTACTTTCAACACGATGGTACCCCAGCCCACTACCAATATCGTGTTAGGGCGTATCTCGATGAAAATCTACCAGGAAGATGGATAGGCCGCAGAGGTGCTGTGGAGTATGCATCACATTCCCCAGACGTAACTTCTCTGGACTTTTACTTGTTGAGAACAGTAAAGGACGTCGTTTATCGACAAAAGCCACGCACATAGGACGAACTTCGAGAATCCATCGTACACTCGTGTGCAAATATCCAACTGAACACATTGCAGTCAGTAGTTCGTGCTGCAATTCGGCGGCATCGTTTGTGTTCGGATGTCAATGGTGACCATTTCGAACACCTACAGTGATATCTTTAAGTTGGACTTTAAGCTACACTTTCACCAAAAATTAGACAACTCCGCCAATTAGTTTGCAAGTTATGGACTTTTAAACAGCGGATACATTTTTTTGGACCCCTCTGTAGATACGAACTGACAGTCTAGTAAATTATAAAAGCTAGAGAACCCCTTTTCTTGTCGTAAATCAGCGAGCACAGTTTGCAGCGAATTCGATAACGACTGTGGCGTGAAATAGAATATGGAGAACAGTTTTTTGCTCCTCGCCCAAAGCCTGATTACCTGTCGACAAAGCAGTTTGGGACGAGCATAAATTTGGTTTCCAAAACACACGGAAGAATCAGAGGACGATGTAAGTACTTGCGTGATAGCCCGTTCCATACTTGTGGGATGGGAGGGGTGGGGGCGGGAGAGGGGGAGGATACTGTTGTCACGCCACGCCCACCTGTATCCCCCTACAGTGCCGAAAACAATCGGCTATCAATTTCTGTCCGTGAATAAAATTTCGGGTGGCACCACCGGGCGGTGAAGGCCGTGTCACTGAAGCTAATCGCCGGCCGACGCATATAATGGCGCAGGTCCCTGAAGCTTTGTCTTTCTTATTTTGTCCTGTTTCTCCGGTGCATTGTCCTCTTAAAACAGTTCCAAGGGCAGTTGGGGGACGCGTGCTTTTCACGGCGAACAACGTGTAGCAGGTTCGCGAGAGCAGTTAATGACCGCGGCAAAATTTTTACCCACAGTGCTGTACACTCTAACAACCCTACCACAACAAAGGTCAAAAATTAATTATGATTGTAGTGTTGCTCACACTGCTAAATATTGCATTTCCGGCCAACAACAAAGTTATATTATGTGGCAGGTGTCATTAGAGAACAGTTAATAAAGTCATTTCCCGAAATAATGGATAGACTAGGCAGTCATCTTTTCGTGTTTCCCACGCTGGTCTCGTTGTGAACTCGTGGCTCAATCGTCGAAAATCTAGGTGGTGATGATTCCGATCTCGCATGCAAAGAGGCCTAGGTGTTATCCTGCTATATTCAAAAGTTTTATAGATGTGATTCATAAACCATTCTTGAAGATTAAACTTTTCCAAGTTAGGACAATGGTGATGTAAAAAAGTAATCAGCACTCCGAATTTAAGTTACACTTCTTTTTTTATTACTTTTGTTGCAACATCACTTCACAATATAAAACATACTAGAAAATATCTTCCTCACTGTTAAAGTTCACATTTCATAAACTCACTACAATTTACGTCTTTTTAACATGACGACCAAAGCTTGACTCACTAATAACCGCTTACGCGCCCAAAAATCACAGTTACAAGTACGTCAAAGATCATAGTGACAAAAGAAAGAATACACATAAGAATAATATCATTGCAATATAAACATATCGATATATCAAAGTACCTCTACATTAATGAAATCAAATCTGAATGTTGTCACAGAAATATGTTAACTACACTCCTGGAAATTGAAATAAGAACACCGTGAATTCATTGTCCCAGGAAGGGGAAACTTTATTGACACATTCCTGGGGTCAGATACATCACATGATCACACTGACAGAACCACAGGCACATAGACACAGGCAACAGAGCATGCACAATGTCGGCACTAGTACAGTGTATATCCACCTTTCGCAGCAATGCAGGCTGCTATTCTCCCATGGAGACGATCGTAGAGATGCTGGATGTAGTCCTGTGGAACGGCTTGCCATGCCATTTCCACCTGGCGCCTCAGTTGGACCAGCGTTCGTGCTGGACGTGCAGACCGCGTGAGACGACGCTTCATCCAGTCCCAAACATGCTCAATGGGGGACAGATCCGGAGATCTTGCTGGCCAGGGTAGTTGACTTACACCTTCTAGAGCACGTTGGGTGGCACGGGATACATGCGGACGTGCATTGTCCTGTTGGAACAGCAAGTTCCCTTGCCGGTCTAGGAATGGTAGAACGATGGGTTCGATGACGGTTTGGATGTACCGTGCACTATTCAGTGTCCCCTCGACGATCACCAGTGGTGTACGGCCAGTGTAGGAGATCGCTCCCCACACCATGACGCCGGGTGTTGGCCCTGTGTGCCTCGGTCGTATGCAGTCCTGATTGTGGCGCTCACCTGCACGGCGCCAAACACGCATACGACCATCATTGGCACCAAGGCAGAAGCGACTCTCATCGCTGAAGACGACACGTCTCCATTCGTCCCTCCATTCACGCCTGTCGCGACGCCACTGGAGGCGGGCTGCACGATGTTGGGGCGTGAGCGGAAGACGGCCTAACGGTGTGCGGGACCGTAGCCCAGCTTCATGGAGACGGTTGCGAATGGTCCTCGCCGATACCCCAGGAGCAACAGTGTCCCTAATTTGCTGGGAAGTGGCGGTGCGGTCCCCTACGGCACTGCGTAGGATCCTACGGTCTTGGCGTGCATCCGTGCGTCGCTGCGGTCCGGTCCCAGGTCGACGGGCACGTGCACCTTCCGCCGACCACTGGCGACAACATCGATGTACTGTGGAGACCTCACGCCCCACGTGTTGAGCAATTCGGCGGTACGTCCACCCGGCCTCCCGCATGCCCACTATACGCCCTCGCTCAAAGTCCGTCAACTGCACATACGGTTCACGTCCACGCTGTCGCGGCATGCTACCAGTGTTAAAGACTGCGATGGAGCTCCGTATGCCACGGCAAACTGGCTGACACTGACGGCGGCGGTGCACAAATGCTGCGCAGCTAGCGCCATTCGACGGCCAACACCGCGGTTCCTGGTGTGTCCGCTGTGCCGTGCGTGTGATCATTGCTTGTACAGCCCTCTCGCAGTGTCCGGAGCAAGTATGGTGGGTCTGACACACCGGTGTCAATGTGTTCTTTTTTCCATTTCCAGGAGTGTATTTTCCAGAAACACAGTAGAATATTGCTGGTATCGAGAGGTTGAGGTGAGGTACCGCAATGGTTACGTAATTCAAGTACCATTACAACATATTCTCGTCATGACTGTCCAAAGGACACGATTACGTGTTTTGGACCTTCGCTTTCGACCATACCGTTTGCAAAGAACGCGCATTTTTTATTCCAGCCCATGCTCACTCTTCTTCTTCTTCTTCTTTTTTTTCCCCCCTCAGACTATCCTCCGAAATTGTTCGGTCAGAGGTGACAGACTTTAGATCTGAAGAAACAGGGGAAAGGACAGCCTATACGTTAAAACAATAAATGCAGCCATAATGGAAAGAGTTACTATCACTCATTTAAAATACACAGAAGCGTCAAAGAAACTGGTGTAGGTACGCGTATTCAGATAGAGAGAGATGTAAACGGGCAGAATACGGCGCTGCGGTCGGCAACGCCTATATAAGACAAGTGTCTGGCGAAGTTGTTAGACCCGTTTCTGCCGCTACAGTGGCAGGGTATCAAGATTTAAGAGAGTTTGAACGTGGCGTTACAGTCGGCGCACGAGCGATGGGACACAGCACCGCCGAGGTGGCGATGAAGTGAGGATTTTCTCGAACGGCCATTTCACAAGTGTACCGTGAATATCAGGAATCCGGTAAAACATCAAAGCTCCGACACCGCTGCGGCCGGAAAAAGATCCTGCAACAGCGGGACCGACGGCGACCGACGAGAATCCTTCAACGTGACAAAAGTGCAACCCTTCCAAAAATTGCTGCAGATTTCAACAAGTGTCAACGTGCGGACCATTCAACGAAACATCATCGATATGTTCTTTCGGAGCGGAAGGCCCACTCGTGTACCCCTGATGACTGCACGACGCAAAGCTTTACGCCTCGCCAGGGCCAGTCAACACTGACTTTGGACTGTTGATGACTGGAAACATGTTGCCTGGTCGGAGGAGTCTCGTTTCTCATTGTGTCGATCTACGGGTATGGAGACAACGTCACGAATCTGTGGAACTTGCATGTCAGCAGGGGACTGTTCAAGCTGGTGGAGGCTCTGTAATGGTGTGGGGCGTGTGCAGTTGGAGTGATATGGGGACCCCTGGTACGTCCAGATACGACTCTGACATGTGACACGTACGTAAGCGTCGTATCTGGTCACCTGCATCCATTCATGTCCATTGTGCATTCCGACGAACTCGGGCGATTCCAGCAGGACAATGCAGCGCCACACACGTCCAGAATTCGTACAGAGAGGCTCTTCTGAGTTTAAACACTTCCGCTGGACACGAAACTCCCCAGACATGAAAATTATTGAGCATATATGGGATGCCTTGCTAGGTGCTGTTCAGAAGAGATCTCCACCTGTTCGTACTCTTACGGATTTACAGACAGCCCTGCACGATTCATGGTGTCAGTTCCCTCCAGCACTACTCCAGACATTAGTCGAGTCCGTGCCACGTCGTGTTGGGGGCACTTGTGCCTAGTCCCGAGGTCCCCACGAGATATTAGGCAGGTGTCCCAGTTTCTTCGGCTCTTCAGTGTAGAAACATCTCAGACAAGGCCACTGACAAGATGTTGCTACATAAGGTATGCAAAGAACTTCACTACCTCTTAAACGTGTGACGCGTTATCATAGGGGAACCCGCTGAACATTTGTACAGCGCAAGATGCAAACTTGGTGAGTGTACGATTCTATTTGTGCATCAATCAGATTCGCACGTGTAATATTTCGGAAAATGTAGAACTATGAAACTGTCATTTTTTAACTTTTTCCGGCGTACTGGATGTTCTATGAGGTTCCGGGAGTGCAGCCGGATGATGTTGAGCTGTGGCCACAATATTTCGGCTGGCAACCGTACAGCCATCTTCAGGTGAGAGTTCTCGAGGACACTCTGGCCTCAAGATGGCTGGACGGTTGCCAGCCGAAATATTGTGGCAGTAAATCTACATCTACATCTACATCCATACTCCGCAAGCCACCTGACGGTGTGTGGCGGAGGATACTTTGAGTACCTCTATCGGTTCTCCCTTCCATTCCAGTCTCGTATTGTTCGTGGAAAGAAGGATTGTCGGTATGCCTCTGTGTGGGCTCTAATCTCTCTGATTTTATCCTCACGGTCTCTTCGCGAGATATACGTAGCAGGGAGCAATATACTGCTTGACTCCTCGCTGAAGGTATGTCCTCGAAACTTCAACAAAAGCCCGTACCGAGCTACTGAGCGTCTCTCCTGCAGAGTCTTCCACTGGAGTTTATCTATCATCTCCGTAACGCTTTCGCGATTACTAAATGATCCTGTAACGAAGCGCGCTGCTCTCCGTTGGAGCGCGTCTTGCCACGGTCCGTGCGACTCCATCCGTCGGATGTTCGAGCCCTCCCTCGGGCATCGGTGTGTGTGTGTCGTCCCTAGCGTAGGTTAGCTTGAGTGTAGCCTTACGGACCGATAACTGCAGGAGTTTGGTCCCATAAGACCTTACCACGCATTTCCAAATTCCAAACCGAGCGACGTGGCGCAGTCGTTAGACACTGGACTCGCATTCGGGAGGACGACGGTTCAATCCCGCGTCCGGCCATCCTGATTTACGTTTTCCGTGATTTCCCTAAATCACTTCAGGCAAATGCCGGGATGGTTCCTTTGAAAGGGCACGGCCGATTTCCTTCCCCAACCTTCTCTAATCCGAGCTTGTGTTCCGTCTCTAATGACCTCGTTGTCGACGGGACGTTAAAATAATAATCTCCTCCTCCTCCTCCAAAGTCCAACCAACACGATTCCATACACTACTGGCCTTTAAAATTGCTACACCATGAAGATGGCGTGCTACAGGCGCGAAATTTAACCGACAGGAAGAAGATGCTGTGATATGCAAATGATTAGCTTTTCAGAGCATTCACACAAGGTTCGCGCCGGTGGCGACACCTACAACGTGCTGACACGAGGAAAGTTTCCAGGCGATTTCTCATACACAAACAGCAGTTGACCGGCGTTGCCTGGTGAAACGTTGTTGTGATGCCTCGTGTAAGGAGGAGAAATGCGTACCATCACCTTTCCGACTTTGGCAAAGGTCGGATTGTAGCCTATCGCGATTGCGGTTTATCCTATCGCGACATTGCTGCTCGCGTTGGTCGAGATCCAACGACTGTTACCAGAATATGGAATCGGTGGGTTCAAGAGGGTAATACGGAACGCCGTGCTGGATCCCAACGGCCTCGCATCACTAGCAGTCGAGATGACAGGCATCTTATCCGCACGGCTGTAACGGATCGTGCAGCCACGTCTCGATCCCTGAGTCAACAGATGGGGACGTTTTCAAGACAACAACCATCTGCTCGAACAGTTCGACGACGTTTGCAGCAGCACGGACTATCAGCTCGGTTACTCTTGACGCTGCCTCACAAACAGGAGCGCCTGCGATGGTGTACTCGACGACGAACCTGGATGCACGAATGGCAAAACGTCATTTTTTCGGATGAGTCCAGGTTCTCTTTACAGCATCATGATGGTCGCATCCGTGTTTGGCGTCATCGCGGTGAACGCGCATTGGAAGCGTGTATTCGTCATCGCCATACTGGCGTGCCACCCGGCGTGATGGTATGGGGTGCCATCGGTTACACGTCTCGGTCACTTCTTGTTCGCATTGACGACCCTTTGAACAGTGGACGTTACATTTCAGATGTGTTACGACCCGTGGCTCTATCCTTCATTCGATCTCTGCGAAACCCTACATTTCAGCAGGATAATGCACGACCGCTCGTTGCAGGTCCTGTACGGGCCTTTCTGGATACAGAAAATGTTCGACTGCTGCCCTGGCCAGCACATTCTCCAGATCTCTCACCAACTGAAAACGCCTGGTCAATGGTGGCCGAGCAACTGGCTCGTCACAATACACCAGTCACTACTCTCGATGAACTGTGGTATCGTGTTGAAGCTGCATGGGCAGCTGTACCTGTACACGCCATCCCAGCTCTGTTTGACTCAATGCCCAGGCGTATCGAGGCCGTTATTGCGGTCAGAGGTGGTTGTTCTGGGTACTGATTTCTCAGGATCTATGCACCCAAATTGCGTGAAAATGCAATCACGTGTCAGTTCTAGTATGATATATTTGTCCAATGAATACCGGTTTATCATCTGCATTTCCTCTTGGTGTAGCAATTTTAGTGGCCAGTAGTGTAGAAATGATAAAATAACAAGTGAAAAGAAACCAGAAGGATAGATACACGGGAGCGAGTGATTGACGCCCTCTGTTTGCCCATCCTAGTACCGAGGACAAGAACAGAGGAATCCACGTCGCCTGATTTGTGTCGCGTATCGTAACGTACAGTTCTAGTTCGTCCAAGGTGTAGACTGCAGCGATTTACCCACTTTTGTTTTTGGTCTTGGCGGCCAAATGGAGTGTCTTACACGCTAAACTCACGATTCGTGGCAAACAGCGATGTCAGGAAGTGTGGAGGGGGCAGCTCACCTGAAACAAAGGGAAAAAAGTGGACTTTTAGTATTGCAGATAGTGGCAATAAATACGCAACACAGATGGGCTGCCATTAATAAGTAGAGTGACTCTTAAGACTATATCATGTGGAATTTGACCTAATTAGAAACTTCAAATTTGAAATGCAATGCTGTTGTTGTTGTTGTGGTCTTCAGTCCTGAGACTGGTTTGATGCAGCTCTCCATGCTACTCTATCCTGTGCAACCTTCTTCATCTCCCAGTACTTACTGCAGCCTACATCCCTCTGAATCTGCTTAGTGTATGCATCTCTTGCTCTCCCTCTACGATTTTTACCCTCCACGCTGCCCTCCAATACTAAATTGGTGATCCCTTGATGCCTCAGAACATGTCCTACCAACCGATCCCTTCTTCTGGTCAAGTTGTGCCACAAATTTCTCTTCTCTCCAATTCTGTTCAATACTGTGATCTACCCATCTAATCTTCAGCATTCTTCTGTAGCATCACATTTCGAAAGCTTCTATTCTCTTTTTGTCCAAACTATTTATCGTCCATGTTTCACATACAAATACTTTCAGAAATGACTTCCTGACACTTAAATCTATACTCGATGTTAACAAATTTCTCTTCTTGAGAAACGCTTTCCTTGCCATTGCCAGTCTACGTTTTATATCCTCTCTACTTCGACCATCATCAGTTACTTTGCTCCCCAAATAGCGAAACTGATTTACTACTTTAAGTGTCTCATTTCCTAATCTAATTCCCTCAGCATCACCCGACTTAGTTCGACTACATTCTATTATCCTCGTTTTGCTTTTGTTGATGTTCATCTTATATCCTCCTTTCAAGACACTGTCCATTCCCTTTCAACTGCTCTTCCAAGTCCTTTGCTGTCTGTGACACAATTACGATGTTATCGGCGAACCTCAAAGTTTTCATTTCTTCTCGACGGATCTTAATACCCACTCCGAATTTTTCTTTTGTTTCCTTTACTGCTTGTTCAATATACAGATTGAATAACATCGGAGAGAGGCTACAACCCTGTCTCACTCCCTTCCCAACCACTGCTTCCCTTTCGTGTCCCTCGACTCTTGTAACTGCCATCTGGTTTCTGTACAAACTGTAAATAGCCTTTCGCTCCCTGTATTTTACCCCTGCCACCTTAGAATTTGAAAGAGAGTATTCCAGTCAACATTGTCAAAAGCTTTCTCTACATCTACAAATGCTAGAAACGTAGGTTTGCCTTTCCTTAATCTTTCTTCTAAGACAAGTCGTAAGTTGACCTAATTAGAAAGTTCAAATGTGAAAATCAATGCTAGCAACACTAAAATAAGAAAGATAGACAGATTGATGTGACAAAACTGATAGAATGACGACATGCGTATACACAGATGGAGGTAGTATCGCGTACGCACGGTGCAAAAGGGCAGTGCATTGGCGGAGCCGTCATTTGTATTGGAGTGACTGATGTGAAAAGGTTTCCGAGGTGACTATGGTCGCACGACGGCACATAACACACTTTGAACGCGGAATGGTAGGTGGAACTAGACGCATGTCATATTCCATTTCGGAAATCGTTAGGGAATTCGATTTTCCGAGATCCGCAGTGTCAAGAGCGTGCTGCGAATATCAAATTTCAGACATCGGCACTCACTGCGAACAACGCGAGCCAGTCCTGACAAAACTCTACCATCTGGTGAGCAGGATGTATGAGACAGGCGAAATATCCTCAGACTTCAAGAAGAATATAATAATTCCAATCCCAAAGAAAGCAGGTGTTGACAGATATGAAAATTACCGAACTATCAGTTTATTAAGTCACGGCTGCAAAATACTAACGCGAATTCTTTACAGACTATTGGAAAAACTAGTAGAAGCAGACCTCGGGGAAGATCAGTTTGGATTCCGTAGAAATGTTGGAACACGTGAGGCAATATTGACCTTGCGACTCATCTTAGAAGAAAAATTAAGGAAAGGCAAACCTACGTTTCTAGCAGTTGTAGACTTGGAGAAAGCTTTTGATAATGTTGAATGGAATACTCTCTTTCAAATTCTGAAGGTGGCAGGGCTAAAATACAGGGAGCGAAAGGCTATCTGCAATTTGTACAGAAACCAGATGGCAGTTATAAGAGTCGAGGGGCACGAAAGGGAACCAGTGGTTGGGAAGGGAGTGAGAAAGGGTTGTAACCTCTCCCCAATGTTATTCAGTCTGTATATTGAGCAAGCAGTAAAGGAAACAAAAGAAAACTTCGAAGTAGGAATTAAAATCCGTGGAGGAGAAATAAAAACTTTGAGGTTTGCCGACGACATTGTAATTCTGTCAGAGGCAGCGAAGGACCTGGAAGAGCAGTTGAACGGAATGGACAGTGTCTTGAAAGGAGGGTATAAGATGAACATCAACAAAAGCAAAATGATGATAATGGAATGTGGACGAATTAAGTCGGGTGATGCTGAGGGAATTAGGTTAGCAAATGAGACACTTAAAGTAAATGAGACACTTAAAGTAGTAAAGGAGTTTTGCAATTTGGGGAGCAAAGTAACTGATGATGGTCAAAGGAGAGAGGATATAAAATGTAGACTGGCTATGGCAAGGAAAGCGTTTCTGACGAAGAAAATCTTGTTAACATCGAGTAGACTTAAGGTTGAGGAAGACTTCTCTGAAAGTATTTGTATGGAGTGTAATCATGTGTGGAAGTGAAACTTGGACGATAAACAGTTCAGACAAGAAGAGAATAGAAGCTTTCGAAATGTGGTGCAACAGAAGAATGCTGAAGATTAGATGGGTAGATCACATAACTAATAAGGAGGTTCTGAATAGAATTGGGGAGAAGAGGAGTTTGTGGCACAACTTGACTAGAAGAAGGGATCGGTTGGCAGGACATGTTCTGAGGCATCAAGGGATCACCAATTTGGTATTGGAGGGCAGCGTGGAGGGTAAAAATGGTAGAGGGAGACCAAGAGATGAATACACTAAGCAGATTCAGAAGGATGTAGGCTGCAGTAGGTACTGGGAGATGAAGAAGCTTGCACAGGATAGAGTAGCATGGAGAGCTGCATCAAACCAGTCTCTGGACTGAAGACCACAACAACAACAACAACACGACTCATTATTTCCGCGGGGCACTTCCAACTACTTGTTGACTCCATGCCACAACAAGTTGCTGCAACAGGCGGGGTAAAAGACGGTCTGACGAGATATAAGCGGCTATACGACGACTTCCGTCAAATCAGTGTGTAAAGTGGAGTAGCACTTCTGCGTAGAACCTCCTCATTCCTTACCTTATCATTTCATGTAATTTTCTAACATCCTTCTGCAGCACCACATCTCAATTGCTTCGGTTCTCTACTGTTCCAGTTTTCCCAAAGTCCATACAATGATGTGCTGCAAACATACATTCTCAGAAATTTCTTCCTCAAATTGAGGCCTCTGTTTGATACTGTTGGACTTCTGTTGGCCAGGAATGTCCTCTTTGCCACTCCTAGTCTGTTTTGATGCCCTCCTAGGTTTTGCCTCCACGAGTTAAAAAATGGCTCTGAGTACTATGGGACTTAACTTCTGAGGTCATCAGTTCAAAAATGGTTCAAATGGCTCTGAGCACTATGGGACTCAACTGCTGTGGTCATCAGTCCCCTAATTAAACCTAACTAACCTAAGGACATCACACACATCCATGCCCGAGGCAGGATTCGAACCTGCGACCGTAGCAGCAGCGCGGCTCCGGACTGGAGCGCCTAGAACCGCACGACCACCGCGGACGGCCAGGTCATCAGTCCCCTAGAACTTAGAACCACTTAAACCTATCTAACCTAAGGACATCACACACATCCATGCCCGAGGCAGGATTCGAACCTACGACCGAAGCGGTCGCGCGGTTCCACACTGTAGCGCCTAGAACCGTGCGGCCACCCCGGCCGGCTCCATGAGTTATTTTGCTTCCAGGGTAGCATAACTGCTTAACTTCGCCTACTTCATCATGTCCCATTTTGATGTTAAGTTTCCCGCTCTGTTGTCATTTGTGCTGCTCCGCGTTACTTTCGTCTTTCTACGGTTTAGTCTGAAACCCTTAGACAATTCACTCCATTCAGTATGTCCAGTAATTCTACTTTCCTTTCACCGAGGGTAGCGCTGTTGTCAGCGTATGCTATCATTGATATTCTTTCCTCCTCAATTTTAATCCCATTGGTGAACTTATCTTTTATTTGCAGCATTGCTTCTGCGATGTATAGATTGAAAATAGGGGCGAAACACTACATCCCTGTTTTAACAACCTCTCTAATGTGAGCAATTCGCTCTTGTTGTTCTATTCCTATTGCTTACGCCTTTGTTCAGCTATATTTTGTATGTTACCCATCCTTCCTCATAACTTACACCTACACTATTGACCATTAAAATTGCTACACACAAGTTCAGATACACATGATAAACGGGTATTCATTGGACAAATATATTGTACTAGAACTGACATGTGATTACATTTTCACGCAGTTTGGGTGCATAGATCCTGAGAAATCCGTACCCAGAACAACCACCTCTGGCCGTAATAACGGCCTCGATACGCCTGGGCATTGAGTCAAACAGAGCTCGGATGGCGTGTACAGGTACACCTGCCTATGCAGCTTCAACACGATACCACAGTTCATCGAGAGTAGTGACTGGCGCATTGTGACGAGCCAGTTGCTCGGCCACCATTGACCAGACGTTTCCAATTGGTGAAAGATCTGGAGAATGTGCTGGCCAGGGCAGCAGTCGAACATTTTCTGTATCCAGAAAGGCCCGTACAGGACCTGCAACATGTGGTCGTTCATTATCCTGCTCTAATGTAGGGTTTCGCAGGGATAGAATGAAGGGTAGAGCCACGGGTCGTAACACGTCTAAAATGTAACGTCCACTGTTCAAAGTGCCGTCAATGCGAACAAGAAATGACCCAGACGTGTAACCAATGGCACCCCATACTATCACGCCGGGTGTTCGCCACTATGGCGGTGACGAATACACGCTTCCAATGTGCGTTCACCACGATGTCGCCAAACACGGATGCGACCATCACGATGCTGTAAACGGAACCTGGATTCATCCGAAAAAATGACGTTTTGCCATTCGTGCACCCAGGTTCGTTGTCGAGTACACCATCGCAGGCGCTCCTGTCTGTGATGCAGCGTCAAGGGTAATCGCAGCCACGGTCTCCGAGCTGATAGTCCGTGCTGCTGCAAACGTCGTCGAACTGTTCGTGCAGATGGTTGTTGTCTGGCAAACGCCCCCATCTGTCGACTCAGGGATCGAGACGTGGCTGCACGATCCGTTACAGCCGTGCGGATAAGATGCCTGTCATCTCGACGGCTAGTAATACGAGGCCGTTGGGATCCAGCACGGCGTTCCGTATTACCCTCCTGAACCCACCGATTCCATATTTTGCTAACAGTCATTGGATCTGGACCAACGCGAGCAGCAATGTCGCGATACGATAAACCGCAATCGCGATAGGCTACAATCCGATGTTTATCAAAGTCGCAAACGTGATGGTAGGCATTTCTCCTCCTTACACGAGGCATCACAACAACGTTTCACCAGGCAACGCCGGTCAACTGCTGTTTGTGTATAAGAAATCGGTTGGAAACTTTACTCGTGTCAGCACGTTGTAGGTGTCGCCACCGGCGCCAACCTCGTGTGAATGCTCTGAATAGCTAATCATTTGCATATCACAGCATCTTCTTCCTGTCGGTTAAATTTCGCGTCTGTAGCACGCCATCTTCGTGGTGTAGCAATTTTAATGGCCAGTAGTGTATTTTCCGCACAATTTCGAGAATCTTGCACCACTTTATCGAATGATTGTTCCAACTGCATAAATGCTATGAAGATAGCCATCTTCTAACTGCACAAGTCCTACGAAGACATCCTTTTTTCGGAGTCCCGCTTCCATTATCAATCGTACGATCAGAACTGCCTCTGTGTTTTCCGTACCTTTCCCAAACCCACGCCGGCTCGCAGTGGCCGAGCGGTTCTAGGCGCTTCAGTCCGGAACGGAGCGACTGCTACCGTCGCAGGTTCGAATCCTGCCTCGGGGGTCGATGTGTGTGATGTCCTTAGGTTAGTTAGGTTTAATTAGTTCTAAGTTCTAGGGGTCTGATGACGCCAGAAGTTAAGTCTCATAGTGCTCAGAGCCATTTGAATCCAAACCCACACCAATCGCTACGTAACTGGTCCTGAGTTGTCTTCTCCCCTGTATACTGTGTTGCCCCATCATCGACTAACACCTGCCACCTCGGTTCGTGACAACTTCTGCCGTACCGTCAGCCTCTCGCACACGCGCCCACGCGCTCAGAATTTTTGCCACAGCCGTGCCGTCCCAGACGCTGTCCAGACACAGCGCAACAGCGCACGCGTGAGCACGCATAAACGCACGCACGCACGCACGCACGCCGGAGCCAGAAATAAGTTTTACAATCCCAAGCAGCGCGTCACGCCGACCGAGAACGAAAGCATCGACACGCGCACACACACACACACACACACACACACACACACACACATAATTGCTTGCGTGCGTGAGCCATATGCCCGCAATAACCTACACATACGCACGTAGCCGGCGCGTGTGTCCGCGCTTGTATGTGTGTGTGTGTGTGTTTGTGCGGTGGTAGTCATTTCTGGCGCGAAATTATCCCAGCGCACATAAAACCTGTGTGTTACGACTCGTCCATTCTGAGAGCCAGACCGCAACGACTTCCGCCTGCTAGTCGGGCTGTAGAGCATCCCTTGCGCTGAACATCTGTCGTGTTAACATGACATTGCACACCCTTATTCTTTCGACATCCCTGTCCGATGTTTGGACTGTAATCATTTGAATGCAGATGAACTGAGGAACTGAGAACCATAAAGGTCTACAGCATAGCGTCCTCCATTTAGAGATTGCTGGGAAACTCCTGACAAATGGTTCAAATGGCTCTGAGCACTATGGGACTCAACTGCTGAGGTCATTAGTCCCCTAGAACTTACAACTAGTTAAACCCAACTAACCTGAGGACATCACAAACATCCATGCCCGAGGCAGGATTCGAACCTGCGACCGTAGCGGTCTTGCGGTTCCAGACTGCAGCGCCTTTAACCGCACGGCCACTTCGGCCGGCGAAACTCCTGACATCTGTTGATCTTAACAGTGGACCAGATTTATCTACAGGGTGGTCCACTGATCGTGACCGGGCCAAATATCTCACGGAATAAGCGTCAAACGAAAAAACTACAAAGAACGAAACTTGTCTAGCTTGAAGGGGGAAACCAGATGGCGCTTTGGTTGGCCAGCTCGATGCTACTGCCATAGGTCAAACGGATATCAACAGCGTTTTTTGAAATAGGAACCCCCAAGTTTTATTACGTATTCGTGTAGTAAGTAAAGAAATATGAATGTTTTACTTGGACCACTCTTTTCGCTTTGTGATACATGGCGCTGTAATAGTCACAAACATATGGCTCACAATTTGAGACGAACAGTTGGTAACAGGTAAGTTTTTTAAATTAAAATACAAAACGTAGGTACGTTTCAACATTTCATTTCGGTTGTTCCAATGTGATACATGTGCCTTTGTGAACTTATCATTTCTGAGGACGCATGCTGTTACAGCGTGTTTACCTGTAAATACCACATTAATGCAATAAATGCTCAAAATGATGTCAGCAACCTCAATGCATTTGGCAATACGTGTAACGACATTCCTCTCAACAGCGAGTAGTTCGCCTTCGGTAATGTTCGCACATGCACTGACAATGCGCTGACGCATGTTGTCAGGCGTTGTCGGTGGATCACGATAGCAAATATCCTTCAACTTTCCTCACAGAAAGAAATCGGGGGACGTCAGATCCGGTGAACGTGCGGGCCACGGTATGGTGCTTCGACGACAAATCCACCTGTCATGAAATATGCTATTCAGTACAGCTTCAACCGCACGCTAGCTATGTGCCGGACATCCATCATGTTGGAAGCACATCGCCATTCTGTCATGCTGTGAGACATCTTGTAGTAACATCGGTACAACATTACGTAGGAAATTAGTACACATTGCACCATTTAGATTGCCATCGATAAAATGGGGGCCAACTATCCTTCCTCCCATTATGCCGCACCATACATTAACCCGCCAAGGTCGCTGATGTCCCAGTTGTCGCAGCCATCGTGGATTTTCCGTTGCCCAATACTGCATATTATGCCGGTTTCCGTTACCGCTGTTGGAGAATGACGCTTCGTCGCTAAATAGAACGCGTGCAAAAAATCTGTCATCGTCCCGTAATTTCTCTTGTGCCCAATGGCAGAACTGTACACGACGTTCAAAGCCGTCGCCGTGCAATTCCTGGTGCATAGAAATATGGTACGGGTGCAATCGATGTTGATGTAGCATTCTCAACACCGACGTTTTTGAGATTCCCGATTCTCGCGCAATTTGTCTGCTTCTGATGTGCGGATTAGCCGCGACAGCAGCTAAAACACCTACTTGGGCATCATCATTTGTTGCAGGTCGTGATTGACGTTTCACATGTGGCTGAACATTTCCCGTTTCCTTAAATAACGTAACTATCCGGCGAACGGTCCGGACACTTGGATGATGTCGTCCGGGATACCGAGCAGCATACATAGCACACGCCCGTTGGCCATTTTGATCACAACAGCCATAAATCGACACGATATCGACCTTTTCCGCAATTGGTAAACGGTCCATTTTAACACGGGTAATGTATCACGAAGCAAATACCGTCCGCACTGGCGGAATGTTACGTGATACCACGTACTTATACGTTTGTGGCTATTACCGCGCCATGTATCACAAAGCGAAAAAAGTTGTCCAACTAAAACATTCATATTTCTTTACGTACTACACGAATATGAAATAAAAAATGGGGGTTCCTATTTAAAAAAACCGCAGTTGATATTCGTTTGACCTATGGCGGCGCCGTCTAGCGGGCCAACCATAGCGCCATCTGGTTTCCCCCTTCAAGCTAGACGAGTTTCGTTCTTTGTGGTTTTATCGTTTGATGCTAATTTCGTGAGATATTTGCCCCGGTCACGATCAATGCACCACCCTGTATAGAACGTCAAATCAAACGTCTTTTCGCCGTCTAAATTTCCAAATTGTTATTTTACTGGACTGCGAGTTTCGGCTATATATTACGCCACCTTCAGACCCACTATTGGGCCAGTGGAACCGTGGGCGAGCATTCAGTGACTGGTATGAGAAGACTTTTGAGACACCGATTATTTTGAATTGAGGTGAGCTAACTGCAGTACAACGGAGTAAGTGCGTTCATCCGGCCACGACGGAGAGATTTTCGTCACGTGAGGCAGCCTGAAAATAGCGATGGTCCCACCACGAAGCCCTGCGGGACTCTCGAAGTTTTTTTTTTTTTTTCGGTTCTACACAACTCAGGAGGCTTCTGACGTAAGTGCCAAATTTTCAGCAGAGCCTACGCAGAGAGCTTGACACCTACGCGAGGTATGTGGCGGAGGGCAGTGTTTGCATGGTAGGAAAAAAAAATGCTGGTGAGGTGGATTTAAAGCGGGATGAGGAAAGATATAAAGACGCGAGGGGCGAAAAAGAAGGATATGTCTGTGGTAAGGACCTTCTGCAAACAAATATGTTTGTGTCGGTTTTCGTCACCGCTACCGAGAACGCTAACTACCGTGAAGGAAGAATGCTGTTTGCCCGCGCCGACTCCTGGAAGAATGAACTCATGTTGATCCAAGTGTCGCCACGGCAGCTCGTAGTGTGCGAGCCGGCCGGGGTGGCGGGGGGGGGGGGGGGGGGGGAGGATAGAGCAAATATGGTTTCGGGACTCAGCGGCGACAAAATACTCGAGACGGAGAGCGTGTGTGTGTGTGTGTGTGTTTGTGTGTGTGTGTAGGAGGGTTTGGGACGGCGACGACTCATTAAGAAAGCAGCTTCCGAGGCTTATGACGTCACCCGTGTGTTTCTACCCGCAAATGTTTACGTACGTGAAGACACTAATGGTCCAGTCCCGTGAGTAGGTGTATGCGGCACTTTGACACTGTGAAAATTTTTATACTGCTGCACACACACATAATGAATGCAAGACAGTGTTTATCAAATGGTTGTAAGCACTATGGGACTTAAATTCTGAGGTCATCAGTCCCTTAGACGTAGTACTACTTAAACCTATCTAATGTAAGGACATCACACACATCCATGCCCGAGACTGGATTCGAACCTGCGACCGGACTGATGCGCCTAGAACCGCTCGGCCACGTAGGCCGGCAGTGTTTATCACACAGAAAAAAAACAAACCAAAAAGATATTCGATTTGACATGTCCATCTGCGCCATTGAAATGCACTAAAACAGTTCCAAAATTAGTATTTTAGCGCATCTTTCCAGGCTGCATGAAGTAACTCGTCGCAGTTCTTGTGATTACTCAGCAACATCTGTGTCCAAAGGGACCAGAATTTAATGACTGAAATGCCAAAATACAAAATGAATAGTTGCTGGCGGACGCCTTGAGCGCTTCACACTGTATAATTATTTAAGTTTAATATTAACACTTTGCCGTCCGCACGTCTCGTACGAATGTATTCGCTTGGCGCCGACAGCGCTAATTCGGATTACTTGGCTTGTGCGCCGACCGTTCTTGACATTATCGGGAGATTATAAATTGTTACGTTTGACTAATCTCATCGTTACTTCTCATAAGTTCTCAACCCTCTTCCCCAATTTTCATGAAATTTCGAAGATGTTGTTGTCCTCTTCAGTCCAGAGACTGGTTTGATGCAGCTCTCCATGCTACTCTATCCTGTGCAAGCTTCTTCATCTCCCAGTACCTACTGCAACCTACATCCTTCTGAATCTGCTTAGTGTATTCATCTCTTGGGCTCCCTCTACGATTTTCACCCTCCACGCTGCCCTCCAATACTAAATTTGTGATCCTTCGATGCCTCAGAACATGTCCTACCAACCGATCCCTTCTTCTAGTCAATTTGTCCGACGAACTCCTCTTCTCCCCAGTTCTCTTCAATACCTCCTCATTAGTTATGTGATCTACCCATCTTATCTTCAGCATTCTTCTGTAGCACCACATTTCGAAAGCTTATATTCTCTTCTTGTCCAAACTATTTATCGTCCACGTTTCACCTCCATACACGGCTACACTCCATACACATACTTTCAGAAACGACTTCCTGACACATCTATACTCGATGTCAACAAATTTCTCTTCTTCAGAAACGCTTTCCTTGCCATAGCCAGTCTACATTTTATATCCTCTCTACTTCGACCATCATCAGTTATTTTGCTCCCCAAATAGTAAAACTCATTTACTACTTTAAGTGTCTCATTTCCTAATCTAATTCCCTCAGCATCTCCCGACTTAGTTCGACTACATTCCATTATCCTCATTTTGCTTATGTTGATGTTCATCTTATATCCTCCTTTCAGGATGCTGTCCATTCCGTTCAACTGCTCTTCCAAGTCCTTTGCTGTCTCTGACAGAATTACAAAGTCATCTGCGAACCTCAAAGTTTTTATATCTTCTCCATGGATTTTAATACCTACTCCGAATTTTTCTTTTATTTCCTTTACTGCTTGCTTAATATACAGATTGAATAACATCGAGGAGAGGCTACAACTCTGTCTCACTCCCTTCCTAACCACTGCTTCCCTTTCACGCCCCTCAACTCTTATAACTGCCATCTGGTTTCTGTACAAATTGTAAATAGTCTTTCGCTCCCTGTATTTTACCCCTGCCACCTTTAGAATTTGAAAGAGAGTATTCCAGTCAACATTGTCAAAAGCTTTCTCTAAGTCTACAAATGCTAGAAACGTAGGTTTGCATTTCCTTAATCTTTCTTCCAAGGTAAGTCGTAGTGTCAGTATAGGCTCACGTGTCTCAACATTTCTACGGAATCCAAACTGATCTTCCCCGAGGTCGGCTTCTACCAGTTTTTCCATTCGTCTGCACACAATTCTCGTTAGTATTTTGCAGCTGTGATTTATTAAACTGATAGTTCGGTAATTTTCACATCTGTCAACACCTGCTTACGCGTAATAATATGTATAAGAATGGTAATTACAAAGGGTAGTTTGCAATACATTATTAGTTGTGGATGTACTAGACGCTAGTGCGTGTTTAGTAACTTTGTTTTAGTGACGCTGTCGTCTGTAGCATTACCATGGCCACGCAGATGTAGTTGTAGATGTAGAAGGTCGTACGGTTACCTTGTGACCATGAAATCTGCATATCTGAAGCAATACGGAACTGATTCTTTCGAGCAGCTTCATATCGCGGAAAGCACTAAAAAAAAAAAAAAAAAAGACCTGTTAATCTTCCGAGTGCTAGAAACACAGACGGGATCACGAAAACACACAGTAGCCCTAGCCGCCTCATCGCTGCTAAGCCTATATGGAGCGCGAGAATTTCCTACTCTAGCTCGCTTCTGCCGGTCTCCACAGCGCAGTCATGCATTCGCTTGCGCATGCGCGGTCACGTCCGCGCGATATATCACGCACGAAGCACCGCATCAGCGCCTTCCCAAAGACCCGGCCGCGACGACACGTTTTGACAAAGTACCCTCCCGCCACTCGCCGCCGTTACAACCTCTCCCTACCCACCCTCCACAGCCTCTCTCTCTCTCTCTCGCAGTGTCTCGGAAGAAAAATGAAGAAGAAGGGGCAAGAGGAAAAAAAAAAAATCATCGTCATCAACTGGGTCGCCGCTCTTCACAATTTTATGGCTCATGAAAGGAAAATGGCGCGCGCCACTTATACGGGCTTAGTTACGAGGGCTGTCCGCCAGGGGCGCTGCCGCCACAGGGCTTAACTGTGCTTACCAACTTCTTTGGTCGCGCGCCTTGCGCCTCGCGCCGCTGCAACACACACAACGCCGCTGCCGTGCGGGTGGCTTCCAACTCAGGCGCAACTTGTGGAGGCATTACGTCGGTATGGGGGGGATGCGAAAAGCTGTCCGTACAATGCATGCAAATTGTGCAAAGTGCTGCCTGACTTTGAGTGCGCGGCGGAAAGGGGAACTATCTATTGTTATGACGTTCCAGGCGAAATATCTCGCCGCCAGGTTGGCGATAGCGTTTCCAAACTGGGGAGCACTACGATAACTGATAGAAGCTGCAACTTCGAAGTTACAATATAGTCTGACACCGATTACAGCCAGATCTACATCGATACTTCGTAATCCTACCCGCGTTGCGTGGTATTGTGAGTCCTGCTGTTACTTACGCCTTTATTCCTGCAATCGCGGAAGGGAGGAATTTCTGGCAGAAAACATCTACCGGGTGATCAAAAAGTCAGTATAAATTTCAAAACTTAATAAACCACCGAATAATGTAGATAGAGAGGTAAAAATTGACACACATGCTTGGAATGACATGGGGTTTTATTAGAACAAAAAAGTTCACAAAATGTCCGACAGATGGCGCTGGACAGCAAAACGTCAGTAACTGCCCATGACAATCGCGTATAAAAGGAGCTGTAATGAGAGAGAGAGAGAGATGCGCCAGCAGTCGCAGCATGTTGACGTTGCCTGAAAAGGCGCTTTTAGTGAAGCTGTATTATCAGAGTGGGGAATGTGCTAGTTCAGCGTTACGATCCTATCGCCAAAGGAAGGGGATTCGAACGGGTAAAGGTCCATTGAAAAATGCAGCTGTGGCGAGAATGATTTCGAAGTTCGAAGCAACTGGTTGTTGAGACGATAGACCCTGTACTGGCCGACCGAGCACAAGGCGTAATGCTGCTGAGACAGTTCAGGAAGAAATGGAGACTGTAGCGGGTTCGTCTATGCACGGGGAGGTCAGCGCTCGTGCAGTCGCACGTCGCACCGGCATTCCGTACACTACTGTTTGGTTGGCACCCTCCGATGCTATCCGTACAAAATCCATCGGCATCGTGAACTGTTACCTGGCGATTTAGTGAAGCGGAGAGCATTTGCAGTGTGGGCGTTTCAAAAGATTGTGGAAGGTGACGATTGGTTGAGTAACGTGTTGTGGACCGACGAAGCTCATTTCACGCTCCGAGGGTCTGTCAGCGCCCACAACTGCAGAATTTGGGCTACCGGAAATCCTAGAACTGTCGTGGAAACTCCATTGCACGACGAGAAAGTCACGGTATTGGTCGGATTTACCACATCTACCGTTATCGGGCCTTTTTTCTTCGAGGAAATGCGTGATTCTGGTTTTGTAACTGCTACCGTGACGGGTGAGAGGTACGCCGATATGTTACAGGATCACATCATCCCCGGCCTGGCTGATAAACACCTGCTGGAACGTGCGATGTTTATGCAGGGTGGCGCTCCACCCCATATTGCTAGACGCGTGAAAGATCTCTTGCGCGCGTCGTCTGGTGATGATCGTGTGGTCAGCCGCCACTTTCGTCACGCTTGGCCTCCCAGGTCCCCAGACCTCAGTCCGTGCGATTATTGGCTTTGGGGTTACCTGAAGTCGCAAGTGTATCGTGATCAACCGACATCTCTAGGGATGCTGAAAGACAACATCCGACGCCAATGCCTCACCGTAACTCCGGACATGCTTTACAGTGCTGTTCACAACATTAGTCCTCGACTACAGCTATTGTTGAGGAATGATCGTGGACATATTGAGCATTTCCTGTAAAGAGCACCATCTTTGCTTTCGCTTACTTTGTTATACTAATTATTGCTATTCGGATCAGATGAAGCGCCATCTGTCGGACATTTTTTGAACTTTCGCATTTTTTTTTTATTTTTGTTCTAATAAAACCCCATGCCATTCCAAGCATTCGTGTCAATTCGTACCTCTCTATCTACATTATTGCGTGATGTATTGAGTTTTCAAATTTATACTGACTTTTTGATCACCCAGTACATCTTCGTCCATACTTTGCAGACCGCTATGCATGGCAGAGGGTACTCCCCACAATACAGTTAGCAGGGTTTCTTCCATTCATGTACGGAGTACGGGAAGAATGATTCTTTAAATGCGTCCGCGGGTGCTGTAATTAATCTAAACTTGTACTCACGATCTCTATGGGAGCGAGACATAGGTTGCTGTAGTATACACCGATCAGCCAGAACATTATGACCACCGAGCGACTATCGATATAAACCCGTCCAGGTGATAGCAGCGTCACCTCGCAAGGAATGACTGCTAGTCAGACAAACGCACGGTGCGTGTTGTCCGTGTGTAGAACGAGGAAGGTGCGCGATTTGTCTGACCGAGGGAAGGTTGTGATGCTCCGCAGACTCGATCCTTCAAGACGTATACATCAACGCGTAAATAATCTTTAGGCAACGTGAATAGCTGAACACGCTGTCAATAAATTTTCCAAAGGCCCCATTCTCGTAACAAGACCAATGCCAAACAGTCTGTACATTTCTTCATGCCTGAAGACGCAAGCACCACAGCATAAATAAACGTTAACTGACGTTGATAATTAATTGGCACGTTAAAAAATTAGTGATAGACCCATTCTTGTGATACAGCAATGCGATACTTGTGAAACAGGATTTGTGAACCACCCTGTACCAGTCAAAAAGTACCCGAGGAATCATCAGTTGTTCTAGAGGGAAACTTCAAAGCACAAATAAATCTTTCGGCAAAGTAAATGGTTAAAGAAACTGTTAACACGACATTACAGACTCTTGTTTTGTTACGGAGAAAAGCATCACTTGTGCAAATTGAATTGTGGACCACGGTGTAAATTTCAAAAATGGTTGCGAATGACGAGTCTTTTGACTCGCAGCGTAGGTACCAGCACGTAATTTATCTATTAGGTTAAGTAAATAAATTGGTACAATGTTTACAGCTTCATAAAAGGCACCATTTCTCTTACGAAGGGACGAGATCCTTGTAGACGTATGAGAGAGGGAAATTACCGTCGCAGACGACAGGTATACGAACTGGAAGAGTTCGTAAAGTGTGGCGACGACTTATTCCGCAGATTTACTGGCAGTACCCCGAACCGGACTGCTGCTAAAACAGGGACCGGTATGCAAATACCGACTCCTGACGAAGTGACGAGTTTTCTCGTGCGAAACAAGAGGGGGGGGGGGGGGGGAAGGGGGGGGGGAAGATGCGACGACCGCTTGGGTTATGTCGCGGACATAACATTTACGTGGCAGTGAATTTGTCACTGGCGTAGCCAATTAACGAAATTTTGTGCAAAGCGTAAGGTCATAACATAGATACCTTGTTAGGCAACAAAACATGGACCCCCTTCAACCACTTGACTGAGTTCGTCTGCACCGCACTGACTACATGTGATGAAGTGGTGGTGTTGTTTTTGTTGTTCTTGATGTCGTCTTTAGTTGGCGGCCGGTGTGGCCGAGCGGTTCTAGGAGCTTCAGTTTTGAACCGCGCGAGCGCTACGGTCGCAGGTTCGAATCCTGCCTCGGGCATGGATGTGCGTGATGTCCTTAGGTTAGTTAGGTTTAAGTAGTTCTAAGTTCTAGGGGAGTGATGACCTCAGATGTGAAGTCCCATAGTGCTCAGAGCCATTTGAACCATTTGAACGTCTTCAGTTGCAGCTCTCAACTCTACGCCGTCCTCATCGTCATGTCAGACAACTATTGCAACCTACATCCTTTTGAACTTTCTTACTACTGTATTCACGTCTTGTTCTCAATCTACTAGAATTTTTACCCACCACCCTTCCCTCTCGTTACCAAACAGACAATTTCTTCACATTTCAGGGCGTATCCTACCAAAGCAATCCCTTCCTTTAGTCAAACTGTGCAACAGATTTGTTTTTTCCCCCAATTCGACTCAGAACGTCCTCACTACTTACTCAATTTGCCCATATAACCTTCGTCATGCCTCCGAAGTACCACATTTCTAGCCGGCCGTGGTGTCCGTGCGGTTCTAGGCGCTTCAGTCCGGAACCGCGTGACTGCTACGGTCGCAGGTTCGAATCCTGCTTCGGGTATGGATGTGTGTGATGTGCTTAGGTTAGTTAGGTTTAAGTAGTTCTAAGCTCTAGGGGACTGCTGACCTAAGATGTTAAGTCCCATAGTGCTCAGAGCCATTTGAACCATTTTGAACCAACCACATTTCTAAAGTTACTATTCTCTTTTTGTCTGAACTGTTCTTCGCTTCAGTCGCCTATGAAGCCAAATTGCAGACAAATATCTTCATATCCTACGACTATCTTAGAAGATATATTAAGGAAAGGCAAACCTACGTTTCTAGCATTTGTAGACCTAGAAAAACTTTTGACAATGTTGACTGGAATACTCTCTTTCAAATTCTGAAGGTGGCAGGCGTCAAATACAGGGAGCGAAAGGCTATTTACAATCTGTACAGGAAGCAGATGGAAGTTACAAGAATCGAGGGGCACGAAAGGGAAGCAGTGGTTGGGAAGGGAGTGAGACAGGGTTGTAGCCTATCCCCGATGTTATTCAACCTGTATATTGAGCAAGACAATGCGACATCCGACACGTCCAGAATTGCTCTAGAAACACTCTTCTGAGTTTAAACACTTCCGCTGCCCACCAAACTCCCTAGACGTCGACATTACTGAGCATATGTGGGATGGCTTGCAACGTGCTGTTCAGAAGAGATCTCCACCTGTTCGTACTCCTACGGATTTATGGACAGCCCTGTAGGATTCGTGGTGTCGGTTCCCTCCAGCACTGCTTCAGACATTAGTCGAGTCTATGCCACGTCGTGTTGCGGCACTACTGCGTGCTCGGGGGGCTCTAGACGATGTTCAGATGTGCACCAGTTTCTTTGGCTCTTCAGTGTATAACGCACAGTGTGTAACGCACAGAACATTTTTATTTTATCTAGTTATCCTCGTGCCCGTTATTTCAAAGGGAACAGTATTTATAGCAAAATTCAAAGTGTCGTTGCTTAATTCAGGGTTTATTGGATATTCGGTGACGTGTAACGCGAAACAGATGATGCAGCAAAAATAAAGAAAACAATATACATTTACGTATTTTCCTCAACAAGAAGGTAAAATAAAAGAGACGCAAAACGAAAATACATGAAACATCGCTACAATACATCGTCGAAAGTATATAAAACATGTTTCTGATATTCGTAAACAACTTTCGCATCTATCAGTAATAACAGGAAACTACTCTTGGCTTTGATCACGATTAAGAAGGTTCTACTTTGTGCGAAATAACATCAGTAATATAAATATATAACATTTGTCCATTAAACTCTTCTTGCCTCAAAAGGAATCATTTGCATATACAGGGTGACTCACCTAACATTACCGCTGGATGTATTTCGTAAACCACATCAAATACTGACGAACCGATCCCACAGACCGAACGTGAGGAGAGGGGCTAGTGTAATTGGTTAATACAAACCATACAAAAATGCACGGAAGTATGTTTTTTAACACAAACCTACGTGTTTTTTAAATGGAACCCCGTTAGTTTTGTTGGCACATCTGAACATATAAACAAATATGTAATCAGTGCCGTTTGTTGCATTGTAAAATGTTAATTACATCCGGAGATATTGTAACCTAAAGTTGACGCCTGAGTACCACTCCTCCGCTGTTCGATCGTTTGTATCGGAGAGCACCGAATTACGTAGGGATCCAAAGGGAACGGTGGTGGACCTTAGGTACAGAAGAGACTGGAACAGCACATTACGCCCACATGCTAACACCTTTTTCACTGACGCACATGTACATTACCATGAGGGGTGAGGTACACGTACACACGTGGTTTCCGTTTCCAATTACGGAGTGGAATAGAGTGTGTCCCGACATGTCAGGCCAATAGATGTTCAATGTGGTGGCCATCATTTGCTGCACACAATTGCAATCTCTGGCGTAATGAATGTCGTACACGCCGCAGTACATATGGTGTAATGTCGCCGCAGGCTGCCACAATACGTCGATTCATATCCTCTGGGGTTGGAGGCACATCACGGTACACATTCTCCATTAACGTACCCCACAGGAAGAAGTCCAGAGGTGTAAGATCAGGAGAACGGGCTGGCCAATTTATGCGTCCTCCACGTCCTATGAAACCCCCGTCGAACATCCTGTCAAGGGCCAGCCTAGTGTTAATTGCGGAATATGCAGGTGCACCATCATGCTGATACCACATACGTCGACGCGTTTCCTGTGGGACACACTCTATTCCACTTCGTAATTGAAAACGGAAACCACGTGTGTACGTGTACCTCACCCCTCATGGTAACGTACATGTGCGTCAGTGAAAAAGACGAATAAAAAGGTGTTAGCATGTGGACGTAATGCACTGTTCCAGTCTCTTCTGTACCTAAGGTCCACCACCGTTCCCTTTGGATCACTACGTAATTCGGTGCTCTCCGATACAAACGATCGAACAGCGGAGGAGTGGTACTCAAGCGTCAACTTTAGGTTACAATATCTCCGGATGTAATTAACATTTTACAATGCAACGAACGGCACAGACTACGTATTTGTTTATATGTTCAGATGTGCTAACAAAACTAACGGGGTTCCATTTAAAAAACACGTAGGTTTGTGTTAAAAAACATACCTCCGTGCATTTTTGTATGGTTTGTATTAACCAATTACACTAGCCCCTCTCCTCACGTTCGGTCTGTGGAATCGGTTCGTCAGTATTTGATGTGGTTTACGAAATATATCCGGCGGTAACGTTAGGTGACTCACCCTGTATATATATATATATATATATATATATATATATATATATATATATACTCCTGGAAATGGAAAAAAGGACACATTGTCACCGGTGTGTCAGACCCACCATACTTGCTCCGGACACTGCGAGAGGGCTGTACAAGCAATGATCACACGCACGGCACAGCGGACACACCAGGAACCGCGGTGTTGGCCGTCGAATGGCGCTAGCTGCCCAGCATTTGTGCACCGCCGCCGTCAGTGTCAGCCAGTTTGCCGTGGCATACGGAGCTCCATCGCAGTCTTTAACACTGGTAGCATGCCGCGACAGCGTGGACGTGAACCGTATGTGCAGTTGAGGGACTTTGAGCGAGGGCGTATAGTGGGCATGCGGGAGGCCGGGTGGACGTACCGCCGAATTGCTCAACACGTGGGGCGTGAGGTCTCCACAGTACATCGATGTTGTCGCCAGTGGTCGGCGGAAGGTGCACGTGCCCGTCGACCTGGGACCGGACCGCAGCGACGCACGGATGCACGCCAAGACCGTAGGATCCTACGCAGTGCCGTAGGGGACCGCACCGCCACTTCCCAGCAAATTAGGGACACTGTTGCTCCTGGGGTATCGGCGAGGACCATTCGCAACCGTCTCCATGAAGCTGGGCTACGGTCCCGCACACCGTTAGGCCGTCTTCCGCTCACGCCCCAACATCGTGCAGCCCGCCTCCAGTGGTGTCGCGACAGGCGTGAATGGAGGGACGAATGGAGACGTGTCGTCTTCAGCGATGAGAGTCGCTTCTGCCTTGGTGCCAATGATGGTCGTATGCGTGTTTGGCGCCGTGCAGGTGAGCGCCACAATCAGGACTGCATACGACCGAGGCACACAGGGCCAACACCCGGCATCATGGTGTGGGGAGCGATCTCCTACACTGGCCGTACACCACTGGTGATCGTCGAGGGGACACTGAATAGTGCACGGTACATCCAAACCGTCATCGAACCCATCGTTCTACCATTCCTAGACCGGCAAGGGAACTTGCTGTTCCAACAGGACAATGCACGTCCGCATGTATCCCGTGCCACCCAACGTGCTCTAGAAGGTGTAAGTCAACTACCCTGGCCAGCAAGATCTCCGGATCTGTCCCCCATTGAGCATGTTTGGGACTGGATGAAGCGTCGTCTCACGCGGTCTGCACGTCCGGCACGAACGCTGGTCCAACTGAGGCGCCAGGTGGAAATGGCATGGCAAGCCGTTCCACAGGACTACATCCAGCATCTCTACGATCGTCTCCATGGGAGAATAGCAGCCTGCATTGCTGCGAAAGGTGGATATACACTGTACTAGTGCCGACATTGTGCATGCTCTGTTGCCTGTGTCTATGTGCCTGTGGTTCTGTCAGTGTGATCATGTGATGTATCTGACCCCAGGAATGTGTCAATAAAGTTTCCCCTTCCTGGGACAATGATTTCACGGTGTTCTTATTTCAATTTCCAGGAGTGTATATATATATATATATATATATATGTGTGTGTGTGTGTGTGTGTGTGTGTAATGCTTGTCCATAGAGCTTGTACCTGCGTCCAAAGTAATTGCTGTGGTTACATAAAAGCGCTGAAATTGCGCTATCAACTAATTTTTATTACTTACAAAACGCAATATCTGTTCTGCAAGTATATAAAATACACAATGGACTAACACTGGATGATGTGCAGTTCTAATTCTACATCTACATTTACATTTATACTCCGCAAGCCACCCAACGGTGTGTGGCTGAGGGCACTTAACGTGCCACTGTCATTACCTCCCTTTCCTGTTCCAGTCGCGTACGGTTCGCGGGAAGAACGACTGTCTGAAAGCCTCCGTCCGGTCTCGAATCTCTCTAATTTTACATTCGTGATCTCCTCGGGAGGTGTAAGTAGCGGGAAGCAATATATCCGATATCTCATCCAGAAACGCACCCTCTCGAAACCTGGACAGCAAGCTACACCGCGATGCAGAGCGCCTCTCTTGCAGAGTCTGCCACTCGAGTTTGCTAAACATCTCCGTAACGCTATCACGCTTACCAAATAACCCTGTGACGAAACGCGCGGCTCTTCTTTGGATCTTCTCTATCTCCTCCAGCCCGATCTGGTACGGATCCCACACCGATGAGCAACACTCAAGTATAGGTCGAAGGAGTGTTTTGTAAGCAAACAAACAAAGACAAAGAGAAGTCGTCGGCTCCCAAATTCTCTCTTGCACGTTCATTTTTGTTTCTTTCCCTACCAGTGGTACCAATACCACCGCTAATACTACAATTTACTACGTTAAAAGAACCCAACTGTAATTTTGGTAGAGCCCAACTGTACACATCACGCTATTTTTTGGTACAAGGAGTTTTTTCTTTTTTCTTGTACTCAGTATAAAGCTTTGATACGGTGCCTCTTGCAACGCCCAATACTTCCGCTATGCTGGTTACGGGAGCACCCACCAACCATTTTGCCGCCTTCGAGTTCATTTATCTACCACGCATGACTACAGCAGAACACTCTTCTGACCACGAATGGCACTCGTAATGCATTGGCTAACATCTGCATTTATGTTCAAGCACGCATCTGTCGTTATGTTTCCCACATTTTTCTCCACGCCTTCATTTTCAGCATCAGGTGGGACAGTTTCTTCCGGGTTGTCTCTCCCGCGTACCTTAGTAATTCTGAGGGACCATCCTGTACCTCCAGGGCCTCGTTTCGAGATGGGTCTTTCACGCACAGTTAGTACCATTTCGTCATTTGCTATCCTTCCTACCACTGTCGCAATTTTTTTTTTTTTTTTTTTTGGCCAGCAGTGAACTTGGGTTACGGATGGACATTGGCAGCGTAATGCCACATCAAGGTAACAACAAGCGACGTGTTGCCCCCATAGCAAAGACCGCCATCTGTCGCTGGTCTTTATTCTCCACGTGGCGGTCGGGCGTGATGTATAATGCAGTGTATACAGCGGCCGAGCCCCGGTCTTTCGCTCTGCCGCATAAACTTTCATGGCCGCCCTCTCGACACCCCGGTTACGAACAGACATTCGCCGCAAATCCTTCCACGTCTTTTCTCCGTCTCTCTCTCTCTCTCTCTCTCTTTACATTTATATATATATATATACGTATGTACATATATATCAGCCTATCTCACGCCAAAGCCTGGCCGGTTTGGACAGAGAACAGAGGGGGACGGACTGAGCGCCAGAGCAAACTGGTGGCCATGAATATCTCTGACGGCGCACGAGTGGTTTATCTTCCGAATGAAACGCCGGATTCTCGAGTTACTCCCCCCCCCCCCCCCCCCCCATCAAACCCTGACAGACTTCTCAATTCCAGCACACCAATAGCTGACATCGGTACACTTGACACGTTCGTGTGTTACGTAGTCAGCAAACAGACAATATGGACTCTTTCTTTAATAGCCGCAATTTTTTATTCCGTTGATAGCCGTGGAACGAAAGAAAAGCTTACTATAAAGGGTGATTCAAAAAGGACTTTACAACTTCATATACCGGGTGATCAAAAAGTCAGTATAAATTTGAAAACTGAATAAATCACGGAATAATGTTGATAGAGAGGTACAAATTGACACCCATGCTTGGAATGACGTGGGGTTTTATTAGAACCAAAAAAATACAAAAGTTCAAAAAATGTCCGACAGATGGCGCTTCATCTGATCAGAATAGCAGTAATTACCATAACAAAGTAACACAAAGCAAAGATGATGTTCTTTACAGGAAATGCTCAACATGTCCACTACCATTACTCAACAATAGCTGCAGTCGAGGAATAATGTTGTGGACAGCACTGTAAAACATGTCCGGAGTTACGGTGAGGCATTGGCGTCGGATGTTGTCTTTCAGCATCCCTAGAGATGTCGGTCGATCACGATACACTTGCGACTTCAGGTAACCCCAAAGCCAATAATCGCACGGACTGAGGTCTGGGGACCTGGGAGGCCAAGCATGACGAAAGTGGCGGCTGAGCACACGATCATCACCAAACGACGCGCGCAAGAGATCTTTCACGCGCCTAGCAATATGGGGTGGTTCTAATAAAACCTCATGTCATTCCAAGCATGTGCGTCAAATTTTTCCCTCTCTATCTACATTATTCCGTGGTTTATTAAGTTTTCAAATTTATACTCACTTTTTGATCACCCAGTAAATTAATTCATAGTATCTACGGAGGTGATTATAATGTCAATTTGTAGGGAAATACACGAATTTTTGTCTCGTGGAGTTCGCTAGTGCTGAATCGCACCGTAAGGAGCGCTAGCGGCAGTTGCATTCAAGATGGCTGTCTTCGTTGAACTCGAGCGTGCTAGGTGTGTGTTTCGGTTTGAAGAATCGAAGTCAGCGACAACAGTTCAGCGTTATTTCCGTACCGAGTATGCTAAAGGTCCTCCTGGTAGGCCTACAATCTGTTGTTGTTGTTGTTGTCTTCAGTCCTGAGACTGGTTTGATGCAGCTCTCCATGCTACTCTATCCTGTCCAAGCTTCTTCATCTCCCAGTACTTACTGCAACCTACATCCTTCTGAATCTGCTTAGTGTATTCATCTCTTGGTCTCCCTCTACGATTTTTACCCTCCACGCTGCCCTCCAATACTAAATTGGTGATCCCTTGATGCATCAGAACATGTCCTACCAACCGATCCCTTCTTCTACTCAAGTTGTGCCACAAACTTTTCTTCTCCCCAATCCTCTTCAATACCTCCTCATTAGTTATGTGATCTACCCATCTAATCATCAGTATTCTTCTGTAGCACCACATTTAGAAAGCTTCTATTCTCTTCTTGTCCAAACTATTTATCGTCCACGTTTCACTTCCATACATGGCTACACTCCATACAAATACTTTCAGAAACGACTTCCTGACACTTAAATCTATACTCGATGTTAACAAATTTTTCTTCTTCAGAAACGCTTTCCTTGCCATAGCCATTCTACATTTTATATCCTCTCTACTTCGACCATCATCAGTTATTTTTCTGCCCAAATAGCAAAACTCCTTTACTACTTTAAGTGTCTCATTTTCTAATCTAATTCCCTCAGCATCACCCGATTTAATTCGACAATTTATGATTGGCATAAATGTTTTGTAGAAACAGGGTGCACGGTAAGAAACGGGAAATCATCAGGTCATCCCAGCACATCTGACGACGTCGTTTAGCGAGTGAGAGGACGTTTTGTCAACAGCCCTACGAAATCGACGTGGTGTGCATTTTGCAAACTGCAGTTCCCACATATGACTGTATGGCAGGTGTTGAGGAACCATTTGGATATGAAACCATACAGATTGACGATCGTACAAGCAATAAAAAACACCGATAAAATTGCTCGCAAAAACTTGTGTGCGGATATGTTAAATCGATTACATGAGGATGTACATTTCTTGGACAAAATCATCTTTGCCGGCCGGTGTGGCCGAGCAGTTCTAGGCGCTTCAGTCTGGAAACGCGCGACCGCTACGGTCGCAGGTCCGAATCCTTAGGTTAGTCAGGTTTAAGTAGTTCTAAGTTTTAGATGACTGATCACCTCATTAGTTAAGCCCCTCAGTGCTCAGAGCCATTTGAACCATTTTCAAAATTATCTTCTCTGACGAGTCGACTTTTCATATAAGTGGCAATGTTAACACGCATAACTGTAGGGTTTGGGGCAGTGAAAATCCAGATCAAACATTGCAACGTATTCGTGATAGCCCTAAACTGAACGTCTTTTGCGCATTGAGCAAGAACAAAGTGTATGGTCACTTTTTTTCGTGAAAGAAGCATCAACGAGGAGGTGTACCTGGATGTGTTACAACAGTTTTTGGTACCACAGATCGATGAGGATGACCGAGATCGAAATGTTTACTTCAGGCAAGATGGTACACCACCCGGCTACCTGGCTGATGTCCGGGATTTTCTCAGTGACCGCTTTCCAGGTCAATCGATCGGCCGGGATGCGCCAATTGTGCATGGATCCCACGCTGCCCAAACCTGACACCTCTCGATTTTCTTTTATGGGAATTCATCAAGGATATCGTGTTTCTACTTCTTGTGTCGGCTTCTCTACCTGAACTTAGAACAAGAATTTACGCCACCACTGAGCAAGTTATACCTGCAATGCTAAAGCGAGTGTGGGAAGAAATTGACTTCCGATGGGATGTGTCCACGATAACCAACGGAAACCTCATACAACATCTTTAGTTTAAGGTAAAAAAATCTGATATATTTCCCTACAAAATAACACTAAACCCAGCTCTATAACTTCTTTCAATAAATTTGTATGAATTTTTAAACTTGTAAAGTCCTTTTTGGAATAACCTGTAGAACTAGCAGCAGCGAAACATCTGACAGAAAATTAGTCCGAATTTTAAGTAGTAATTGGATACAAACAAAACACCTAAAGAGGCATTATGACGTCACCAGCTCACACCTGAATAAAAATGATGTTTCCAAGTCAGTGTAACAACAGTTTCTATTTTACTACGGAGAAAATAAACTATTATGTTACTATCTCGTCACTCAAGCATGGTTATTTCTTCTCAGTTCGTTGTTGTCTATTTCGAAGCACTACAGCAGTGCTTCAAAATCGGAAGCAAATAAGCAAAAAAAACACAACGAACACAATTGAGTGGCGACAAAATTGTAACACAATCTTCCAGAACAAAATATTTAACTGTTGATATCCCCAATTACCAGCACTATACAATCAACAAGAATTGTCTGTGTACAACGTACACACACTATTCATTCCCAGAATATACTTTAAGGATAACATCCTGAATGTTCATCCATTAAAATAGCGTGAGTGATGTAAATCGATTAATATATGGCAATAATGAAACAATAATAAAACAAATGGAATAAAGTTATTGGCATTTTTCCCAAGCCCCAACCCCACTACCTTAATTCACGAACAGCTTAACGAACATACAGATTAATTGTATTCCAGTGTTAGGTTTTGACATCAGTCATTTGGGACATGTGATGAATCTACGGTCAACTTCAGAGAAGAGAATCAGCAGTGTTTTGCCTGTTGTATCTTCATCAAGCTAATCATTTATTTTGGAGCACTTCATGTCTTGGATGGAATCTTAGGAGCAATCATCTTTATTCCACTAATATACTGTTACTGGATGATACTGTCAGTTCTTTTGTTGGTGGTATTTACATCACATGACTGATTTTTAAATTATAAAATTTCTTCACATGCGCTTGTTGCAGTACAGCAACACACACGTCTCAAGATGAAATTGTATAATTTCAAAATGATCATAACACCATTAGTAAAGAAAAAAAATAGCTGAATGAATTTTCTGGTAATGGTATAGTAACCTACGCAATTTAAGAATAGTGCACAATTTCTGTAAAAATGATTTAGCATTTCTTGTAACAGTTCCACGGCAACTTTTGTCTCTGCAGCAAGGTGACGATGTCCTGCATTAATCAAAACACCTCTGTCTCCTCTTCATTAATATATAAAACAAAATGAATGAGGAAAATGTTGATAGTATTTTAATAAGAAGGCCGGCCGAAGTGACCAAGCGGTTCTAGGCACTTCAGTCTGGAACCACGTGACCGCTGCGGTCGCAGGTTCAAATCCTGCCTCGGGCATGGATGTGTGTGATGTCCTTAGGTTAGTTAGGTTTAAGTAGTTCTAGGGGACTGATGACCTCAGAAGTTAAGTACCATAGCGCTCAGAGCCATTTGAACCATTTTCAACAAGAAGACAAATTCAGATCGAGTCCTATGATGTGTGTGTGTGTGTGTGTGTGTGTGTGTGTGTGTGTGTGTGTGTGTGCATGAAAGAGAGTTAGACAGAAAGTGTAAAACACACAAATTATGCCAGAAAGTTATAGAGAGAGAGAGTGGAAAATATATATGAGCAAGGAAGAGAGTGAGAGTATGATAGAAAGAGAAAGAGACAGGAGAAGATAGAGAGAGAGGGCGAGAGAGAGAAAGAGAGAGAGAGAGAGAGAAAGAGGGAGAGATAGAGGAAGAAAACGCAAGACATGGGGCAAGGGAGACAGAAACTCACAGAGGGAGGGGACTAAGAAGACAGAGGGAGATAGTATAAATAGACATCAAAAAGTGAATGGGATGGTTGCAAAGTAAGGAGGAGGTCGACACTACAGAGACTAAAATGAGGAGAAAAGTGCAAGGATCAAAACGTGAGGAGCAAAGTGTGAAATACTCAATTTACAGAAATGTTTTTGATTTAGTAAGAAATATGACAGACTTAATTACTGTCCTCATACATCACGTCATTCACAGCGCCCCTCACGCCACGGATAGGACATGGAGTAACGAGCGGCAACATTAGCACAGCCAGTGTTCCGCCAGCGACGGGGTGGAGTGGACCGTCTTTGAGACAGTGAGCTCTTAGGACGCGGCCGCCATCACTCTTCGTTGCAGGAGGATCTCTGACGCGTGCGCGCCGTGCATGAAGTATCTCTGGCCCTCCCGCCTCTTCCGCCTTTTCTCTCCCTCCCACAGCGGCCGCACTCTAAGCCCCGGGGAACGGCGAATCGCGAGGCTTACCGAGCGGTCACGTGACCGGAAACTGGAATCGGCGGACAGAGGGGGACGGAACGGGGGCAGGAGGGGGGGGGGTGTAGGGGTCAGAAAAGATCCGCGTCGTCCCCGAAGTTGTTGGCGACTTCCGTTCGCGTTTTATTCCTCCCTTCCTGTCGTATAAACCTATAGACGGTCCGCTGCGGCAGTAATGTTTGAGACGATGGCTCGCGACGAGGAAAAGGACACAAACATTTCCTTTTCTGCTTTCTTTCGGCCACGTGACGTGGAACTAAATAACGCTGTTTACTCCTTGTTTGCTATCTTAGTCTGCAGTCGCTGCGGCTGCGATATCGGAGGATTCCGCCGATGACCGAAATCGGCCAAAGACGGACGATCTTTTTCAGATCAGTACTCCAGTACCCCCGTGGTGTCACTACAACCGATCTCAACGCCCGTATAGACTTTGGAGGATGGTCGGCGGAATCCAAATTAGTTCGTTTTCTACTCTCGATTCTGGCGACCCACCCACACGAGAACCATGGACTGTGATAGTATTTTAATATATATATACTAAGATGGTATCTGTTCTTTCGGAGATGTTGGTGACCATACAGCTCGTTAGAATGAAATTACAATGAAATGAACACCCTTGGCTGCTTACAGGCGTCGACATACATCAACGGGGACAGCTGAAAATGTGTGCCCCGACAGGGACTCGAACCCAGGATCTCCTGCTTACATGGCAGACGCTCTATCCATCTGAGCCACCGAGGGCACGGAGGATAGCGCGACTGCAGGGATTTATCTCTGGCACGCCTCCCGCGAAACCCACATTCTCAACGTATTGTCCCGCACTACATTCGTAGTACCCCCGCCCATTATACTCATTACTCGCGGCGCGTTGCCCATTCCCGTAAGAGTTCGGGCACTGTTTGTGCATTCACACTGGAGAACAAGATGGTCAAGTGGCGGGATATATATATATATATATATATATATATATATATATATATATATATATATATACAGGGTGTTACAAAAGGGTACGGCCAAACATTCAGGAAACATTCCTCACACAAAAAGAAAGAAAATATGTTATGTGGACATGTGTCCGGAAACGCTTACTTTCCATGTTAGAGCTCATTTTATTACTTCTCTTCGAATCACATTAATCATGGAATGGAAACACACAGCAATAGAACGTACCAGCGTGACTTCAAACACTTTGTTACAGGAAATGTTCAAAATGTCCTCCGTTAGCGAGGATACATGCATCCACCCTCCGTCGCACGGAATCCCTGATGCGCTGATGCAGCCCTGGAGAATGGCGTATTGTATCACAGCCGTCCACAATACGAGCACGAAGGGTCTCTACATTTGGTACCAGGGTTTCGTAGACGAGAGCTTTCAAATGCCCCCATAAATGAAAGTCGAGAGGGTTGAGGTCAGGAGAGCGTGGAGGCCACGGAATTGGTCCGCCTCTACCAATCCATCGGTCACCGAATCTGTTGTTGAGAAGCGTACGAACACTTCGACTGAAATGTGCAGGAGCTCCGTCGTGCATGAACCACATGTTGTGTCGTACTTGTAAAGGCACATGTTCTAGCAGCACAGGTAGAGTATCCCGTATGAAACCGTGATAACGCGCTCCATTGAGCGTAGATGGAAGAACATGGGGCCCAATCGAGACATCACCAACAATGCCTGCCCAAACGTTCACAGAAAATCTGTGTCGATGACGTGATTGCACAATTGCGTGCGGATTCTCGTCAGCCCACACATGTCGATTGTAAAAATTTACAATTTGATCATGTTGGAATGAAGACTCATCCGTAAAGAGAACATTTGCACTGAAAAGAGGATTGGCACATTGTCGGTTGAACCATTCGCAGAAGTGTACCCGTGGAGGCCAATCAGCTGCTGATAGTGCCTGCACACGCTGTACACGGTACGGAAACAACTGGTTCTCCCGTAGCACTCTCCATACAGTGACGTGGTCAACGTTACCTTGTACAGCGGCAACTTCTCTGACGCTGACATTAGGGTTATCGTCAACTGGACGAAGAATTCCCTCGTCCGTTGCAGGTGTCCTCGTCGTTCTAGGTCTTCCCCAGTCGCGAGTCATAGGCTGGAATGTTCTGTGCTCCCTAAGACGCCGATCAATTGCTTCGAACGTCTTCCTGTCGGGACACCTTCGTTCTGGAAATCTGTCTCGATACAAACGTACCGCGCCACGGCTATTGCCCCGTACTAATCCGTACATCAAATGGGCATCTGCCAACTCCGCATTTGTAAACATTGCACTGACTGCAAAACCACGTTCGTGATGAACACTAACCTGTTGATGCTACGTACTGATGTGCTCTATGCTAGTACTGTAGAGCAATGAGTCGCATGTCAACACAAGCACCGAAGTCAACATTACCTTCCTTCAATTGGGCCAACTGGCGGTGAATCGAGGAAGTACAGTACATACTGACGAAACTAAAATGAGCAACAGGCATGTGGTAAAATGAAATTGTATAATTTTAACTGATGATGTGGAATAAACAGCACCACTAAAAAAACAGCTGAATGAAATGGAAATTAAGCGTTTCCGGACACATGTCCACATAACATCTTCTCTTTATTTGTGTGTGAGGAATGTTTCCTGAAAGTTTCGCCGTACCTTTTTGTAACACATTGTATACTAAGATGGTATCTGTTCTTTCGGACGTTGAGAACGTGGGTTTCGTGGGAGGCGTGCCAGAGAGAAATCCGTGCAGTCGCGCCATCCTCTGCGCCCTCGGTGGCTCAGATGGATAGAGCGTCATTTTCATCTGTCCCTGGTGACGTATTCAACGCCTGTAAGCAGCTAAGCGGGTTCATTTCATTGTAAAGTATTTTAAGTTTAGCACAAGAAAGCGATTTGGGGTGGTATGAGGAAGTGCAACATCGTAACAGGTATTCAGGCTGACTCAGCTGCCCCAACCGGTATCATTTTATGCAATCCACAGTGTTCTATCTGGCGTTCAATTAACAATATCCGAGGTTTTCATATTCTCTCACTTGCAAACTATTGGTCCACCAGACAAAATTAACAGTACCTTTTTTCTTCGACATTTGATGTAACTATATTCTGTGTTCGCTGCAGAACACAGCTTTCTAGTTATTAAAGAGAAACTAACTGAAGTGAGCTTCAAATGCACCTCCACCCTCACACTTATCCTTCACAAGTCAGGATTTCTAGTATGTTGTTCGTGGCATTCCTTCCAACTACTGTACACAAATTTCCGACTACACGAAATGTTCCCGATATTCGACCTTTTTTGGTCGCTATTGATCTGACTAATGCGTCACCAGCACAGTCAGCTATTTCGTTAAAATTATTAATTTAAACGTGCCTATGCGGTAATGAAAATGAAATGACTTTCGTAAACGTATATATGAAGATAGTAAATGTTCTCGAAAGAACAGATACCATTGATGACCATGCAGCTTATATAGGATAAATAATAATTAATTGAAACCCTCAGCTGCCGACATGTGTTGTTGATATACCTCGATGGAGACAACCGAAAATGTGTGCCCCGACCGGGACTCGAACCCGGGATCTCCTGCTTACACGGCAGACGCTCTATCCATCTGAGCCACCGAGGACACAGACGAATAGCGCGACTGCAGGGACCTATCCCTTGCACGCTTCCCGTGAGACCCACATTCCCAACTGTCCACAGTCTACGTACGTAATGTACCTAATAGATATTTGTCTATCCACACCTGTCAGCAGCTGAGGGTTTCAATTAATTGTCATTTTTGCAAACATTATGCTAATATTAATTACGTTGACAGTTCGGCGCAAACTTAACCCTCACAAGCATGGAAGTTCAGTAATCAGATGGTATAAATAAAATAAAAATGGTTCAGAGCACTATGGGACTCAACTGCTGAGGTCATCAGTCCCCTAGAACTTAGAACTACTTAAACCTAACTAAACTAAGGACATGACACACATCGATGCCCGAGGCAGGATTCGAACCTGCGACCGTAGCCGTCGTGCAGTTCCAGACTGTAGCGCCTAGAACCGCTCGGCCACTCTGGCCAGCCTGGTATAAATACAACGATATAATTGTTTACGTTCTTCAGTTAAAATTCACAAAACTGTTGGGTAAAATTTACACAAAAGTCAATTTTACAATTTGTAAGTGCTCGGCAATAAGCTGGTGGCGTAATAAAGTAAAGTTAGCTAACACCCAAAAAGGTCGAACACGGAAAATTATTCGTGCAGTCGCAAATTTTTGTACAGTGGTTGGAAGGAGTGGCACGAACAACGTACTAGAAAACCTCGGCAGTGTGGACTGAGTGTGGGAGAGGGGGTATGTCTGAAGTCCGCATTTGTACGTTTTTCTCGAATAACTCGAACACCGCGGCCTCTTTCGAATGCTAGTACAGTATTTAACTACATTAAATTTCTTAGGCTCGTCCCGGAGGAGGTTCGAGTCCTCCCTCGGGCATGGGTGTGTGTGTTTGTTATTAGGGTAACTTAGCCTAAGTAGTGTGTAATCTTAGGGACTTATGACCTTAGCAGTTAAGTCCCATAAGATTTCACACACATTTTTTAAAGTTTCCTACAAAAAAGATGCGGTTCATTTTTTCTGTACGACTGCTAGTTTGCCAGCAGCGAGTGAGATAATATGACAATCTCGCAGGTCGTTTTTGAAGGGCAGGTGTAACATTGCGGGTTGCATAAGAGAGTAGCGGTAGGGGCAGCTAAATCACCCTACACGTGCGAGCGCTATTCGGAAAGTAAGGTCCAACCGATCGCGAAATAGAAACCACTGTAAAAATAAAAAAATGTTTTATTTGCAATAGATTCCTTCAACTTACAGCTACGTATCTACGTACATAGTCGTCGCTCCGCCATCAGTCGTAGCGTTGTACAAACTTTCCAGTACCGTGATCATAGAAAGGCAAGCACGTGTGCTTTCCGCGAATCCTCTATGCTGTTCTACACCTCGTTGCCTATGCCAAAAGGTTGTCTTTATAGCCAGTGCTTCATGTGAGCCGAAATGAACCGCAGGGGTAGCCAAGTCCCATCGAAAACATTGCAGTAGTGTCTTCATCGCCCCTGAAGAGTGCGGTCGAGAATTGTCGTGTAGAACGAAATGCACGACACTTACGTTTTGCGGGCTGCATAGCTTCAGGCGAAATCTCTACCCAGATCCCCATACTTGGCGGGGCACACTGTTCTTTTAGGCATTTCTGTATTATCTCTTTGCGTTCTGAACTGGAAAGAGTGACGTGAAGCGATCGACCAGCCACACTAAAGAACACATCTGTGCAAAATTCCATCGGATTTTCGCTGTGTTCTCCATTTCGCACCAGATCAGACCCCACTTTCCAAATAGCCCTCATATACGAGGGTCATTCAATAATTAAAGAGACAACTTGTTCTGGAGGAAAAAGCATATATTTTTACAAAACAATACTTTTTCTACTTTAGACTGTATTAATATCGCTGACATATTTTTACAAAATAATACTTTTTCTACTTTTCAGCATAATCCCCTCCAACATTTATGCACTTGTTCCAATTGGCTACAAGTTTTTTTATTCCGGCTGCAAAAACTCGTCATCGTGATGTTTGAATCAATTTCCCACAAACTTTTTCACGTTCCCGTTGTCTTGGAACCTCTTCCCACGTAATGCCTCCTTCAGTGCAACAAACAAATGGAAATCGCTAGGTGTTGAATCAAGACTGTAAGGGGGATGAGGCTGTACTTCGCAGCCCATTTTGTCGATGGTTTCACGGGTTAGTTGGACAATATGAGGACGTGCGTTGTCTTGCTGGAGAATCACACCTCTCCTCTGAGATCCACGACATCTCTCTCCCATGGCTGGTTTCACCTTGTTTAGAAGCAAATCCGAGTAGTATTGGCTGTTCATTGTACGCTGCTTTTCGAGATAATCACAAAAAACTGGACCTTTAGCATCCCAAAACACCTTCAACATAACTTTTCCTGCTGGTGCTTGGGTTCTGAATTTTTTTCTTGACAGGTGAGTTAGTGTGCTTCCACGCCATGCTTTGTCTTTTTGATTCTGGCTCACAACAGTGAACCCAAGTTTCATCACAAGCTAAAATTTTGTTGAGGAAGTGCTCACCTACTCTTTCACAACATTCCTTTAGCTCAGTGCACACTCTCAACCTTTTTTCCTTGTGTAGCCGTGTCAGCTCCTTTGGGACCCATCTTGCACATGTTTTGCGGTACTTCACCCTGTTACAGACAATGTTACGAACTGTACCAGTACTAACTTTAACCTGATCAACTGCCATTTCCACAGTCAGACGGTGGTTGGCACGAATAATGTCATCTATTCGACTTTCCAGTGAGGGAGTTGAAACTGCAACTGGTCGACGAGAACGGTGTTCGTCAGTCACTGAGTCGCGACCATTTTTGAACTGCTCTGCCCACTTGTAAAAATTTGCACGATTCATACAACCTTCACCATAGACTTTAGACATTCTACAGTATATATACGGTTTCTCGCCTTCAGCAAGTAAAAGACGAATAACAGAACGTTGTTCAACTAATGTGGACGTTTCAAGCGGACTCGCCGTCTTGAAAAGCATTTTTGAAGTTACGAACAAAACAATGTTGATGCATCAGGCGATTGGGGCTTATCCCAATGGTGCGAACTGAAAGCCATAGAAGTACCAAACTTTCCCTACTAATAGTTTCTTCCCCACACTAATTCGTCTATTTAATTATTCAATGACCCTCGTACACACTGGCTGTGTCGGTGTGAGAGGAACAACCTAAGAGAACTGCTCAGATTGTCACCCAGGTCATTTATATAGATCAGGAACAGCAGAGGTCCCAGGACGCTTCCCTGGGGAACGTGTAAACCTAAAGTTCTGCTGCAAATTGGGTTCAAATGGCTCTGAGCACTATGGGACTTAACATCTATGGTCATCAGTCCCCTAGAACTTAGAACTACTTAAACCTAAGTAACCTAAGGACATCACACAACACCCAGTCATCACGAGGCAGAGAAAATCCCTGACCCCGCCGGGAATCGAACCCGGGAACCCGGGCGCGGGAAGCGAGAACGTGCAAACTGGGGAAGACTGCAACAGAGACACGTGGAATGTTGGTGCAGGTGTAGGGGAGGGAAACTGTGGGCGGAGAATTTGTTTACGAATGGTTCAGACGCTTCCCTGAAGGGAAGAAAAGAAGGATGTACCACGTCCAGTTCGGCCATCGACAAGCAGAACCCGAGAAAAGATCGAGACAGTGCGACAAATGCCGGTACAAGATCGGCGACGGAAATCTCAGACTGACTGCGGAAGAACTGGGCATGAGCCGAGGGCACGGTGCACACAATCGCCCGCGATGGTTTGCGTAGGCGGACCACCTGCTCCCGATTTGTGCCGCACGAGCTCACAGAACGTTATTCTACATGGGTTCCCAGGTAGATGCCATTTTTCTACATCTACATCTACATCTACATGACTACTCTGCAATTCACATGTAAGTGCTTGGCAGAGGGTTCATCCAACCACAATCATACTATCTCCCTACCATTCCACTCCCGAACAGCGCGCGGGAAAAACGAACACCTAAACCTTTCTCTTCGAGCTCTGATTTCTCTTATTTTATTTTGATGACCATTCCTACCTATGTAGGCTGGGCTCAACAAAATATTTTCGCATTCGGAAGAGAAAGTTGCTGACTGAAATTTCGTAAACAGATCTCGCCGCGACGAAAAAAGTCTTTGCTTTAATGACTTCCATCCCAACTCGCGTATCATATCTGCCACACTCTCTCCCCTATTACGTGATAATACAAAACGAGCTGCCCTTTTTTGCACCCTTTCGATGTCCTCCGTCAGTCCCACCCGGTAAGGATCCCACACCGCGCAGCAATATTCTAACAGAGGACGAACGAGTGTAGTGTAAGCTGTCTCTTTAGTGGACTTGTTGCATCTTCTAAGTATCCTGCCAATGAAACGCAACCTTTGGCTCGCCTTCCCCACAATATTATCTATGTGGTCTTTCCAACTGAAGTTCTTCGCAATTTCAACACCCAGGTACTTAGTTGAATTGACAGCCTCGAGAATTGTACTATTTATCGAGTAATCAAATTCCAACGGATTTCTTTTCGAACTCGTGTGGATCACCTCACACTTTTCGTTATTTAGCGTCAACTGCCACCTGCCACACCATACAGCAATCTTTTCTAAATCGCTTTGCAACTGATACTGGACTTCGGATGACCTTACTAGACGGTAAATTACAGCATCATCTGCGAACAACCTAAGAGAACTGCTCAGATTGTCACCCAGGTCATTTATATAGATCAGGAACAGCAGAGGTCCCAGGACGCTTCCCTGGGGAACAGCTGATATCACTTCAGTTTCACTCGACGATTTGCCGTCTATTACTACGAACTGCGACCTTCCTGACAGGAAATCACGAATCCAGTCACACCACTGAGACGATACCCCATAGGCCGGCAGCTTGATTGTCGCTTGTGAGGAACGGTGTCAAAAGCTTTCCGGAAATCTAGAAATACGGAATCAACTTGATATCCCCTGTCGATAGCGGCCAGTACTTCGTGCGAATAGCTAGCTGCGTTGCACAAGAACGATGTTTTCTGAAACAGTGCTGATTACGTATCAATAGATCGTTCCCTTCGAGGTGATTCATAATGTTTGAATACAGTACATGCTCCAAAACCCTACTGCAAACCGACGTCAATGATATAGGTCTGTAGTTCGATGGATTACTCCTACTACCCTTCTTAAACACTGGTGCGACCTGCGCAATTTTCCCAATCTGCAGGTACAGATCTATCGGTGAGCGAGCGGTTGTATATGATTGCTAAGTAGGGAGCTATTGTATCAGCGTAATCTGAAAGGAACCTAATCGGTATACAATCTGCACCTGAAGAATTGCCTGTATCAAGCGATTTGAGTTGCTTCGCAACCCCTAAGGTATCTACTTCTAAGAAACTCATGCTAGCAGTTGTTCGTGTTTCAAATTCTGGAATATTCCACTCGTCTTCCCTGGTGAAGGAATTTCGGAAAACTGCGTTCAATAACTCCGCTTTAGCGGCACAGTCGTCGGTAACAGTACCATCGGCACTGATGGAAATCGCTGGTGATTTCACTTCCGCGTGTGACCAGCATCCATTACTTCCGAACACCTTCGTCACAGGATATGAGACCTACGGCTACCACTTCGATCCGGAATCGATACTGCAATCGATATGACTGTGTTCGCCGTTTTCCCCGTGACCAAAAAAAGCCATCTGCAAAAATGTGAGTTGAAAACAGTGTTGATCGCCTTCTCCGACAAACGGCATCATCCACCACAAGGAATTTCTCCCTGCTGGTCAAACCATTAATGTTACATTTCACCAGTCCGTTTTGAACCGATAGCTACAGCGTATCCGGCGGATTCGGCCAGAGTCGCAAAGAGCGGGAAAATGGACGCTGCTCCAGGACAATGGCCCTACACACTGTGCGATCCGTATCCGCCAATGGCGCAGAAGGTGGTAACTGTTGTCGAACGCCCTCCGTACTCCCCTGATCTGGCTCCTGCGGACTTCTTCCCGTTTCCGCGCTTGAAGGCGGCCATCCAAGGTGAACGCCGTGCGCACGTGAACGCCAGCAAAGATCGTGTGGCAGCCGTCCTGTGATCGATTCCAGAGGAGGCCTCCGATGATACGCGAAGGAACTTGCACCCGTTCTTGCAGCGGTGTACCGCAGGTCTCTGGAAGAGCGTAGCGTTCCAAAGGATTGGAAAAGGACTCAGGTCATCCCCGTTTTCAAGAAGGGACGTCGAACAGATGTGCAGAACTATAGACCTATATCTCTAACGTCGATCAGTTGCAGAATTTTCGAACACCTATTATATTCGAATGTAACGACTTTTCTGGAGACTAGAAATCTACTCTGTAGGAATCAGCATGGCTTTTCGAAAAAGACGGTCGCGTGAAACCCAGCTCGCGCTATTCGTCCACGAGACTCAGAGGGCCACAGACACAGGTTCCCAGGTAGATGCCGTGTTTCTTGACTTCCGCAAGGCGTTCGATACAGTTCCCCACAGTCGTTTAATGATCAAAGTAAGAGCATACGGACTATCAGACCAATTGTGTGACTGGATTGAAGAGTTCCTAGATAGCAGTACGCAGCATGTCATTCTCAATGGAGAGAAGTCTTCCGAAGTAAGATTGATTTCAGGTGTGCCGCAGGGGAGTGTCATAGGACCGTTGCTATTCAAAATGTACATAAATGACCTTGTGGATGACATCCGAAGTTCACTGAGGCTTTTTGCGGATGATGCTGTGGTGTATCGAGAGGTTGTAACAATGGAAAATTGTACTGAAATGCAGGAGGATCTGCAGCGAATTGACTGTTGGTGCAGGGAATGGCAATTGAATCTCAATGTAGACAAGCGTAATGTGCTGCGAATACATAGAAAGAAAGATCCTTTACCATTCAGCTACAATATAGCAGGTCAGCAACTGGAAGCAGTTAATTCCATAAATTATCTGGGAGTACGCATTAGGAGTGATTTAAAATGGAATGACCATATAAAGTTGATCGTCGGTAAAGCAGATGCCAGACTGAGATTCATTGGAAGAATCCTAAGGAAATGCAGTACGAAAATAAAAGGAAGTAGGTTACAGTACGCTTGTTCGCTCACTGCTCGAATACTGCTCAGCAGTTTGGGATCAGTACCAGATAGGGTTGATAGAAGAGATAGAGAAGATCCAACGGAGAGCACCGCGCTTCGTTACAGGATCATTTAGTAATCGCGAAAGCGTTACGGAGATGACAGATAAACTCCAGTGGAAGACTCTGCAGGAGAGACGCTCAGTAGCTAGGCACAGGCTTTTGTTGGAGTTTCGAGAACATTCCTTCACCGAGGAGTCAAACAGTATATTGCTCCCTCCTACGTATATCTCGCGAAGAGACCATGAGGATAAAACCAGAGAGATTAGAGCCCACACAGAGGCATACCGACAATCCTTCGTTCCACGAACAATACGAGACTGGAATGGAAGGGAGAACCGATAGAGGTACTCAAGGTACCCTCCGCCACACACCGTCAGGTGGCTTGCGGAGTATAGATGTAGATGTAGATGTAGATAGTTTCCAGGAGCTGTACGAACGCTGTCAAAAGTGTGCTGTACGGGTGTCGACTATTTTGTACGACAATAAAGAACAATCGTTTGTACCTCTTGGTTCTTTTTTTGTTATCTGATAGCATTGACCGAACTTTTTGGACACACCACGTATTCTTCGTCAGTGGGTCGAGGATCACTCCAAAAGAAATGCACACTACTTTTTTTTTTTTTAATCCATCTTTTATTCTACATGTTTGAAAGTTTTACAGTATCTAGATACATCCTTTAGGGACAATATTTTCATTTATGCACATAATTTCCATCCGTCTCAACTGCCTTACGCCATCTTGGAACCAGAGCCTGTATATCCGCACGGTAAAATTCTGGACCAACCTTCTGGAGCCACTGTTTGGCAGCGTGCACAAGGGAGTCACCATCTTCAAACCTTGTTCCACGAAGAGAGTCTTTCGGTTTCGCAGAGAGAGGACAGTTACACGGAGTCAGATCAGGACTGTAAGGCTGGTGTTTCAGTGTTGTCCATCCGGGTTTTGTGATCGCTTCCACGGTTTTTTGACTGACATGTCGCCATGCATTGCCGTGCAACAGCAAAACATCCTGCTCTTGCCGATTTGGTCGAACACGCCTCAGTCGAGCTCGAAGTTTTTTCAGTGTCGTCACATATGCCTCAGAATGTATGGTGGTTCCACTTGGCACGATGTCCACAAGCAAGAGTCCTTCGGAATCGAAAAACACCGTAGCCATAACTTTTCCAGCAGAAGGTGTGGTTCTGAATTTTCTTTTCTGGGGTGAATTTGCACGATGCCACTCCATTGATTGCCTCTTCGTCTCTGGTGAAAAATGATGGACCCATGTTTCATCACCTGTCACAATTCTTCCAAGAAATTCATCTCCATCATTCTCGTACTGCCCCAAAGTTTGCTGCATACCGTTTTTCTTGTTTCTTTGTGAGCCACTGTCAACATCCTGGGAACCCACCTGGCACAAACCTTTTTCAACGCCAACACTTTCAGTATTCTGCAAACACTTCCTTCCCCTATCCCAACGTAACGTGACAATTCGTTCACTGTGATGCGTCTGTCAGCAGTCACCAATTCGTTAACTCTCTGCACATTGTCTGGAGTGTGTGCAGTACGAGGCCTGCCGCTGCGAGGACAATCCTCAATATTGCCGTGCCCGCTTTCGTCACGTAACCTGCTCGCCCACCGACCAACTGTACTGCGATCGACAGCAGCATCTCCGTAAATCTTTTTCGACCTCCTGTGGATGTTTCCCACTGCCTCGTTTTCACAGCACAGGAATTCTATGACAGCACGTTGCTTCTGACGAACGTCAAGTGTAGCAGCCATCTTGAAGACATTCTGTGACGGCGCCACTCACGGGAACAGGTCGAACTAAGTTTGAAAACAAGCGGGAAGGATGTGTCTACGCACTGTAAAACTTTCACACATGCAGAATGAAAACCGTATTTTTACGGAAATAGTGTGCATTTCTTTTGGAGTGCCCCTCGTATCTTGCCTGTACAGCGTACGTTCGCGATAAACGGAATGAGTAATGGAATAAATTTCCCGATTTGTAGACAGATTCGCGTGTTAGACGTCTCTAACGGCGCCCGTGTTGTTGCTACAGCCGATGGCAGACAGCAGCGAGTTTCGTCGGCAGGCCGGCAGCTGGCGCAGCGGTCGGCGGCGCGCTCGGGGGAACCCCCTAGTCTGGCAGCTCGGTGTTCGGCGGGCGGCCGCTCTGCGCCTTGCGCTGTGGCGGGTCGTATCGACGGCTCGGCGGCTCCGAGATTTACGGGGACCGTAAAGGCGGCGGCACGCGACCGCCGTACGTCACGGCAGGCAGAGACGGGGCGACAGAGGGACAGATAGACACACGCTGCTGCTGCTGCTGCCGTGCGGCGATGCAATGCGCTTTGCCCTGCGCTGCGGCCGTAACCGGAGAGCCGGCGACAGGTAGCGTCCGGGTCGACCCAGATAAGTCCCGGCTCCACAGCCGCCACGCCACCCATTAGCGGACGTTAATGTGGACTCCGCCACCCCCCCCCCCCCCCCTCTTTTCACTTTTACAAGGGGCGGTTGGAATGTCCGTGCGACGTCCGAGAGATAGCATCACCGGCGCGTATGGAGGTCATGTTTGGTTAGTAGCATCTTTGGAAAGAGCGCACAACAAGTTTCAGCAATGTCGATCTATTTCTTTGTGTCTAGCATTCGTGTGAATCAAGAAAGTAGAGTGACTGTAAAAAAAGAATGGACGGATAAGAATTTCGTGTAGTGATTAACACACCACTGGCCATTAAACTTGCTACACCAACGAAGATGACGTGCTACAGACGCGAAATTTAACCGACAGCAGGAAGATACTGTGATATGCAAATGAGGAAAGTTTCCAACCGATTTCTCACACACAAACAGCAGTTGACAGGCGTTGCCTGGCAAAAAGGTGTTGCGATGCCTCGTGTAAGGAGGAGAAATGCGTACCGTCACGTTTCCGACTTTGATAAAGGTCGGATTGTAGCCTATCGCGATTGCGCTTTATCGTATCGCGACATTGCTGCTCGCGTCGGTCGAGATCCAATGACTGTTAGCAGAATATGGAATCGGTGGGTTCAGGAGGGTAATACGGAACGCCGTGCTGGATCCCAACGGCCTCGTATCACTAGCAGTCGAGATGACAGGCATCTTATCCGCACGGCTGTAACGGATCGTGCAGCCACGTCTCGATCCCTGAGTCGACAAATGGGGACGTCTTCAAGACGACAACCATCTGCACGAACAGTTCCACGACGTTTACAGCAGCATGGAGATCGTGGCTGCGGTTACCTTTGACGCTGCATCACAGACAGGAGTGCCTGCAATGGTGTACTGAACGACGAATCTGGTTGCATGGATGGCAAAACGTCATTTTTTCGGACGAATCCAGGTTCTGTTTACAGCATCACGATGGTTGCCTCCGTGTTGGGCGACATCGCGGTGAACGCACACTGGAAGCGTGTATTCGTCATCGCCATACTGGCGTATCACCCGGCGTGATGGTATGGGGTGCCATTGGTTACCCGTCTCGGTCACCTCTTGTTCGCATTGACGGCTCTTTGAACAGTGGACGTTACATTTCAGATGTGTTACGACCCGTGGCTCTACCCTTCATTCGATCCCTGCGAAACCCTACATTTCAGCAGGATAATGCACGACTGCATGTTGCAGGTCCTGTACTGGCCTTTCTGGACACAGAAAATGTTCGACTGCTGCCCTGGCCAGCACATTCTCCAGATCTCTCACCAATTGAAGACGTCTGGTCAATGGTGGCCGAGCAACTGGCTCGTCACAATACACCAGTCACTACTCTTGATGAACTGTGGTATCGTGTTGAAACTGCACGGGCAGCTGTACCTGTACACGCCACCCGAGCTCTGTTTGACTCAATGCCCAGGCGTATCGATGCCGTTATTACGGCCAGAGGTGGTTGTTCTGGGTACTGATTTCTCAGGATCTATGCACCCAAATTGCGTGAAAATGTAATCACATGTCAGTTCTAGTATAATATATTTGTCCAATGAATACTTGTTTGTCATCCGCACTTCTTTTTGGTGTAGCAATTTTAATGGCCAGTAGTGTACTTTATGGAAGGCAAAACGCCTCAGGAAACTAAAGAGAAGCTTGGTAAACAGTACGGTCTCTGCACCTTCGATTAGAACAGTTTATGAGTGGTTTCAGAATTTTTCGGAGTGGCCATATGGGCACAAGTGATGCTGAACTTTCTGGACGCCCTGTGGAGGTTACGACTCCAGAAATCGTTGATAAAATCCGTGATGTGGTGATGGATGACTGAAGAGTGAAGGTGCGTGAGATTGCTTGTGATGTGGGCATCTGGAATGAACAGGTACATAATATTTTGCATAAACATTTGGACATGAGATAGGTGTCCGCAAGATGGATTCCGCGATTGCTCACGCTTGACCGAAAGCGGAATCGTGTGAAGTGTTGCAAGGATGGTTTGCAGCTCTTCAGGAAGAATCCGCAGGACTTTAAGCGTCGTTTCGTCACTGTGGATGAAACACGGATACGTTGCTATATTCCTGAGACCAAGAAACAATCTAAATAACGGGTCACCAGGGCAGAAATGCACCAAGAAAGACGAAGGCCATTCCTTCGGCCGGAAAGGTCATGGCCACTGTCTTTTGGGATTCGCAAGGGATAATCCTCATCGACTATCTGGAAAAGGGTAAAACTATTACAGGTGAATATTATTCATCGTTATTGGACCGTTTGGAAACCGAGCTGGAAGAAAAACGCCGGCGATTGGACCGCAAAAAAAGTTGTTTTCCATCGCGACAACGCACCAGCACACACCTCAGCAGTTGTGGTCGCAAAATTATTGGAAACAGGATTCCAACTCGTTTCACATCCCCCCTATTCTCCAGACTTGGCTCCCTCGGACTACTATTTGTTCCCCTATTTGAAGAAATGTCTGGCTGGACAGAGATTTTATTCAAACGACAAGGTGATTGCAACAACTGATAGCTAGTTTGCAGACTTGGACAATTCCTATTATTCAGAAGGGGTCAACACATTAGAACAGCGTTGGACGTAGCGTATAAGTCTGAAAGGAGACTATGTCGAAAAATAAGAAAGGTTTACCCCAAACACGTAAGTAGTTTTTGTTTTTGCACGGACTTTCCAAACGCCCCTCGTATGACGGTTTCAGCGCTCCTGGAGAGACTTTCAGTAAGGCGTCTGAGTATCTGTGGAGGAATGGCAGCCCACTGTTTCTCATCAGCCGAAACTGGACAAGGTAATGATGTTGGACACTGCTTGGGTCTGGAGCGAAGTCGACGCTCTACCGTACTCCGGGGATGTTCCATTGCGTTCATATCGGGATTGTGACCAGGCCAATCCAATTGAGGTATGTTATTGTCTGAAATAACTGGAGTACCAGTTGGTTTCCTCGTCTTACGGTCCATGTTAATATATATGGATAAAACAAATGTTGTACTAGACAAATAGGGTACCTCTGTGTCGAAAGGAGACGTAAAAAAGACTACTTTTTTTTTTTTTTTTTTTTTAGGGACGTGAAATAAGTAATACCACGCGTTCCATTTCTCGGCAAATCTTGGTTGTAAAAAAAATGCGGATTTTGTTGCGGAACATCCTGGAATATTCCCGCTTTAGCCCCTCTAATTTTATAGGGACCAGTGTCTGCCTTTTTAAGTTGTGAGTAACACGATCTTTAACGAGCGCATACGCCAAGTTGGTAGGTTCTGCAGCAGGTTGACATACTAGATCGGTAAAACAATAACTGAAAATGTAACAGACACAAATAAGGTGTAGATAAAGCGAGAGGGATTTCTCAAAGAAAAGAAAGAGCTGCCAGATCTTCAGAACCATTGTATTAAAATTACAGCAGTCGACCGCTTAAGCCACCCCATTAGTCTAACGGGCAGCACCGGTAGGATGACGTCAACTAATTACGGCGAGACAGCGAGCTGAGCGTGTCCTGAACGTGAGACATTGCGCGGAGCCTCCGAACAATAGGCCAAGCACTGGAATCTCACCTGCAGGTCACGCCGGGCGTAGCCTTGCGCCTTTTGATAGTTGTGCGGCAACCCGCAGAACGGATGTGTACGTTTGGTTGCAGGAACTGCAGGCGTGAGGAACAGTGTCAGTGCTCAGGCAATTTACTGGCGCCCGGAACCGCTTTCTGGTTCAACATAAACGCGTCTGAAAAGTCTGTGTTACGAAAAAACTCGTTGTCTTTACCTAAAGCAAACTGAGCGCCACCTAACAGGTTCTCGGTCGCTTTACCATTTTAGATGCAGGATAGTTCTCGCGCTAGCATGGAATTGCTATCTTCTTGTTGGTAAGTATAACATTCTTCTAAATGCCAGATTGCATATCTCTACAGCCACTAATTCCACAAAGTAATTGAAATATCTATACCAATAATCTGAAATCTTAGTACCACCGCTATTTACAAATCTAAAAAGGGTAAGTTAAGTTGATAATTTTCTTAATTTTTTTACACAGTAAACTCACTCTAATTTTTCTGAAGAACGACAAGATTTACGTGAAACAGAAAAAGTATCAGCTTCGTTATCATTCTATATTCGGCGAACCGCTGTCAAGTGCATGGCAGAGGGTACTGACAATATCGGTTTCACTCCCTGCTCTCTCTGTGTGCGGAACCCGGAAAGAACGACAGCCTAATCGCTTCTGTCTGGGCTATCATTAGTCCAATGTTGCATTCGCTATCCTACAGGAGCGATAGGCAGTGAGTTGTAAAACTTTCCTATCGTCTTCACTTAATGTTGGTTCTTGAAAGCTTACAAGCAGGCTGTCGTGAGGTAGCTGGCATTTATCTTCGAGTGTCTGACATTTCAGTCAGTGAGACGATCTTGGCGACTCCGAATCTGCACTACTCATTGGGTGTCACTTGAATAACAAATCAATCAGAGGCATTTCAACCCTTCCAGAGATGCCCAATCGCCTGTTGCTGGTGTGACTCTGAAGTGGGAACACGGAGGAACAGCCACAGGTAAAGCGGGACTAAACAGACCTCGTGTACTAGCGGATAATGATCATCGAGAATTGGGGAGTGTGGTTGTAAAACATTGCACGAAATCAGCGTCCTCACTGAATACAGAATGACTGAAAACTAATCATTTGGAGTACTTAATCCTACTATACGCTCTGTCGCTCCAATGGAAGGGTTTAAGTCTGGTGAATAACTAGACACCATTATGTGCCATCATGTGTAGTGGCGACAGTAAAGTATAGAGGAGGTGGCGTTATGGAACCGGGGTGGTTTCCATAGTCAGGTTCAGCCCCCTGCATTCTGCTTAAGAAAACGCTGTATCCGGAAGGATATGAACACATCCTACAGCATATGTTCTCCGTACAGTGGAGGAACAGTTGGGCGTCGATATCTGTTTGTACCAATGTGACAACACACGTCGTCATAAAGCATCTCCAATGAGGCAATGGTTTGTTGACAATACCATTCTCCAGAGTCCCGACCTGAACCCAACGGAACACCTTTGGGACCAGTTACAACATTGTTTTCGATTCAGACCTCAGTGTCCATCACTCTGGTCTCGAGTCTTCAGGAAGAATGGGCTATTATTGCTTCACAGACACTCAGATACCTCACTGAAACTATCCTCAGCCGATTTCAGACGGTCACAAAGCCGAAGGGTGGGCACACCAAGTATTAATGTCGACTAACAGCTGTCCGGACGTTTTTGATCCGATAGCGCTTATGTATGAATTGGGTTGCTAGTGTCTTGTTTATATGTTTATATGATGGCAGCGCTATAGACTGTATTAATATGGCTGACAGTGCTCTGCGCCCTCGGTAGTAGACTCTGTGGTCGGACGGACCAGCATTTAGCGAGTGGACGGCTCGTACACGTGTCCTTCGCGGAGACTCAGCGTTGGTAGGATCAGGATGGATGTAGTTGGTGATGTTTGGGTAGTGGAATTATTGACGACTACATAATTCTTGGAACTCCATCATCCCGGTTCCCAGAACTCCTGAAGATAGACGTTGCCTGTAGACACTGTATCACAGACACAGTCCCTTCGACTGTTCAGAGATGTCACTAAACCCGGCAAAAGATGTAAACAACCACGCATGAGCAGCGCCTATTAGACGGAGGGGGTCCGAAAGGCGATCAGTTCCAGTCATTCCACCAGGAAGGAGGTACACGGCTCGTGTTGTCTGTAGTTCAACCGTGCCTAGACGGTCAATACCGCGGTTCGATCGCGTCCGCATTGTTACTTTGTGCCAGGAAGGGCTCTCAACAAGGGAAGTGTCCAGCCGTCTCGGAACTGAACCAAAGCGATGTTGTTCGGACACGGAGGAGATATAGAGAGACAGGAACTGTCGATGACATGCCTCGCTCAGGCCGCCCGAGGGCTACTACTGCAGTGGATGACCGCTACCTACGGATTATGGCTCGGAGGAATCCTGACAGCAACGCCACCATGATGGATAATGCTTTTCGTGCAGCCACAGGACATCGTGTTACGACTCAAACTGTGCGCAATAGGCTGCACGATGCGCAACTTCACCCCCGACGTCCGTGGCGAGGTCCATCTTTGCAACCACGACACCGTGCAGCGCGGTACAGATGGGCCCAACAACATGCCGAATGGACCGCTCAGGATTGGCGTCACGTTCTCTTCACCGACGAGTGTCGCATATGCCTTCAACCAGACAATTGTTGTGTTTGGAGGCAACCCGGTCAGGCTGAACACCTTAGACACACTGTCCAACGAGTGCAGCAACGTGGAGGTTCCCTGCTGTTTCGGGGTGGCATTATGTGGGGCCGACGTACGCCGCTGGTGGTCATGGAATGAGCCGTAACGTTTGTACGATACCTGAATGCCATCCTCCGACCTATAGTGCAACCGTATCGGCAGCATATTGGCGAGGCGTTCGTCTTCGTGGACGACAATTCGCGCCCCCATCGTGCACATTTTGTGAATGACTTCCTTCAGGAAAATGACACCGCTCGACTAGAGTGGCCAGCATGCTTTCCCTATCGGACATGCAAAAAATGGTTCAAATGGCTCTGAGCACTATGGGACGTAACATCTGTGGTCATCAGTCCCCTAGAACTTGGAACTACTTAAACCTAACTAACCCAAGGACATCACACACAGCCATGCCCGAGGCAGGATTCGAACCTGCGACCGTAGCAGTCCCGCGGTTCCAGACTGCGCGCCTAGAACCACTAGACCACCGCGGCCGGCTTCGGACATGCCTGGGATAGATTGAAAAGGGCTTTTTATGGACGACGTGACCCACCAACCACTCTGAGAGATCTACGCCGAATCGCCGTTGAGGAGTGGGACGATCTGGACCAACAGTGCCTTGATGAACTTGTGGACAGTATACCACAACGAATACAGGGATGCGTCAATGCAAGAGGACGTGCTACTGGGTATTAGAGGTACCGGTGTGTACAGCAGTCTAGACCATCAACTCTGAAGGTCTCGCTGTATGGTGGTACACTATGCAGTGTATGGTTTTCATGAGCAATAAAAAGGGCGGAAATGATGTTTATGTTGATCTCTATTCAAATTTTCTGAATAGTTTCCGGAACTCTCAGGACCGAGGTGATGCAAAACTTGTTTTGATGTGTGTACATTGTTCGCTCTTCAATAAAATCTTTTTTTTTTTTTTTTTTTTTGCTAACCGTATGCGACCAAGTAGTCAGAGCCTACAAGAGTTAGAATCTTTTTATTCAGGTGGCTGTAGTTCCTGCTTGCTATAATTGCTGTAGTTCGTGTTATGAAAGTTTTCTGTGAGGTATATGACTTACAAAAAATATGGATTATTGTTAGGATTTCTTCCAGTTCAGGGCCATTCTTTTGTGTTAATTATTCGAAGCCATGTTGCCATTCTATAGCATTCAGATTACATTGGGCTTGTACATTGTGGATAATAAATGAGTAGGTTAAGTTTGTATTGTCTCTGTCAGGGAAAATCCTGCAGGTCAGAGTGTGAAATGATAAAAATAAGTAACGAGACAATAGGTTGAGACTCACTCAGTCGTTTCACCTGCCGGTGAAGACGGGAAGTTTCACTCAGCGGCAGCAGTGGCACCACTCAGCAGTTTAAGTAAACACTAAGAAGTTTCAGCTACTCAGTTGACACACACAGCGAAGTTTCTGGGTAATTCCATTTGTAACTCGCCGACTTTATAGTTTGGGGTACTAAGCTTTTTTTTTTTTTTTTTTTTTGTGAAATCCGCAGTTTTACGCTTCTGTGCAGTAACAGCAAAATTAAAAATATTTACTTTGCTTTCACTCCCCCTCCTCCTCCCCCCCCCCCCCCCCCCACCACCACACACACACTCACATACACTGATTGAAAGGGAATTTATGTCTTTTATACTCTTTCTTTCAGGCTTCACAAATTGACTCATTTGGTATCTATGTCGCACATTAGTATCCGATCTCATGACGAGCATATGTTTTGTCTTTTTGCTCAGAGACAGTAGCACTGGAAAAATTACAACAGTATCGTATGGACGTCTGACAATAATCCCGATTTCAGCTTTTTATTTTTTTTTTTTTTTTTTTTTTTTTATTTACGTTTGGTCGCTACGGTCACGTCTTCGTCTCGGTTTTTGTGGGAATCGGTAAGCTACGTCGCCCTTTAATAACGCGAGCTGTATCGCCGGCATCGCTTAAAGACTTGCTGCGGACGAGTTGAGAAGTTACAGCCAGTCGGGCAAGAAATATGGCGTGTCGGGTGACGACAAAGTGCCCCTGGAAATAGTTCCACAAGCAACGCCAGGAGGCAGCACCAGCGGCCAGCTAACCCAACAGCCGCCTCCGAACGCGATTTAGGGGAAGATGCGCCCAACAGGGAATTTACGTTTTGGAGCAAAGCCGTCAGACAGCGCAGATATTCCGTGAGCAGGAAACATTACGTGCCTCATAGCAAAACTCGTCCATTCAGACAATTCCCATCTTAGTTTGCTGACTACTGACCTTTAATATCCAAGTACACAGTTAAAACAGTTCACAGCCCAAGAGATCACAAAAATTTGCCTACCGAACGGCTTTCAGGAGCGGCAGTAATATGGTTTTCGCTATTCTAAACTACTGTAGAAGATGTAACAGGAATAAGTGCAGTTATTTCTATCGGTGACTGGGGACAGAGCGCTGAACAACATTACATTTGCGGAATAATAATTACAGCTATTCGGAATAGTATGTTTTTAGGTTGGTTAGTACGTCGATGTACATGTGGCAGGAGCAAGCCATTAATGTTTATTTTCCCCTGGGGAGCAGGTCAGGTGTTGACGTGTGGACACGTGGATGCAAAGCGGGTAGTCTAAACAGATAGGCGTTGTCCATTTAGTGGTGCAGTTACAAACACGCACAAAATATAAGGTAGCAATTTATGTGACATGTTTGGGGGAAGGCCATTTGATGCTGATGAAAAAACAACGAAACCACTGACATGTGTACATATTAAGGTGACATATACAAAAATGTCTGCACTATACCTGTTACACTCTGTATAAAGGCAAGACGTTGTTCAGAATTGTTACGAAAAATCTAGAAAAGGCATGTCACCAATTTACCTCTGATTTGTACACAATACTGTTATGTACATTTGGCCAAACGCAGGATATATATTTTTGATGTGTATAATATAGAAATATATGCTAAATATAGAAGGAAGAACCACTGTTACCAAAAATCTGGAATACTTCTTTACCGATTTATTACGAACTTTTACACAATACTCTAACAAACAATCGGAGACAAATAGGCTACTTATTTTTTAATGTTTGTGATATGTAAATAAATATTTAATATATAAAGGGGAAATACTGTTACCAAAAATTTCTTGATCGAACACTGGGAAGCAAAAATGGCATAATTTTTTATATATATAATATACATATATATTGTAATGTATAAAGGGGAGAAGTTGTTGTGAAAAATCTTGAAAAATTCTTGACCAGTTAACTTGAACTATACATCGAAATATCAAATAGAGCTACTATTTACAAATTCAATGTCGCTTGCTTGAAGTATACCGAAAACGCACAGATGTGTGGCGAAACAATTTATCGCTTTCGTACCACGATAACGCACCCAATGACACTTCTTTGCCTTGTTTCTGTGTTTTGGGCGGAAAACAATTCTGTAAAGACGCCACAGTCTCCATATTCGTCTTGTACGGTCCTCCTACTGTTCGCAGAACTAAGGAATTCCATAAAAGACAGTCTTTTTAAAAGCACAGACGTCAGAGCTATTCCCATTCCAGTAGTGTTACGATGATTCCCGTATGGAGGACACAGTGATAGACATCCCTGGGGTTGTGAAGCAGCTGAATGGGTTGAAAATAAATAAATCGCCAGGTCCTGATGGGATTCCAATTCGGTTTTACAGAGAGTACTCTACTGCACTGGCTCCTTACTTAGCCTGCATTTATCGCGAATCTCTTGCCCAACGTAAAGTCCCGAGCGACTGGAAAAAAGCGCAGGTGTAACCTGTATATAAGAAGGGTAGAAGGACGGATCCTCAAAATTACAGACCAATATCCTTAACATCGGTTTGTTGCAGGATTCTCGAACATATTATCAGTTCGAATATGATGAATTTCCTTGAGAGAGAGAAGTTGCTGTCCATGCATCAGCACGGCTTCAGAAAGCATCGCTCCTGCGAAACGCAACTCGCCCTTTTTTCACATGATATCTTGCGAACCGTGGGTTAAGGGTATCAGACGGATGCCATATTCCTCGACTTCCGGAAAGCGTTTGACTCGGTGCCCCACTGCAGACTCCTAGCTACGGTACGAGCATATGGGATTGGTTCCCAAGTATGTGAGTGGCTCGAAGACTTGTTAAGTATTAGAACCCAGTACGTTGTCCTCGATGGTGAGTGTTCGTCGGAGGCGAGGGTATCATCTGGAGTTCCCCAGGGAAGTGTGGTAGGTCCGCTGTTGTTCTCTGTCTACATAAATGATCTTTTGGAGAGGGTGGATAGCAATGTGCGACTGTTTGCTGATGATGCTGTGGTGTACGGGAAGGTGTCGTCGTTGAGTGACTGTAGGAGGATACGAGATGACTTGGACAGGATTTGTGATTGGTGTAAAGAATGGCAGCTAACTCTAAATATAGATAAATGTAAATTAATGCAGATGAATAGGAAAAAGAATCCCGTAATGTTTGAATACTCCACTAGTAGTGTAGCGCTTGACACAATCACGTCGATTAAATATTTGGGCGTAACACTGCAGAGCGATATGAAGTGGGACAAGCATGTAATGGCAGTTGTGGGGAAGGCGGATAGTCGTCTTCGGTTCATTGGTAGAATTTTGGGAAGATGTGGTTCATCTGTAAAGGAGACCGCTTATAAAACACTAATACGTCCTACTCTTGAGTACTGCTCGAGCGTTTGAGATCCCTATCAGGTCGGATTGAGGGAGGACATAGAAGCAATTCAGAGGCAGGCTGCTAGATTTGTTACTGGTAGGTTTGATCATCACGCGAGTGTTACGGAAATGCTTCAGGAACTCGGGTGTGAGTCTCTAGAGGAAAAAGGAGACGTTCTTTTCCTGAATCGCTACTGAGGAAATTTAGAGATCCAGCATTTGAGGTTGACTGCAGTACAATTTTACTGCCGCCAACTTACATTTCGCGGAAAGATCACAAAGATAAGATAAGAGAAAGATTAGGGCTCGTACAGAGGCATATGGGCAGTCATTTTTCTCTCGTTCTGTTTGGGAGTGGAACAGGGAGAGAAGATGCTAGATGTGGTACGAGGTACCCTCCACCACTCACCGTATGGTGGATCGCGGAGTATGTATGTAGATGTAGATGTAGATGCTAAAACCGTCAACCATGAGCATATTATACACTACATTACAAAGAAAAAAAATGGATCTCGTAGAAGGGAAGAAGGAAACTAAATAAAACTTTAAGGGATGAGAGGGTATCTGATGTTACTTCAGTGAATACGAAACGGAGTCAAATCTACAAAGAATTAGACCATATGAGACCACCTGTGAGGATGAAGTTGCAGCCCCTCTAGCCTAGATGCATGCACTGAATTGCTTGTGAAGGTATCATAAGCCCATCACATCCTCTCCTGGGGCAATCTGGACCACAACTGTTCTAACTGGTGCTCGATATCTCGGATATTGGCCCTAGGACGGCGTTTATATCCGAGCTGGTGCCACTCGTGTTCTGTCGGGGACATACAGCTGGGGATGTTGCTGACCCCAAGAGTACCTCATCATCACGGAGTCAGTTCACGAAGACATGTCCCATGTGTACACGAGCATTATCCTGCTGAAAAATGGGTGGGCATTGTCCTGCTGAAAAGTGGCACTACGATTCGGCCACATAAGGGATAACAGATAAGTACACAGGATGTCCATGACGAAGTGATACTGTTGGCGCCATCAGTCACTGCGAGCCATGACCTGAAGTCATAGCCAATGGTCCTCTTCCTCTCCCCCCCCCCCCCAAACGACCCCGAGAATAACACTGCTGAGCCTCTCCAAAACTCTGGCCGAATTGGATCTCTCACCAGGTCGGCGACCTTGTGTGCTGGTCACACGTGGTCGACTGAAACCTTAATGACGAGCATGCCTACACTTACTCATGTGCAGCCCACCATCGAGCCACTGTCACAGAATGCACAGATCTGTATACTGCACGATTCGACCATGGCCAAATGGAGACTCACAATGAGGGTCTTTTCAGTCAGGTGCTGATAACGCTGTCTCACACGAGTACACAGGATATCCGTGTCCTTCCCAGTGACCAGTCAGCATCTGACGCTGTTCACACTCCTCGTGTACCCTACCAGCTCCGGTATAAACACTAAAACGAACAACATTAAAGCATTCCAGTGGCCTTTCTACCTGTCAAAGAGTAGTGCCATTCCAATTGTTTGCGTAGCCAATGGACGTGTCTATGTCTGCAAAGTTACATGGATATCTGACCATGTCTTCTGGACACTTCATTTCCTCGTCAGGCAGTCTACACTGAGGTGACAAAAGCCATGGGATAGTGACAAGCATATGTACAGATTGCGGTGCTATCAAATGCTCCAAATGGCTCTGAGCACTATGGGACTTAACATCTGAGGTCATCAGTCCCCTAGAACTTAAACCTAACCTAAGGACATCACACACATCCATGCCCGAGGCAGGATTCGAACCTGCGAGCGTAGCAGCGCGGCTCCAGACTGAAGCATCTAGAACTGTGCGGTGCTATCACATACAAAAGTTATGAAAGGGCAGTGCATAGGTGGAGCTGTCATTTCTACTCAGCTGATTCACATGAAAAGGTTTCCAGCGTGACTGTGGCTGTAGACCGGAAATTAACAGACACATCATTCCATTTTGTAAATCGTTAGGGAATTCAGTACTTCAGGGTTCAAAGTGTCAAATACCAAATTTCACACATTACCTCTCCACATACATCGCAGTGGCTGACGACCTTCACGTAACGACCGACAGCAGCGGCGTTTGTGCATAGTTGTCGGTGCTAATAGACAAGCAACACTGCCTCAAATAACAAGTATGGCGAACGTATCCGTTAGGACAGTGCGGCGAATGGTTCAAATGGCTCTGAGCACTATGGGACTTAACTTCTGAGGTCTTCAGTCCCCTAGAACTTAGAAATACTTAAACCTTACTAACCTAAGGACATCACACACATCCATGCCCGAGGCAGGATTCGAACCTGCGACAGTAGCGGTCACGCGGTTCCAGACTGTAGCGTCTAGAAGCCCTCGGCCACACCGGCCGGCACAGTGCGGCGAAATTTAGCGTTAATGGGCTGCTAACAGCACATCGCCTCTCCTGGGCTCGAGGCCATTCCGGGTGGCACATGAACGACTAGTAAACTTTGGCCTGGTCAGATGAGCCCCAGTTTCAGTTAGCTGACGGCAGGGTTCGAGTGTAGGGCAGACCCCATGAAGCCGTGGACCCAAGTTGCCAACAAGGCACTGTATGGCTGCATATCGGTGGTGGCTGTATTTACATGAGATGGACTGGTCCAATTGTATAGATTGTTGTTTACAGGAGATGGAGTGGTCCAATTGTATCGATTGTTGTTTACAGGAGATGGACTGGTCCAATTGTTTCGATTGTTGTTTACAGGAGATGGAGTGGTCCAATTGTATCGATTGTTGTTTACAGGAGATAGATTGGACCCGCTGGTCCAACTGAACCAATTGTTGAGTGTAATTGCTTATATTCGGCTATTTGGAGACTATTTGCAGCCCCTCATGGACGTCATTTTTATAGATGACAATGTGCTATGTTACCAGGCGACAGTTGTTTGAAACAGGTTTGAAGCACATTCTGGAGGATTCGAGCAAATGGTTTGGCCACCCAGGTAGCCTGACACACCATTGTACATTTATGGGACACAATCGAGACGGCAGTTCGTTCTCAAAATTCTGCACTCGCAACACTTTCGCAATTATGGACGGCTATAGAGGCACCTTGAGGCGACATTTCTGCAGTGGGCTTCGACATTTCTGCAGTGGGCTTCTGACGACTTGTTCAGTCCATGCAGCATCCTATTCCTGTACCACACCGTCCAAAAGGAGGTTCGACATGATATTAGAAGGTATTCCGTGTCTTTGGCCCTTGTATACAATGAGGAGTAACTCGAAGGGTATGACAGTGAGATATACAAACGAATACAATTTTGCCGCGCGGAGTAGCCACGTGGTTTGAGGCGCTATGCCACGGATTGCGAGGCCCCTCCCGCCGGAGGTTCGTGTCCTCCCTCAGGCATGAGTGTGTGTGTTGTTCTTATCATAAGTTAGTTTAAGTAGTGTGTAAGTATGGGGACCGATGACGGAAGCATTTTGGCCCCTTAAGAATTCTCACACAAAATGGTTCAAATGGCTCTGAGCACTATGCGACTTAACTTCTGAGGTCATCAGTCGCCTAGAACTTAGAACTAATTAAACCTAACTAACCTAAGGACATCACACACATCCATGCGCGAGGCAGGATTCGAACCTGCGACCGTAGCGGTCACGCGGTTCCAGACTGAAGCGCCTTTAACCGCACGGCCACACCGGCCGGCAATTCTCACACACATTTGTATAAAATTTTCCCGAAAAAATAGGTGTTTCGGTTATTTTTTTGAAAAATGTCGTACAGTATTAAATATTCCGTTTGGCCTGGGGGTACGAGAGGAATTCTGGGATGAGCTGGAGATATGTAGATGCGTGGGAGTGGGCTATTGCCGGCTGGTGCATCGCGGCACGGCGGGTCCGTTGATATCACACACTCAAGCCTCGGCGGAGGGAGACAAAATAAACCGAGAAATGGATGCGCGGAGATGACGGCTTACACAAAGTGTGCGAAAAGTCGCCGGGACTTGTGGTTTTTTTTTTTCCTTTTTGCTCGCGCGGCGGCTGTTTTATACTGTGTGTACACGGCCGCCGCGATGTGTTTAGTCTGTTCCGTCTGGCGACAGCACTTCGGGATACAGTGTAACACTTTGAGCGGCGGGAAGTGGCGGCCGAGTTCAAAGCTGTTGATGCGAGCGCTCTGGAAAGCCGCTTAGAGACACAGGCTGAGACCAACAGTAGGGGGGAGGAGGGTAAGAAATAGACGAACAGGAAATTTGAGAAGTATCTTTGTTAGTTAGTTGGTTGCATGTGCCATTGATCAATCGCATGGTATGGTAGCCGTTATGATGTGGAACGTGTCAGGTGCACAAGAAATGCACATATGAAACAATATATATATATATATATATATATATATATATATACTCCTGGAAATGGAAAAAAGAACACATTGACACCGGTGTGTCAGACCCACCATACTTGCTCCGGACACTGCGAGAGGGCTGTACAAGCAATGATCACACGCACGGCACAGCGGACACACCAGGAACCGCGGTGTTGGCCGTCGAATGGCGCTAGCTGCGCAGCATTTGTGCACCGCCGCCGTCAGTGTCAGCCAGTTTGCCGTGGCATACGGAGCTCCATCGCAGTCTTTAACACTGGTAGCATGCCGCGACAGCGTGGACGTGAACCGTATGTGCAGTTGACGGACTTTGAGCGAGGGCGTATAGTGGGCATGCAGGAGGCCGGGTAGACGTACCGCCGAATTGCTCAACACGGGGGGCGTGAGGTCTCCACAGTACATCGATGTTGTCGCCAGTGGTCGGCGGAAGGTGCACGTGCCCGTCGACCTGGGACCGGACCGCAGCGACGCACGGATGCACGCCAAGACCGTAGGATCCTACGCAGTGCCGTAGGGGACCGCACCGCCACTTCCCAGCAAATTAGGGACACTGTTGCTCCTGGGGTATCGGCGAGGACCATTCGCAACCGTCTCCATGAAGCTGGGCTACGGTCCCGCACACCGTTAGGCCGTCTTCCGCTCACGCCCCAACATCGTGCAGCCCGCCTCCAGTGGTGTCGCGACAGGCGTGAATGGAGGGACGAATGGAGACGTGTCGTCTTCAGCGATGAGAGTCGCTTCTGCCTTGGTGCCAATGATGGTCGTATGCGTGTTTGGCGCCGTGCAGGTGAGCGTCACAATCAGGACTGCATACGACCGACGCACACAGGGCCAACACCCGGCATCATGGTGTGGGGAGCGATCTCCTACACTGGCCGTACACCACTGGTGATCGTCGAGGGGACACTGAATAGTGCACGGTACATCCAAACCGTCATCGAACCCATCGTTCTACCATTCCTAGACCGGCAAGGGAACTTGCTGTTCCAACAGGACAATGCACGTCCGCATGTATCCCGTGCCACCCAACGTGCTCTAGAAGGCGTAAGTCAACTACCCTGGCCAGCAAGATCTCCGGATCTGTCCCCCATTGAGCATGTTTGGGACCGGATGAAGCGTCGTCTCACGCGGTCTGCACGTCCAGCACGAACGCTGGTCCAACTGAGGCGCCAGGTGGAAATGGCATGGCAAGCCGTTCCACAGGACTACATCCAGCATCTCTACGATCGTCTCCATGGGAGAATAGCAGCCTGCATTGCTGCGAAAGGTGGATATACACTGTACTAGTGCCGACATTGTGCATGCTCTGTTGCCTGTGTCTATGTGCCTGTGGTTCTGTCAGTGTGATCATGTGATGTATCTGACCCCAGGAATGTGTCAATAAAGTTTCCCCTTCCTGGGACAATGAATTCACGGTGTTCTTATTTCAATTTCCAGGAGTGTATATATATGGATCCAAGCCATTGGACTGGATAACACAACAAATAAAGAAAGAATAAAAAAGTTAGAATTTGCATATAAATTAACACAAAACTACTACAACAAGAAATCAATATCCATACAAGCGAAAATTAAGCATTGTAATTCAGTTATTACGACACAAGCAACGTATGGATCAGAGTGCCTAACATTGAATAAGAAAGGTGAATTAAGAGAACTAGAAAAAAGAGAGCGAAAAATGCTAAGAAAAATTCTAGGTCCTGAGAAAAACAAGGAAAGTAGATGGATTAAAAGGAGAAATGAAAACCTATACAAAAATACAGAAAAGATCACAGATACAATGAGGAAGAGACGGCTAAAATTTTATGGACATTTAAAAAGAATGGAAGAAACACGGATTACAAAGAATATTTTTAATTACGTTAGTAAACTGAAAAAACTGTAGGATGGATAGAAGCTGTAAAGAAAGACGCCAACAAAATAGGTGTTACAGAAAAAATAATACGTGGCAGGAATCACTTTAGGCTACTTATAGAAAACGCAAACTATGAAGAAGATGAGCCAAAACCTCGACCCAAGAGAGTGTGGACAGGTGAGCAGAGACGAGCAGTTGGCGAGAAAATGAAAAAGTACTGGGAAGAACGGAAGAAGAAGAAACACCATAAGTCTTGAGTTGTATGCGTCCACAGCTGGCCAAACTCATATATATATCTGTCGACCAACTTTGTTGTATGGGAGCGAAAGCTGGGTGGATTCAGGTTACCTTATCAACAAGGTTGACGTTACGGATGTGAAAGTAGCTAGGATGATTGCAGGTACTAGTAGATGGGAACAATGGCAGGACGGTGTCCAAAATGAGGAAATCAAAGAAAAACTGGGAATGAACTCTACATATGTAGCAGTCAGGGCGAACAGGCTTAGATGGTGGGGTCATGTTACACGCATGGGAGAAGCAAGGTTACCCAAGAGACTCGTGGGTTCAGCAGTAGAGGGTAGGAGGAGTCGGGGTAGACCAAGGAGAAGGTACCTGGATTCGGTTAAGAATGACTTTGAAGTAATAGGCTTAACACCAGAAGAGGCACCAATGTTAGCACTGAATAGGGGATCATGGAGGAATTCTATAAGGGGGACTATGCTCCAGACTGAACGCTGAAAGGCATAATCAGTCTTAAATGATGATATATATGAATAGGGGATCATGGAGGAATTTTATAAGGGGGGCTATGCTCCAGACTGAACGCTGAAAGGCATAATCAGTCTTAAATGATGATATATATGAATAGGGGATCATGGAGGAATTTTATAAGGGGGGCTATGCTCCAAACTGAACGCTGAGAGGCATAATCAGTCTTCAATGATGATATATATGAATAGGGGATCATGGAGGAATTTTATAAGAGGGGCTATGCTCCAGACTGAACGCTGAGAGGCATAATCAGTCTTAAATGATGATATATATGAATAGGGGATCATGGAGGAATTTTATAAGAGGGGCTATGCTCCAGACTGAACGCTGAAAGGCATAATCAGTCTTAAATGATGATATATATGAATAGGGGATCATGGAGGAATTTTATAAGGGGGGCTATGCTCCAAACTGAACGCTGAGTGGCATAATCAGTCTTCAATGATGATATATATGAATAGGGGATCATGGAGGAATTTTATAAGAGGGGCTATGCTCCAGACTGAACGCTGAGAGGCATAATCAGTCTTAAATGATGATATATATGAATAGGGGATCATGGAGGAATTTTATAAGAGGGGCTATGCTCCAGACTGAACGCTGAAAGGCATAATCAGTCTTAAATGATGATATATATGAATAGGGGATCATGGAGGAATTTTATAAGGGGGGCTATGCTCCAGGCTGAACGCTGAAAGGCATAATCAGTCTTAAATGATGATATATATGAATAGGGGATCATGGAGGAATTTTATAAGGGGGGCTATGCTCCAGACTGAACGCTGAGAGGCATAATCAGTCTTAAATACAGAGTTAAAGATTAATATTTCTATTATTTACCCCAATCCCTTAAATGGCACATTATGCATATACTGCATTTATAGATTTATTTATTCCTATTCAAAAATTCACCTATGGTATAGAAGGAGTAGTCAAGCAGATATGATTTCAGTTTATTTTTGAAGCTATTACCGCTGTCTGTCAGACATTTTATTTCATCTGGTAATTTGTCGAAAATTTTTATAGCAGCATATTTTACCCCTTTCTGTGCCAAAGATAGTTTGAGTAAAGGATAGTGTAAATCTTTCTTGTTTCTGGTATTATAATCATGAATGTCACTATTGTTTTTAAACTGGTCCATGTTGTTGAGAACAAATATCATTAGTGAGTAAATATACTGTGAAGCAGTTGTAAGAATTCCCGATCTTTCGCAAAGATGCCTACAAGATGTGCGACTATGAACCTCACACATTATTCTAACCGCTTTCTTTTGAGCGGTGAGTACTTTTTGTCTAAATGTTGAGTTACCCCAAAATATTATTCTGTATGACATCAGAGAGTGAAAGTATCCAAAGAACGTTAGCTTAATAATTTCTGTATCCTCAAAATTGGCAATTACTCTTATTGCAAAAGTTGCTGAACCTAGTTGCTTTAGAAGATCGAAAATATGAATTTTCCAATTAAGATTCTCATCTATATGTACAACCAAAAAACTTTGTATGCTCTACCCTGCCTACTGACTTCTGTTGGTGTGTTATATTTATCGAAGGAACTGTACTTTTTGCAGCAGAAAATTGGATGTACTGTGTTTTTCCAAAGTTTAGAGCCAGCCCATTTGCAGAAAACCAATTAATGACTTTTCCAAAGACCTTATTTGTATCATTTTCAATTGGAGTTTCTTTTACTGGATTGATAATGATGCTTGTATCATCAGCAAACATTGTCAGTTCAGCTTCCTGTTTCAGATAGGAAGTAAGGCCGTTCACATATATCAAGAACAGAAGGGGACCCAGACAAGAACTGGCGACAGATGTGGCGCGTTATACGGAACGTTTACCTCCCAACGTCGGTACGGTCAACATGGTATGTGGTGATAAATAGGAAGTTCGCAACGAATCAACGGCGACACGGGATTCACTTGGCAGATACTCCACTATGTTTAGGCTGCGCAACAGTGGACACTGATGAACATCGTTTAACATGTAGTGGGACGGCTCCAATGTGGCACTTGGCACAACAGATGTTGGCGTTTCTGTTACGCTCCGCCCCTCACACAATTTCATCAGACACACTTCCCCCAAGAATCTTATTTTCCGGTCCAAAAAACCAATGCAGTGACATGGGTACGGGGAATGGTGGCTGGCTACGTGTATAACGAATCGCAAAAGGACAAAATTGATTTTTGGCATTTTCTCCTGGATGAACAGACGAAGCTGCAACAGCATAAGAAATATAGGCAAGACTTCGCTAATTACTTGCGACATACATTTACCGACCCGCCGGCCAGATGGGGTGTGACGGGCGAGAGATGAGATAGACGAAGAAGCCGAGATAGACATCGATCACACTTACGGACCCTTAGTTAATTTCGAGAAGACGACCCAGTCTTACACCAACGTCTGGAGAACGAGTCGATAGATGGCTCTCTTGCTCTGTCGAATTTCATTTAATTGCAAGAGGACCATGTTTCTTTTGTATTTGTACTATCCGCGATGTCTTCATGCCTTTCATTTGGGCATTTTCAGTTTTCTTCATTTCCTTACTTAATTAATTTTCTAATTAGCCACTATTTGTCAACATTTGGACATTGTAGACACTATTTACGCGGTAGTACAACAAAATGTACGTCAGCAAAGGTGGTAAGTCTGACACTCGAAACAAAAAGTTGGTAGAGCACTTGCCCGCGACAGCCAAGGTCCTGAGCTCGAGTCTCGGTCCGGCACACAGTTTTAATCTGCCAGGAAGTTTCAACTCTAATGTATATTCCATGTTGATAGATGCATCTTTTTCGGAAAAACTTTCATTGCTACAGCAAGTCTACGTGTAATCATCAGTTACTTTGCTGTCCAAATACCAAAACTCATCCCTTAGTGTCTCATATCGTACTCTAACGCCGGTAACTTCGCACACGATTCAATCCGAGTACACTGACTTACCCGTGTTTTACTACGGCTGATTTTGATCTGATACCCTGAAGGCAATTAAAAATGTGGAAGAACTGAACTACCCACTACATCTGCTTCCAAAAACCTTCCGTAAAATCCTAGAACAAGAAGAGCAAACGACAGAGGTGCAACATTCTTTACTGTGCGTTCGTGGAAGTTGCAGTTTACGGCTAGGAGCTAAATTTACGCCCACACCACAGTAAAAAGGTCTCTCCGTGTTCAGGCGTGGCAATTCTAGCTGAGGAAAAAAAAAAAGGAATAGTCGTTTAGTGGCACGTTAGCGAAAGAAGTTGTCTGACAGGAAGGAGGAAAAAAAGACGACGTGAAAGAAGAAACATGGGGCAGATGGCGCCCGCTATTCGTCAACACGTCCCGCGAGGAGAGATACGCGGTCAGCACAAACCAGACCGAGAAAACTCCCACGCGCCGATATTTGGCGCCAGGAAGTTTTCGGGTTTCCAGCTGGACGACGCCGACTTCTTGCCACGATATTTCGGCTGACAACCACTGAGCCATCTTCAGGTCAGCGTTAACGCCTGGAGAGTGCTACATTCTGCTTAAAATTGCTTGATAGTCGACGCTTCACGTGTTCGAGATGTCATCCTCCAATCAGAGGGCTCAACGTCACGCCTGTACTGTCCGCCGTTGCGCAACTAATTTCGAGGAATTCCCAGTGCGTCGCCTGGTTTTCTTGTGTCTGGATCCCGAATTCTGGGTCCGGCGCTTTTACACTCATCAGCCAGGACATTATGACAACCGACCTATTGTCGATATAGACCTGTCCAGGAGACGGCAGCGCCACCTGCCGAGGAATGACTGCTAGTCAGAGACACACGCACTGTGCGTGTAGTATCAGTGGGTGTGCTGTCCGTGTGTAGAATTGAGAAGGCGCGCGATCTGTCAAGAGTTTGATGGAGGGCAGAATGTGGTAGTCCAGAAGCCAGGTAAGACTTGTCGGGTGTTCGAGGAGTGCTGTGGTCAGTGTCTTCAAAGCGTGGCGAAACCGAGGTGAAACCACATCCAGACGTCACGGGGTTTGGCGGCTACCCCTCATTACAGATGTCGGAAGTCACAGGTTGGGCAGGCTAGTAAAAGAGGACAAGCAGCGAACTGTAGCAGAACTAACATCAGTCTCTTAATGCTGGGCAGACTAAAAGTGTGTCTCAAGACACTGTGCACCAAACACTCCTAATGGTGGGCCTGCGCCAATGGTAACACCACAATATCGCCAACTGCGACTGGAATGGGCATGTGGAGCATCGGCACTGGACGTTGGTGCAGTGGCAGAGCGTTGCACGTTCTGATGAATCCAGATACCTTCTTCCTCGTGGCGATGGAAGGGCGCGAATCCGTCATCTTCCAGGAGAACAGCTCCCTGACACCTGTACTGGGCGACGGAGACGAGCTGGCGGCGTCTCCATTATGCTCTGGGGAACGGTCACGTGGTCATCTGTGGGTCCATGCGGAGCTCGTCCGAGGCACCGTGGCGGCCGAGGAGTAGCGCACACTGGTCGGAGAGTACGTGCACCTCTTCAAAACAACCGTGTTTCTCGACGGCAGTGGCATTTTTCAGCAAGATAATGCACCATGAGTGTGATGGAGTAATTCGAGGAACACAGCGGCAAATTCGATCTGATGTGCTGGCCTGGGCAGATCTGAACCCCATCAAACCCATCTGGGATGTTTACTGTCAAAAACGGCCTTGATCACAATTTATTTATTACAGTGACCAGTTTCGACCACTACAGTGGTCATCTTCAGACCAGTGAGTAAGAATCTTACAAGGTGAACACACAAGATCTGTTTCCTCCTGGAAGCCGTTACTGAACAAATCGCAAGTGGGTCCCTGCTCCATGGACCAGGTTGATCTATTTCGCGACATATATCACGCGAGTAACATCTTCGCCCTTCAGTCACAAACAGTTTTGATGATGTAAACCTCCGATGACATCACGTGTCGTGCGAAGTGTGGCTGCCGGCATCTCGCCTCTCCGCTTCGCTCCCACCCTCGTCCTCTCGGCTGGCACATCTCCGCCGACACCTCGGCCAGAACGCGTGGCTATTAATCACGTTTCGGAACTTCCGCCTCTGGCATCCTCAGAGAGCACGAGAGGCCCGTCCGGGCCCATGGGAGGCGGCGGGCGCAGCTTAGTCCCACGGCTCTATCACCCCCCCCCCCCCCCCCCCCCCAACCAAGGACTCGTGACTGCCTCGTATGCAGCTCAGCTTTCATTCTGTCCCCTAGCAGCAACTCCCGTCTTCAGCAGGATAGGTTGCTCGTATAAAATAATAAAATATCGCATTGGTTCTAGTGTAAAAGGCTAACAGCTTACTCTCATGTTTTTTAGGGTTCTTCTTGTTGTGGTCTTCAGTCTGAAGACCGCTTTGACGCAGCTGTCCGCTCTGGTCCATCCTTGCGATTCCATCCACCTCTGCATAAGTACAGCGGCCCACACCATTTCAGCGTGCTCACTCTAGTTCAAATGGTTCAAATGGCTCTGAGCACTATGGGACTTAACTTCTGAGGTCATCAGTCCCCTAGAACTTAGAACTACTTAAATAAACTAAGAACATCACACACATCCATGCCCGAGGCAGGATTCGAACCTGCGACCGTAGCGGTCGAGCGGTTCCAGACTGTAGCGCCTAGAACCGCTCGGCCACTCCGGCCGCCGGCGCTCACTCTAGTCATCTCCTACTATCCACTTATCGACCCCTACAAACTTCACTCCAATACCACGCTCACGGTGCCTTGATGGTTTGGCCGAGCGGTTCTAGGCGCTACAGTCTGGAAGAATGCCAGGTCTTGTAAGCGATGACATCTCGGTCGGCGAATGATTCAAGTCCAGGTAGAGAGGCATTCTCACATCGGACAATAGCTAGAGTAAACCATCCACTTCCAGTACTGTAGCGGTTATAGGCGCTACAGTCTGGGACCGCGTGACCGCTACGGACACAAGCTCGAATACTGCCTCGGGCATGGATGTGTGTGATGTCCTTAGGTTAGTTAGGTTTAGGTAGTTCTAAGTCTAGGGGACTGATGACCTCAGAAGTCAAGTCCTACAGTGCTCAGAGCCATTTGAACCATTTGAACCTTGATGGCACAGTACCTATGCTATCAATCCATTATCGATCCCTCCTTTCACTCAGCTTCTACACTGAAGCGCCAAAGAAACTGGTATACGCATGCGTATTCAAATACAGAGATATGTAAACGGGCAGAATACGGCGCTGCGGTCGGCAACGCCTGTACAAGACAGCAAGTGTCTGGCGCAGTTGTTAGACCGGTTACTGCTGCTACAGTGGCGGGTTATCAAGATTTAAGTGAGTTTCAACGTGGTGTTACAGTCGGTACACGAGCGATGGGACACAGCATCTCTAGCGATGAAGTGGAGAATTTTCCGGTACGACCATTTCACGAGTATACCGTGAATATCAGGAATCCGGTAAAACATCAAATCTCCGACATCTTGACGGCCGGAAAAAAATCTTGCAATAACGGGACCAGGGACAACTGAAGAGAATCGTTCAACGTGAAAGAAGGGCAACCTTTGCCCAAATTGCTCCAGACTTCACTGCTGGGCCACCAACAAGTGTCAGCGTGCGAACCATTCGACGAATGGCTTTCGGAGCCAATCGCCACTGCCCACTCTTGTACCCTTGATGACTCCACGAGACGTAGCATTCGCCTCGTCTGGGCCCGTCAACATCGACATTGGACTTTTGATGACTGGAAACATGTTGCCTGTTCGGACGAGTCTCGTTCCAAATTGTGTCGAGCGGATGGACGTGTACCGGCACGGAGACAACCTCATGAATCCAGGGGACTGTTCAAGCTGGTGGAGGCTCTGTAATGGCGTGGGGCGTGTGTAGTTGGAGTGATATGGGACCCCTGATACGTCTAGATACGACTCTGACAGGTGACACGTACGTAAGCATCCTGTCTGATCACCTGCATCCATTATTCACTGCGACGCACTTGAGCAATTCCAGCAGGACAATGCGATGCCTCACACGTCCAGAATTGCTACAGAGTGGCTCCAGAAACACTCTTCAGAGGTCAAACACTTCCACTGATCACCAGCCTTCCCACACATCAACATTATTGAGCATATCTGGAATGTCCTTGCGATGTGCTGGTCAGAAGAGATCTCCACCCCCTCGTACTCTTACAGGTCGTCTGGTTGTTGGTTGTGTTCCAAAAATGAACAGTATAGAGACAGAAGTGATGACACTTTCTGCAGCACCTGACAATCATTTTGCAGGACCATGCTGAAGCACGTACAGTGCAAGCTGTTACTGACTTGTTTGACTGATGGGGCTGCTAAGTGGTATACCACCTACTGCACTCCCCTGACTTAAGCCCACGTGAGTTCAACTCGATTTCTAAACTGAAGGAAACACTTCACGGCATTCGCTTCAGAACTGCTACAAATTCGTCGGGCAATAGACCGCGCCGCTCCAACTGTCAACACAACTGGCACTGCTAAGAGTATCCTACAACTTTCACGCAATGCCGGTGACTACTCTAAAGGTGAGAAAACTTTGAAACACGTATCTATTTTGTACGAGCTGTAAATAAATAGTTGTCACTGTTGTGTTGGCAGAAGAGGCAACACTGTGTTACGAGTGGAGGCCGAAATGCACGCGTTTTAGCTCACGCAGGCTGGCGTGAGGAGGGAAGAACTATACTGACGTGAGGTCTGGAACATGACTAGGAATGAGAATTCAGAAAGCGGACGTAATTAGTTTGATACTTAACTTTAATCCATTAATGATGAACGTCGCTCTTGACGGTACATGATTCACAATATTATCTGTTCAGAATACATTCAGTAACTGAATATGGCGCCTTGCTAGGTCGTAGCAAATGACGTAGCTGAAGGCTATGCTAAACTGTCGTCTCTGCAACTGAGAGCGTATGTAGACAGTGAACAATTTATAGCCAAGTCGGCTGTACGAGGTGCATTCAAGTTCTAAGGCCTCCGATTTTTTTTTTCTCCAGACTGGAAAGAGATAGAAACATGTGCATTGTTTTAAAATGAGGCCGCATTCATTGTCAATACGTCCCAGAATTGGCAGCACCGTACGGCAGATGGAATTTTACCGCCAGCGCCGAGAATGAGGTTTTAAATACTCAAAATGGCGACGTTTTCCTTACTTGAACAGTGTGCAATCATTCGTTTTCTGAATTTGCGTGGTGTGAAACCATTTGAAATTCATCGACAGTTGAAGGAGACATGTGGTGAGGGAGTTACGGATGTGTCGAAAGTGCGTTCGTGGGTGCGACAGTTTAATGAAGGCAGAACATCGTGTGACAACAAACCGAAACAACCTCGGGGTCGCACAAGCCGATCTGACGACACGATCGAGAAAGTGGAGAGAATCGTTTTGGGGGATCGTCGAATGACTGTCGAACAGATCGCCTCCAGAGTTGGCATTTCTGTGGGTTCTGTGCACACAATCCTGCATGACGACCTGAAAATGCGAAAAGTGTCATCCAGGTGGGTGCCACGAATGCTGACGGACGACCACACGGCTGCCCGTGTGGCACGTTGCCGAGCAATGTTGACGCGCAACGACAGCACGAATGGGACTTTCTTATCGTCGGTTGTGACAATGGATGAGACGTGGATGCCATTTTTCAATCCAGGAAAAAAGCGCCAGTCAGCTCAATGGAAGCACACAGATTCACCGCCACCAAAAAAATTTCGGGTAACCGCCAGTGCTGAAAAAATGATGGTGTCCATGTTCTGGGACAGCGAGGGCGTAATCCTTACTCATTGCGTTCCAAAGGGCACTACGGTAACAAGTGCATCCTACGAAAATGTTTTGAAGAACAAATTCCTTCCTGCACTGCAACAAAAACGTCCGGGAATGGCTGCGCGTGTGCTGTTTCACCGAGACAACGCACCCGCACATCGAGCTAACGTTACGCAACAGTTTCTTCGTGATAACAACTTTGAAGTGATTCCTCGTGCTCCCTACTCACCTGACCTGGCTCCTAGTGACTTTTGGCTTTTTCCAACAATGAAAGACACTCTCCGTGGCCGCACATTCACCAGCCGTGCTGCTATTGCCTCAGCGGTTTTCCAGTGGTCAAAACAGACTCCTAAAGAAGCCTTCGCCGCTGCCATGGAAATCGTGGCGTCAGCGTTGTGAAAAATGTGTACGTCTGCAGGCGATTACGTCGACAAGTAACGCCAGTTTCTACATCTACATCTACATCTATACTCCGCGAGCCACCTTACGGTGTGTGGCGGAGGGTACTTATTGTACCACTATCTGATCCCCCCTTCCCTGTTCCATTCACGAATTGTGCGTGGGAAGAACGACTGCTTGTAAGTCTCCGTATTTGCTCTAATTTCTCGGATCTTTTCGTTGTGATCATTACGCGAGATATATGTGGGCGGTAGTAATATGTTGCCCATCTCTTCCCGGAATGTGCTCTCTCGTAATTTCGATAATAAACCTCTCCGTATTGCGTAACGCCTTTCTTGAAGTGTCCGCCACTGGAGCTTGTTCAGCATCTCCGTAACGCTCTCGCGCTGACTAAATGTCCCCATGACGAATCGCGCTGCTTTTCGCTGGATCATGTCTATCTCTTCTATTAATCCAACCTGGTAAGGGTCCCATACTGATGAGCAATACTCAAGAATCGGACGAACAAGCGTTTTGTAAGCTACTTCTTTCGTCGATGAGTCACATTTTCTTAGAATTCTTCCTATGAATCTCAACCTGGCGCCTGCTTTTCCCACTATTTGTTTTATGTGATCATTCCACTTCAGATCGCTCCGGATAGTAACTCCTAAGTATTTTACGGTCGTTACCGCTTCCAATGATTTACCACCTATGGCATAATCGTACTGGAATGGATTTCTGCCCCTATGTATGCGCATTATATTACATTTATCTACGTTTAGGGAAAGCTGCCAGCTGTCGCACCATGCATTAATCCTCTGCAGGTCCTCCTGGAGTACGTACGAGTCTTCTGATGTTGCTACTTTCTTGTAGACAACCGTGTCATCTGCAAATAGCCTCACGGAGCTACCGATGTTGTCAACTAAGTCATTTATGTATATTGTAAACAATAAAGGTCCTATCACGCTTCCCTGCGGTACTCCCGAAATTACCTCTACATCTGCAGATTTTGAACCGTTAAGAATGACATGTTGTGTTCTTTCTTCTAGGAAATCCTGAATCCAATCACAAACCTGGTCCGATATTCCGTAAGCTCGTATTTTTTTCACTAAACGTAAGTGCGGAACCGCATCAAATGCCTTCCTGAAGTCCAGGAATACGGCATCAATCTGTTCGCCAGTGTCTACGGCACTGTGAATTTCTTGGGCAAATAGGGCGAGCTGAGTTTCACATGATCTCTGTTTGCGGAATCCATGTTGGTTATGATGAAGGAGATTTGTATTATCTAAGAACGTCATAATACGAGAACACAAAACATGTTCCATTATTCTACAACAGATTGACGTAAGCGAAATAGGCCTATAATTATTCGCATCTGATTTATGACCCTTCTTGAAAATGGGAACGACCTGCGCTTTCTTCCAGTCGCTAGGTACTTTACGTTCTTCCAGCGATCTACGATAAATTGCTGATAGAAAGGGGGCAAGTTCTTTAGCATAATCACTGTAGAATCTTAAGGGTATCTCGTCTGGTCCGGAAGCTTTTCCGCTACTAAGTGATAGCAGTTGTTTTTCAATTCCGATATCGTTTATTTCAATATTTTCCATTTTGGCGTCCGTGCGACGGCTGAAGTCAGGGACCGTGTTACGATTTTCCGCAGTGAAACAGTTTCGGAACACTGAATTCAGTATTTCTGCCTTTCTTCGGTCGTCCTCTGTTTCGGTGCCATCGTGGTCAACGAGTGACTGAATAGGGGATTTAGATCCGCTTACCGATTTTACATATGACCAAAACTTTTTAGGGTTCTTGTTTAGATTGTTTGCCAATGTTTTATGTTCGAATTCGTTGAATGCTTCTCTCATTGCTCTCTTTACACTCTTTTTCGCTTCGTTCAGCTTTTCCTTATCAGCTATGATTCGACTACTCTTAAACCTATGATGAAGCTTTCTTTGTTTCCGTAGTACCTTTCGTACATGATTGTTATACCACGGTGGATCTTTCCCCTCGCTTTGGACCTTAGTCGGTACGAACTTATCTAAGGCGTACTGGACGATGTTTCTGAATTTTTTCCATTTTTGTTCCACATCCTCTTCCTCAGAAATGAACGTTTGATGGTGGTCACTCAGATATTCTGCGATTTGTGCCCTATCACTCTTGTTAAGCAAATATATTTTCCTTCCTTTCTTGGCATTTCTTATTACACTTGTAGTTATTGATGCAACCACTGACTTATGATCACTGATACCCTCTTCTACATTCACGGAGTCGAAAAGTTCCGGTCTATTTGTTGCTATGAGGTCTAAAACGTTAGCTTCACGAGTTGGTTTCATCGATTTCGGTTGAGTAGTTAACTAGAAAAAAAATCGGAGGCCTTAGAACTTGAATGCACCTCGTACAACTGGGGCGAGTGCTAGGGAGTCTCTTCAGACTGGACCTGCCGTGTGGCGGTGCTCGGTCTGCAATCACTGACAGTGGCGACACGCGGGTCCGACGTATACTAACGGACCGCGGCCGATTTAAACGCTACCACCTAGCAGGTGTGGTGTCTGGCGGTGACACCACAGTCACTATTAAAGTTCCAACCCTCGTATTAATGACGTATGCCTAAATTTTAAGCCTCAAAGTAATCTACCTGCGAAATATAGTGAGCTGAACTGACCAATTGCTGGACATACAATACATTCACTGCACTTCCTGCCAAATTTAGTTCTGAAACTGACTGAATCAGATATACATATAAAAAACAGCAATTTTGGTATCTTGCCCCTCTTAGATACATTTCTGTGAACGCTCACGGTCGACTACGTGAATGCTGGGCTGGTTGAGGTGATGAACGCACGTGACACGCTTTCACCGCGAGTGTAATCGATTCGTACGAGAAAGGCGATCGTGTAAATAGGGCTTTCAAGTTGCGCTCTCCAGCAGACACAATTAACTGCGAAGATGCGGACTACAAACAAGGCGGTGCGAGAGGAGTGACTGATATTTCCCACGGGAGACAGAGAGAGAGAGAGAGAGAGAGAGAGAGAGAGAGAGAGAGGGAGGGAGGGAGGGAGGGAGAGAGCTGAGGAAGAAGGCAGAGCCGCCATCTGGTGGACACAAAAGACTGCGAAAGTTGCGAAACAAGAAACAGGGGAGTGTTGTGTGTGAGCGAACATTAGCCTTTCTGGGCTGCATTACGGGCAGGCTGCCTCATTCATTACGGCGGGGGAAAGGGGGAGAATGGATGAGCAGGATGGGGGAGCAAGGGGGAGGGGAGGGAGGGAGGAGAGAGACGACGAGAGAGAGGGGAGCGGATTAACGGCTGCGGCAGGGGTTGGCAACACTGCGTCCGCTAGTGTTACGCTGGGGAATGCGTCGCGGACTCTTAGCTGAGTCAAGTCAGTATCTCGCTTAGCAGCGACACTCGACAAATGGCCGCCATTTAAACACCTGCCAAGCTACAGGCTCCGTTCCAAACCGGCGCTGTCGCAATCCCAGACTCTGTTCTACTGCAGACACTTTTCTTTTTTTTTTTACTTTTGACTGTCAGCTACAGCCGTAGACGCCCCAGCAAAACGGCGCCAGCATACATTCGACAGAGTCGGTATACGGGCGATCGAAAAGAAAATGAAGAACAGTCAGAAAACCTCCAGTCTGGCTTCAACGAAAAGTAAACGTATTTATCTCGAAACGTGGCAGAAAATCCGAAGAGATTCTGGTCGTATGTGCAGTACGCTAGCGGCAAGACACAATCAATGCCTTCTCTGCGCGATAGCAATGGAGATACTATCGAAGACAGTGCTGCTAAAGCGGAGTTATTAAGCACAGCCTTCCGAAATTCCTTCGCCAAAGAAGAGAAAGTAAATATTCCAGAATTCGACTCAAGAACAGCTGCCAACATGAGTAACGTAGAAGTAAATATCCTCGGAGTAGTGTAGCAACTTAAATCACTTAACAAGAGCAAATCCTCCGGTCCAAACTGTATACCAATTAGGTTCCTTTCAGAGTACGCTGATTCAATAGCTCCATACTTAACAATCATTTACAACTGTTCGCTCGACGAAAGATCCGTACCCAAAGGCTGGAAAGTTGCACAGGTCACACCAATATTCAAGAAAGGCAGTAGGAGTAATCCACTAAATCACAGGCCCACATCATTAACGTCGATATGCAGCAGGATTTTGGAACATATACTGCAGTCGAACATTATGCATTACCTCGAAGAGAACGGTCTATTGACACACACTCAACACGGATTTAGAAAACATCGTTCTTGTGAAACACAACCAGTTCTTTACTCACACGAAGTGTTGAGTGCTATTGACAAGGAATTACAAATGGATTCCGTATTTCTGGATTTCCGGAAGGCTTTTGACACTGTACCACAAAACAGCCTTGTGGTGAAATTGCGTGCTTATGGAATATCGTCTGAGTTATGTGACTGGATTTGCGACTTCCTGTCAGAGAGGTCATAGTTCGTAGTAACTGACGGAAAGTCATGTTAGTATTATAGGGCCTATGCTATTCCTTACCTACGTAAACGATTTAGGAGACAATCTGAGCACCCGTCTTACGTTGTTTGCAGATGATGCTGTCGTGAGGGAGTCTGTGACTATCAAAATGTGTGGCGTAAATGGATGTATGTTTCGACTGCGCTGACTTAGAAGCTTAACTGGTTTACACCGCAAAAGCACCGTAGACCTCATTATGAGACATAAATTTCAACTTCATCCCTTTAGCCGTTCCTAAGAAATGGGGTATCAACACACGGACGGACGGATTGATAACAAGCGATAATTTTTTCCGTGTGATATAAACACATATTAACAATTTCCGATTTGCAGCTTTTCTTGTACCGTGAAACATTAGTCCTCGCCAAATTTCATGATTCTAGGTCAGCGGGGACTACCACATAGGCTACAATGAGTGAATCTGCGACTGTAAAAATATGTTTCACAAATCGCAGTAACTTTTCAGCTGCACTCTCTTAGAAGCTTCAGTTTTTTTCACACCGTCAAGAAACCATAGACGTTAGTACGTGACATGCATTTCAACACTGACGGAAGTAAAAATTTGAAACAGTTGTAATAAAAAGATGGCCAGCCCTGAACAGACCTAATACATGTATGAGCTGATCTTTATGACCATATTCTCCATTCCGCCTGTTTTAAATTTTCACTTTCGCCACTGTTTCGAGCATTTTATTATAACCTGTGACTGGAAATGATGTTTCAACGTTTTCCTGTAAATGATCCGAAAATAAATCTACCTCAAGATGCACTCTAACATCATGGAAATTTGTGGTAAGCTCTCAAGGGACCAAGCTGCTGAGGACATCGGCACCTAATCCTACACGCTACTTAATCTAACTTACGCTATGGACAACACACACACCCATGCCCGAGGGAGGACTCGAACGTCCGGGAGAGGGGACGGGAGGGGGGGGGGGGGAAGCGCACCTAACATTATGTATTAACAATTTTGTATCCAGTAGTACTATCATAGCATCACGCAATAGCAGTTTATTTTTCAAGAACGCATACCTTCAACTGCGGATTATATAGTTCGGTGCATAATTTTTTATCATGGTTCGATGACAAAATGGCCTGTTAACTGGTAAGATAACAGTTTTTTTTTTGCGCACTGCATCAATTAGGTATGATTTTTAGCATAATATGATTCGATAAGAAAATTGTTTCTCGACTGATTAAGACGAAAGTGAACTGTTTTGACACCCTGTTCTTCGATATCGTGTTTCGTTCTAATGCGACATTGTAACTGAAACCGCGTAGAAATAACGTTAAAATGTAGACACCATCCAGAACCGCAAATTATTATTTATTTACTTCTCAAGTAAAGACCTGTCGCCTGTTATTATATAGCAGGTCGTACATAATGTGATTTTACATCTTATGTTATACAAATGCAGTTTTAATGGTACATTTTTTTTGCTGAAAACTTTACAAAAGAATGAATTTTAAAAATATAACAAATTACAAAATATAAAAATATAACAAATTACTCTCTTTCAACTTCTGAAGGTGACAGGCGTCAAATATAGGGAACGAAAGACTATTTACAATTTGTACAGGAACCAGATGGCAGCCGGCCGAAGTGGCCGTGCGGTTAAAGGCGCTGCAGTCTGGAACCGCAAGACCGCTACGGTCGCACGTTCGAATCCTGCCTCGGGCATGGATGTTTGTCATGTCCTTAGGTTAGTTAGGTTTAACTAGTTCTAAGTTCTAGGGGACTAATGACCTCAGCAGTTGAGTCCCATAGTGCTCAGAGCCATTTTTGAACCAGATGGCAGTTATAAGAGTCAAGGGACTCGAAAGGGAAGCAGTGATTGGAAGGGGATTGAGACAGGGTTGTAGCCTATCCCCAATGTTATTCAATCTGTATACTGAGCAAGCAGTAAAGGAAACAAAAGAAAAATTTGGAGTACGAATTAAAACCCATAGAGAAGAAAAAAAAAAACTTTGAGGTTTGCCTATGACATTGATGTTCTGTGACAGACAGCAAAGGACTTGGAAGAACAGTTGAACGGAATGGACAGTGTCTTGAAAGGAGGATATAAGATGTACATCAGTAAAAGCAAAACGAGGATAATGGAATGTAGTCGAATTAAATCAGCTGATCCTGAGGGAATTAGGAAATGAGACACTTAAAGTAGTAGATGAGTTCTGCTATTTGGGGAGCAAAATAACTGATGATGGTCGAAGTAGAGAGGATATAAAATGTAGACTGGCAATGGCAAGGAAAGCGTTTCTGAAGAAGAGAAATTTGTTAACATGGAGTATAGATTTAAGTGTCAGGAAGTCGTTTCTGGAAGTATTTGTATGGAGTGTAGCCATGTATGGAAGTGAAATAATGACGATAAATAGTTTAGACAAGAAGAGAATAGAAGCTTTCGAAATGTGGTGCTACAGAAGAATTCTGAAAATTAGGCGGGTAGATCATATAACTAATGAAAGGTATTGAATAGGATTGGGGAGAAGAGAAGTTTGTGGCACAACTTGACTAGAAGAAGGGATCGGTTGGTAGGACATGTGTTGAGGCATCAAGGGATCACCAATTTAGTATTGGAGGGCAGCGTGGAGGGTAAAAATCGTAGAGGGAGACCAAGAGATGAATACACTAAGCAGATTGAAAAGGATGTAGGTTGCAGTAAGTACTGGGAGATGAAGAAGCTTGCACAGGATAGAGTAACATGGAGAGCTGCATCAAACCAGTCTCAGGACTGAAGACCACAACAACAAAAGACTTGCACCTGGCGAACGGTCTAGCCAACGGGAGACCCTAGTCACACAACATTTATACATACAATTTAAACTATGATGACAAATAACATATATAATAGGTTGTGGATGTATTTTAAATTAAAATTAAAAGTGTATTTAATGGAAGAAACAAGAGATGGACTTAGATGTGATGTGACAGTTCTTCCCTTTATAACTTCTGCTGAATGAGGAACGAATAATGTTTCCAGACATAAAAACAAAAAGTGGCAGCAAAACATCTCCGCGGCTGATGATCTCCGCGGAGAGTAATGGAAGCTCGTTTGCGTCGCGAAATTAAGTGGGAGGCAGTCAGGGGAGCGGAGTAACGAACGATCGCTGGAGGAGAGAGTTGGCGACAGAGCAGTAAAAGTTAGGATGAGGGATTGAGGAGTGGGGGAGACTAGCAAGTGGACAGAGCGAGTGAGGCGGCGTTTGAGGCGGTTTCTCGGCCCATTACGCGGGGACGCGCCGGTTTTAAATCGTCTGGCAGGCACCATCTGCGCGTTGCCGCCAAAGCGAAAGACTGCCTGTAATTGCACGTGTGATTATGACGACGCGAAATTACGCGAAACAACACTATTAATTATCTTCTCGTGATTGAAACGCTATGCGCCGCCTGTTTATCCGCGTTATGAACCCGTGACGAGGTGCTGTTTGAAACTGCGTGTTACACAGCACATTCGTACAACCTCCATTTACATACACATATCAATGAAGGTTTGCATCAACCCGGTTCCCAGAACTTCTGAAGACAGACGTTGACTGTGGATATTGTATCACAGACAGAGTCCCCTTGACTGTTCAGATATGTCACAAAAACCCGCCCAAAGATGTAAACAGCCACGCAAGAGGAGCGGATATTAGTCGGAGGAAGTCCGACAGCCGATCAGTTCCAGTCATTCCACCAGGAAGGAGGTACACGGCTCGTGTTGTCTGTAGTTCAAAATGGTTCGAAGGGCTCTGAGCACTATTGGACTTAAGTTCTGAGGTCGACAGTCCTCTAGAACTTAGAACTACTTAAACCTAACTAACCTAAGGACATCACACACATCCATGCCCGAGGCAGGATTCGAACGTCCGACCGAAGCGGTCGCGCGGTTCCAGACTGTAGCGCCTAGAACCGCTCGGCGAACAAATGGCTCTGAGCACTATGGCACTTAACTTCTAAGGTCATCAGTCCCCTAGAACTCAGAACTACTTAAACCTAACTAACCTAAGGACATCACACACATCCATGCCCGAGGCAGGATTCGAACCTGCGACCGTAGCAGTCGCGCAGTTCCGGACTGAAGCGCCTAGAACCGCTTGACCACCGCGGCCGGCGCTCGGCGAACAAAAATGGACTTGTACCACTATTGAAATAAGCCCTTCATATGTTGCAGGACACTTAACATGCTGTGAAGCACAAACTTGGCCACAAATTAAGAAAAATATTGGCTCCCCACGAAAAGCCACATGTAAAAACAAAATCTTGTAACAGATGAGTAAATAATCGTGGGGGCACGTCGTATGTAGTAAAAACAGGGCTAATGATGATCATGACATCCCATACTCCGAAGAGCATAGGGGGACGATGCGATAGGCTGGTAAATAGAAGACGCGATATTGCTTGACAACATGTTGAGTGTCCTGTAGTAGATGTTAAAGACGTAAAATCAGATACCTGAAAATGGGATAAAAGGCCGAAACCTGGGTTGTACTTAAATAAGGAACACAACAGTGAAATGTCCCTGTGTTCCTGAATTTAAAAAAAAAAATCGCCTGAAGATGACAAATACGAAACTCGTCGAAACGTTGCGAAGGCAACTTAAATAAGGAATACAACAGTGAAAAGGCCGTGTGTTCCTGAATGAAAAAAAAAAAAAAATCGCCTGAAGATAACAAATACGAAACTCGTCGAAACGTTGCGAAGGCAACTTCGAGAGGATTTCATCAACTGGTCTCCTCGTTACGGCGAAACCCAATACCCGAGCGACAACGCGTCCTGACCTCGTGCTTTGCATATAAAGGCTGCCTTAGTAATGAATTCTCCGAAACGGCGCCAGCGCGCCCGTATAACGAGTTGACGCCAGACAGATGGTTATTACCTCGAGAAAGCGGTCGCTAGCGAAAGCGGCGCGGCTGTCCCGAAAAAGGCATCTGTGGGGCACGGCGCCACACGTCGGCGACAGCTGTTCGTACCCCGACCGTATCGGGTCGTTGTTCCCACTCCGTACCACTTGCGAATGGAATGACGAGGAGGAAAATGATTTTGTTCACGGCTGTCATTCTTCTGCAGTTGAGGTATATATAGTGGGTGACAATTATTGAACTACACTACTGGACATTAAAATTGCTACCTCAAGAAGAAATGCAGATGATAAACAGGTATTCATTGGACAAATATATTATACTAGAACTGACATGTGATTACATTTTTCACGCAATTTGGGTGCATAGATCCTGTGAAATCAGTACCCAGAACAACCACCTCTGGCAGTAATAACGGCCTCGATACGCCTGGGCATTGAGTCAAGCAGACCTCGGATGGCGTGTACAGGTACAGCTGCCCGTGCAGCTTCAACACGGTACCACAGTTCATCAAGAGTAGTGACTGGCGTATTGTGACGAGCCAGTTGCTCGGCCACCATTGACCAAACGTTTTCAGTTGGTGAGAGATCTGGAGAATGTGCTGGCCAGGGCAGCAGTCGAACATTTTCTGTATCCAGAGAAGCCCGTACAGGACCTGCAACATGCGGTCGTGCATTATTCTGCTGAAATGTAGGGTTTCGCAGGGATCGATGACCGGTACAGCCACGGGTCGTAACACATCTGAAATGTAACGTCCACTGTTCAAACTGCCATCAATGCGAACAGGAGGTGCCCGAGACGTGTAAGCAATGGCACCCCATACCATCGCGCCGGGTGCTACGCCAGTATGGCGATGACGAATACGCGCTCCCAATGTGCGTTCACCGCGATGTCGCCAAACACGGATGCGACCATCGTGATGCTGTAAACAGAACCTGGATTCATCCGAAAAAATGACGTTATGCCATTCGTGCACCCAGGTTCGTCGTCGAGTACACCATCGCAGGCGCTCCTGTCTGTGATGCAGCGTCAAGGGTAACCGCAGCCACGGTCTCCGAGCTGATAGTCCGTGCTGCTGCAAACGTCGTCGAACTGTTCGCCAACCTTGTGTGAGTGCTCTGAAAAGCTAATCATTTGCGTATCACAGCATCTTCTTCCTGTCGGTTAAATTTCGCGTCTGTGGCACGTCATCTTCGTGGTGTGGCAATTTTATTGGCCAATGGTGTATATTAAATGAAACCGTCATAACTTCTGACAGGCCACTTCTAATATCTCATTATCAACATCAGTTTTAGATCTTCTCGGGTATTTTCCATAGGAGGCGATGGTAGTGACACACCGCACCACAGAAAAGATCTATATCCAGGTTTTTCAGTCATTGTTCACAAAACTACAAAAAAATTATATCAACAATATTCGTGAAACGTGAAAGGTTGTCACTGTTCAAAACGCAAGAATGCAGCATCCTTACCGCCTGATATACAGCCTTGAGCGTCTTTGATGAGTAAACTCACCTGCAACAAAGAAAAGAAAAAAAATTGTCAGAATATATTACGGTTTAAAACTAAAACAGCGGGGAAGATGTGTGTTGAAGGACTATATGAAGCACAAGGAAATTGTACAGGACTATGACTGGAGCATTAATAATGGAATGCGGACCAAAGGTGTGAAGTGAGGGAGGCTATTAATGATTTCAAAAAGAGGAACGCATTGGAGTGTGATAAAATACCATCTGAAATACTAAAGGCTTTCCTAAGTAGAAAAATATCCTGTCTGACCAGCATTGTCAACAAAATAGAGCAGAACAGTATCTGGACTGAAGATTTAATTAAAACTGTTCTTGCACCTCTATCCCAGAAACGCGACGCCACATAACACAAGGACTGAAACTACCTGGCAAGTTAAAAAAGTGCGTGCGCCAGATTTGCGGGGTCAAACTTGGGACAACAAGGTCTTGTCTCATTCTCTTACCACAGCAGTTATCAGATTCCACTAGACAATTACTTCAACATACCACTGAAAACCGATTGATTGTAATAAAGGACTTTTTAGCCACTAGAGTAATTAGTCTTCTTTTGTTTGAAGGTGTAACATCAACTGGCTGTGCAACCGGTTTTATTACACGATCTAAATTTCACCCATAAAACATTTTCGAGAGCTGAAATTATACTTAATCATTAGCCTTAAACAGAATTAAAATAACGTAGCTTCCGTTATATAAACTAGTTCTGTCAAAAATAAATGTGAGAACATATGACTAATAGGCTAATTTACTGGCAATTAGCGTAATGATTCACTTGATACGGTTGTGAAATAAAGTAGGCGACCAAATCACAGGATTTAATTGGCTCCACACCAAGTAAAATCATTTATTATCCTTCAGTTCGGGACAGGCGAAAATCTACATTACATCACTGAAGGTCATCCTTGCAGGTTGCCTATCCGAAGGCTTGTAGGCGCAACAACAATTTGATTTTCAATATTTAATACAATTTTTGACCGAATTTAACAATTTAAGTCTACTCATTTAAGTCTACTCATTAAGAGGAATTAATGTATGTTAAAGGCTTAACACAGTAAGTTAGGTATTAAATATATACTGTTTGTTTCTCTTCAGCTAGCGTAGCTCAAGAGGAACATATTTTCCACACTATATTCATTCATAACAGAACTTAACGACCTTCCAACAAACTTTACACACATTTTCCAACCGTTTCGAAACTTTTCCTCGCTAACATCACCAAAAATATAAAGGAAAGGAAAAAAGGTTTATTGCTTTCTAGATTGTTTGCTGTTCATGTACAACTTGAGCATGATTCGTGATCTTTTAGTTTACCCCCACAAATTTTGCCGACAGTGGCAACAAAATTACATCTTTCTGCAACACATACTTCTGGAGATAAATTGTTACAAACGTTCAGATGCCTGACAAGCTAACTTCTGCTTAAAACAGAGTGCTAATTAACCAATACTACACTCAGCCAGGATTTGATAATGAGAGTAGTTAGTGGCTTCCAAAAAAACTTTCAGCATAATTTCAACCAGTCCTAAACTTTTTCCGACTTATATACTTAAAGTCAAACAGTTAAGACGTTAACTCACCTTTAAAGTAATCAGACATTTGAAGGTGTGTTATACATTCTTTAAAGAGTAAAGACTGGATAGTTATAACGACACAAACTTCTACACGAAATTTACCCAAAGTAATGTAACTATGCCAGGTACTTCTGGATAATATATCTATAATCAGACGAAGATCATAATATGTAATTAGTATAAAAAGCAGTGAAACAAGGGACTGCTCTCCTTTCCTCTTTTCTTTTTGCTCCTTCACTCAGTTTAATACTAATTTTCGCAAGGAAACACGTTTAACTTCACGGTTAGCAATAAATTTTATCAAAATATTTGCTCTCCAAAGCCAAACCTGTGGGCCTTCACTACTTTCAGAAGAAATTGCATTAACTTTCGTAAAAATTCAAAATGAAGTCAGTCATTTAATCAAAGAGGCCCCAGTTTCTTTTAATGTTGCCGCCATTGGTTTTATTTTAAAATAAAAATAGTTCACAACCCAAAATTTCCTTCCAAACTAACTGCAAGTTAAATAATTAAAGCCCAATTAACGGGAGGTGACGTTAAATGGTTTGAGTTCAGCAAAAGTAATATCGAGTCTAGCTAGCTTCGATGGTCAGAATAATATTACGTTGCTCATGCGAGTGAGGAACTTCAGATGATCAGTTTTCTATATAAATGAAAATATAAATGTTCGTTCGTTCAAAATCGTGTATCAGCGAAAGATCTTGACCGATTGCTTTGAAATTTTGACACGACGCTTAATTCTTATACGGCGTCAAATTCCAAAATGTAGCTTCAAATTTCGACACTTTATTGTAATAAACGTTTAGGTAAATACAGACTATATACTTTTTAATATATATATATATATATATATATATATATACGCCATGTCATTCCAAGCATGCGTGTCAACTTTTACCTCTCTATCTACATTATTGCGTGGTTTATTAAGTTTATATAGTATAAATTTGAAACCTTGATAAACCACGGAATAATGTAGATAGAGAGGTAAAAATTGACACACACGCTTGGAATGACATGGGGTTTTATTAGAACAAAAAAAAAAGTATTGCTAGGCGCGTGAAAGATCTCTTGCGCGCGTCGTTTGGTGATGATCGTGTGCTCAGCCGCCACTTTCGTCATGCTTGGCCTCCCAGGTCCCCAGACGTCAGTCCGTGCGATTACTGGCATTGGGGTTACCTGAAGTCGCAAGTGTATCGTGATCGGCCGACATCTCTAGGGATGCTGAAAGACAACATCCGACGCCAATGCCTCACCATAACTCCGGACATGCTTTACAGTGCTGTTCACAACATCATTCCTCGACTACAGCTATCGTTGAGGAATGATCGTGGACATATTGAGCATTTCCTGTAAAGAACAACATCTTTGCTTTGTCTTACTTTGTTATGCTAATTATTGCTATTCTGATCAGATGAAGCGCCATCTGTCGGTCATTTTTTGAACGTTTGTATTTTTTTGGTTGTAATAAAACCCCATGTCATTCCAAGCATGTGTGTCTGTTTGTACCTCTCTATCTATATTATTCCGTGATTCATTCAGTTTTCAAATTTATACTGACATTTTGATCACTCGGTATATATATATATATATATATATATATATATATATATATATATATATATATATATATATTAATGAAACGTTCTTATCGAATAGGGAAGTTGCACTGACGGATTACTGGTTAACGATTAGAATACTAGAAACTGAATTTGCAATAGCAAATTATCAGTTCCGACACATATTAGAAACGTGTGCTTTCTCCTTTCTCCCTTTTCCATTTAACCAGACTGAACCGCAGCGAAGCTGGCCAGGTATAGCTTGATGTGTCGACAGAAGTGCCGACACAGTGTGGTTTGAGCAGACATGTGAGACTCTTTAGATACGTGCAATGTTAACTAATGGCGCCTTGCCAGGTCGTAGCCATGGACTTAGCTGAAGGCTATTCTAACTATCTGCTCTGCGAATGAGCGAGGCTTCGTCAGTGTGCATCGCTGGCTACGTCGTCCGTACAACTGGGGCGAGTGCTCGTCCGTATCTCTAGACCTGCCGTGTGGTGGCGCTCGGTCTGCTATCACTGACAGTGGCGACACGCGGGTCCGACATGTACTAATGGACCGCGGCCGATTTAAAGGCTACCACCTAGCAAGTGTGGTGTCTGGCGGTGACACCACACAGCTGATGATAAATAAAACGATAATAGGACGGCGTCTCCCAGACGGCAAACTGCCGGCACGAACATAATCGATCCCGTTTCTCGACCACCGATCGACCAGCGATGTGCGACCGGATTACGGCGATCTCGTGGTTGTTGGTGGAAGGGATACAGTGGGGAGGGGGGGGGGGGGGAAGGAGGGGGAAAGAGAGCCAGCGAAGCGAAACACCCTGCCGGTAATTGCCGGCCTGTACGACTAGACGGCGGTCGCAAATCTCGTAGCGGCGACTCCGCTTCCCCCCCTGCTCCGCCGCCGCCTTCTAGAAGTCATCGCCCTCTGTACACAGTTCTTACCGTTGCATCCTCTCTCGCCGCACATTTTTTTTTCTATTTTTTTGCTTTTCCTTGGCTACTCACGACTCGGGTGGACCTTGTAGTCTCTCTCTTTCTCTCTCTCTCTCTCTCTCTCTCTCTCTCACGCGCTTGCTTCGTTTTTGACGCTTTGCCCTGTCTGCACGCTGCGTCGGCCAGACGTCGGTGAATCACCAGCCCGCTCCTGACGATGCAGCAGCTGCAGTTTCTGCTCCTACCGCTTACCCGACGACGGCAACCTACTGCCGGGAGATGGCCAACACAGGGCTCTGCTTTCGAAACCCGGCCTGTAGTGTGTCAGTATTAGTGCACGGTGATACAGCGCGATATTATTGAAGTTCGTCCTAGACGGGGGAGTTTCTACCATTAGGCAAGGGTGGCGGCCACCTAGGGCAGCAGAATTTCAGGGGCGGTAAAGGGCGGAAAAAATTAATTTTCCATCAAACAGTGAAGAAAGCGACTATATGAGGAGAACATAATTTAAAAAAAAGAGGAAAAATTAACTTACAGTGAAATGAAAACCCTTAGCTACTTACAGGCGTTCATATAAGTCAACGGGGACAGATGAAAATGTGTGCCCCGACCGGGACTCGAACCCGGGATCTCCTGCTTACATGACAGACGCTCTATCGATCTTTTTTTTTCTTTCATCTCATTTTGTTCGTTGCATCTGCTCGGGGCGGACGTCGTAAGACATCCATTGCAGTTCGATGTTGATCGATTAACTCAGTTCTTTTTTTTTTTATTACAGAGGGCACGTAACCCTCTGACCGAACACGCTGAGCTACCGTGCGTCGATCTGAGCCACCCAGGACACAGAGGTTAGCGCGACTGCAGGGATTTATCTCTGGCGCGCCTCCCGCGAAACCCACATTCTCAACGTATTGTCCCGCACTACATTCGTAGTGCCCCTGCGCATTATACTCATTACTGGCGGCGAGTTGCCGATTCCCGTAAGAGATCGGGCACTGTTTGTGCATTCGCACAGAAGAAGAAGATGGTCAAGTGGCCGGTGAGCCTTAACTATATATATATATATATATACGAGGGCAGTTCAATAAGTAATGCAACACATTTTTTTTGTGAAACAGGGGTTGTTTTATTCAGTATTGAAATACACCAGGTTATTCCCCAATCTTTTAGCTACACAACACTATTTTTCAACGTAATCTCCATTCAATGCTACGGCCTTACGCCACCTTGAAATGAGGGCCTGTATGCCTGCACGGTACCATTCCACTGGTCGATGTCGGAGCCAACGTCGTACTGCATCAATAACTTCTTCATCATCCGCGTAGTGCCTCCCACGGATTGCGTCCTTCATTGGGCCAAACATATGGAAATCCGACGGTGCGAGATCGGGGCTGTAGGGTGCACGAGGAAGAACAGTCCACTGAAGTTTTGTGAGCTCCTCTCGGGTGCGAAGACTTGTGTGAGGTCTTGCGTTGTCACGAAGAAGGAGAAGTTCGTTCAGATTTTTGTGCCTACGAACACGCTGAAGTCGTTTCTTCAATTTCTGAAGAGTAGCACAATACACTTGAGAGTTGATCGTTTGACCATGGGGAAGGACATCGAACAGAATAACCCCTTCAGCGTCCCAGAAGACTGTAACCGTGACTTTACCGGCTGAGGGTATGGCTTTAAACTTTTTCTCGGTAGGGGAGAGGGTGTGGCGCCACTCCATTGATTGCCATTTTGTTTCAGGTTAGAAGTGATGAACCCATGTTTCATCGCCTGTAACAATCTTTGACAAGAAATTGTCACCCTCAGCCACATGACGAGCAAGCAATTCCGCACAGGTGGTTCTCCTTTGCTCTTTATGGTGTTCGGTTAGACAACGAGGGACCCAGCGGGAGCAAACCTTTGAATATCCCAACTGGTGAACAATTGTGACAGCACTACCAACAGAGATGTCAAGTTGAGCACTGAGTTGTTTGATGGTGATCCGTCGATCATCTCGAACGAGTGTGTTCGCACGCTCCGCCATTGCAGGAGTCACAGCTGTGCACGGCCGGCCCGCACGCGGGAGATCAGACAGTCTTGCTTGACCTTGCGGCGATGATGACACACGCTTTGCCCAACGACTCACCGTGCTTTTGTCCACTGCCAGATCACCGTAGACATTCTGCAAGCGCCTATGAATATCTGAGATGCCCTGGTTTTCCGCCAACAGAAACTCGATCACTGCCCGTTGTTTGCAACGCACATCCGTTACAGACGCCATTTTAACAGCTCCGTACAGCGCTGCCACCTGTCGGAAGTCAATGAAACTATACGAGACGAAGCGGGAATGTTTGAAAATATTCCACAAGAAATTTCCGGTTTTTTCAACCAAAATTGGCCGAGAAAAAAAATGTGTTGCATTACTTATTGAACTGCCCTCGTATATATAGGAAATAATAAAGCTCCGAATTGTTTTCAAAAGCACGCGGAACAGTTACTTACCATATTATACGGACTCTAAGACGCGACGGACTAAAAGCTACCTCAATTTTTAAGCACTTTTTAATTAATAGTTTTACCATTATTATTAATAATTACAAAGCCAGACTAAAAGAATTCTTAGTTTATAAAACAGAACAAACTTTTAAAATCCCTGAAATTCGTCATCTGAACTTTCTTCTTTGTCTTCTTCTTCTTCCTCTTCGACGTCATCGATGTCCTATTCATCCATAAGATGGCCTCCACTGCCATCGAGAGCGTTGCTTATGCGGCGCTTCTTGAAAAATGTAACGGGAGTGTCTGCTCTCACTCTAGACCACGGCTGTTTTGTCCACTGACACAACTTGTTTGACTGTAGGTTTTTTTAAAGCTCCCTTCGCCGTGAGTTCATGATGTATTTCATCCATCAACCATTTGTTCCATGCGGGAGATAGGCAACATCAAGGATAGCGTGAGCTCTAGAGCGCCGTGGTCCCGTGGTTAGCGTGAGCAGCTGCGAAACGACAGGCCCTTGGTTCAAGTCTTCCCTCGAGTGAAAAGTTTAATTTTTTATTTTCAGACAATTATTATCTGTCCGTCCGATGCGAGGTAACTGCACCGTAGTATGGGGACGCTACACCTAAACAAACACCGAAACACACGACGCCAGTCGACTACAGCGCACGGAAGAGAGAGTATTCCTGCTAACGAGGCTCCCTGGCTGGCAGTTGACTGTTCGCTACTTTGGACGGGAGTGAATTAAATGCGTGAGATGTATTCCGTGGGCAATATGAATCCAGTAAATACAGCTCGCGACTTCAATAACAAGGTCAAAGAATATTTTCCGAACTGCAAGTTTGCGGTGTGGTCGCAAAACACAGACACTAAACTTATTACAGTGAACAGAGACATCAATGAACGAACGGACAGATCATAACTTTGCGAAAATAAAGAAAGGAAACTTTTCACTCGAGGGAAGATTTGAACCGAGGACCTCTCGTTCCACAGCTGCTCACGCTAACCACGGGACCACGGCGCTCCTGCACTCACACTATCCTTGATGTTGCCTATCTTGCGCATGGGCTACTAAGTTTGTATATTTTTCTTATTTTTTTCATAGTTCCACATAGGGTGACCAGATGCAATTGTTTAAATAGGAAGACAAACAGCTTCAAAAAGGAGGACAAAGAAAGAAAGAAGAGGACACATCAAACGGGTCAGCTGCAGATGAGGATACGACCCGTTAGCTTTGGACAAGTCACGTGACTGCCGGGAATTACGGTAAAACTAGTAGTTAATTGTTACTGATGGTCAGGTGGTGGTTAGATGAGCAATATATTAAAAAAAATTAAAAACATTGATTGTGGTGACTGTGTGGCGCCAATTGTTTTGTTATGTCAACAACACGCAATTGTTTACAAAGCGAAAAACATAAGACCATTCACCTCCCTTCATTCGACGCACCGCTACAAACGCCTACAATACAAGCAGCAGCTGTCGACATGTAAACTGCACTTTAACCTTCCGAATACAAACAAATTGAATGACTATGAAACAATGAAATAAAACAGTGACAGTTAATCTGTCGAGTTATTTCTTACCTTTATTGGCCACTGAGACGTACGTTTCAGCTCCATGTATCTTACATTCTGCTTCAAATTCATTTCTCCCTTTCTTAAAGCCGGATATTTGCAGGAAAGGACATCAGAAAATGTACGCTTTCGTTTAGGCATAGCCAAATATTTCACCTAACTCACTCGGTTAAAAATTACACCCACAAATCACACGTCAACTACAGGAAGCCAATCCAGTACAAAGCGAAGATACGAAACGAAAATTTTAAATAATCGATATTTGCATTCGCTTATAGGTCGATCAACGATAACATCGACGATCCTGGTGCCACCTGTTAACACCTTCGTGCGTGTTGACCACGAAGGCTGTGCCAATAGTTAAAGTATTTAAGAACAGAGCAATAGAACGGGACGAATTGTAAATTTAATGTATTACGCTCACCTTTGCGAAAGCCGAACACTGTAAAAATCCGCCCAGACGCCGGACAAAGAGCTAAAAAGGACATGTCCGCATTAATCTGGACATCTGGTCACCCTAGTTCCTCTTTTCTCGATTGATCTGTGTTGAGTTTTTACAAGGCCTATCCACTGTGCCAACTTATAACTAAATTTGAGGGGGGGGGGGGGAGGGGTGCGATGGGGAGGTTCCCTTGTTAGAGCCATTTGAACCATTTTTGTGTGTGTGTGTGTGTGTGTGTGTGTGTGTGTGTTTGTCTAGAGAAGTGGAACATAACCTCAATAAACGACCCCCTATAAAGTTACATTCGAATGGTCTATAAATGTCCGCTATTGTCAAACATCAGCGCCTTTTATTTATCCTGTTAAAAAATTCGCAGCAAACATTAAATTAAACATAAGAACGAGCACAACATTTGCAAGGGCAGGAAGGAAAGACACAGTGCAGGAACGCTAGCAGTTGTTTCTCGGCAGACACGGGGAGTTAAACAAAGCCTCTGGTTTACGGCTCCAGAGATGAGGTTCGCAGCCGGCCCTGATTGGCTGGGGTCGCCATAACTCACTCCAGCGCCGTCCGCTGTCAAACGGCGACTTGACGGTGCGCGCTGCAGCCTTCTATTGTTTCTGCCGGCATTCCCTCGTCTCCTTTTTCCCTCCTTTCTCCTCCTAACAGACAGCCCTCCTCAAACAGCCCATGCAGCGACCGACTGTAAGAACAAGCGCAGAGAGCATACACCGGGGTTTCGCTTACGTCTGTTATGCAAGGCAAACAATGAATATGGTAAAACATCTACTCACGTTATTGTAGACAGTAATTCTAGAACCTGACGCAAAAGGAATCGAGTGGCGTGAACTTCGTTTCTCCAGAACCCAAACTCATTTTCTCCGAGGTCGGCTTCTACCAGTTTTTCGAACCAGAACAGAAATACTTCGAAGGAAATTGGCTCTTTTTCGAATTTAAAATCAAAGCGCCACTGCCAGAAAAAAAATTCAAGCAATTAGAAGACATGGTTGGATACCAATATAAACTATATGATAAAAAGTATCTGGACACCTGGCTGATAATGACTTAGAAGTTCGTGGCGCCCTCCATCGATAATGTTGGAATTCAGTATGGTGCTGGCCCACCCTTAGCCTCGATGACAGCTTCCACTATCGCAGGCATTCGTTCAGTCAGGTGCTGGAAGGTTTCTTGGGGAATGGCAGCCCATTCTTCACGGAGTGCTGCACTGAGGAGAGGTATCGATGTCGGTCGGTGAGGCCAGGCACGAAGTCGGCGTTCCAAAACATCCCAAAGGTGTTCGGTAGGATTCAGGTCAGGACTCCGTGCAGGCCAGTCCATTACATGGATGTTACTGTCGTGTAACCACTCCGCCACAGGCCGTACATTATGAACAGGTGCCCGATCGTGTTGAAAGATGCAGTCGCCAGCCCCGAATTGCTCTTGGACAGCGGGAAGCAAGAAGGTGCTTAAAACATCGATGTCGGCCTGTGCTTTGATGATGCCACGCACAACAAGAAGGGTGGAAGCCTCCTCCACGAATAACACGACCACACCATAGTCCGCAGCTCGTGGTCGCGCGGTAGCGTTCTCGCTTCCCGCGCCCGGGTTCCCGGGTTCGATTCCCGGCGGGGTCAGAGATTTTCTCTGCCTCGTGATGACTGGGTGTTGTGTGGTGTCTTTAGGTTAGTTAGGATTAAGTAGTTCTAAGTTCTAGGGGACTGATGACCATAGACGTTAAGTCCCATAGTGCTCAGAGCGATTTGATTTGAACCACACCTTAACACCACCGCCTCCGAATTTTACTGTTGGCACTACACACGCTGGCAGATGACGTTCACCGGGCATTCGCCATACCCACACCCTGCCATCTGATCGCCACATTGTGTACCGTGATTCGTCACTTCACACAACGTTTTTCCACTGTTCAATCGTCCAATGTTTACACTCCTTACACCAAACGAGGCGTCGATTGGCATTTACCGGCGAGATGTTTATGAGCAGCCGCTCGACCGTGAAATCCAAGTGTTCCCACCTCCCGCCTAACTGTCATAGTACTTGCAGTGGATCCTGATGCAGTTTGGAATTGCTGTGTGATGGTCTGGATAGATGTCTGCCTATTACACATCACGACCCTCTTCAACTGTCGGCGGTCTCTGTCAGTCAATAGACGAGGTCGGCCTGTGCTGTACGTGTCCCTTCACGTCTCCACTTCACTATCACACGGGAAAAAGTGGACCTAGGGATGTTTAGCAGTGTGGAAATCTCGCACACAGACGTATGACACAAGTGACACCCAATCACCTGACCACGTTCGAAGTCCGTGAGTTCCGCGGAGCGCCCCATTCTGCTCTCTCACGATGTCTGATGACTACTGAGGTCGCTGATATGGAGTACCTGGCAGTAGGTGGCAGCACAATGCACCTAATATGAAAAACGTATGTTTCTGGGGGTGTCCGGATACTTTTGATCACACAGTGTAACTTTGAACACACACACAGACCAGTGGCAGGTATATAAATATCAAGAATTGCAAAACTTTGTGACTTGTAGGATGCAGAAGAGGCACAAAAGAGCAGTAGTGTTGTTCGTGTTCGAGCCGTGGTGGATTTCTGACGTCGCCTTTCGAATTGCTCGCGCCTCTAGCTCGATCTGTCGTGTAATGTCCCTCTGGTTTGAGGCCGAGGTTGTCGATGGGGACTGGGCGTGTTGTGGCCATAGAGTATAAATGTCTATGGAGTGACCATTCGGATGCGCAGAGCGAGAAATGTAATTAACTTTTTATACCTGGGATTCACAGTCATGCAGAACTTTATAATTGACATATTTACCCCAGTGACTGTAACACTTCCTTTATTTCACAAACTAAAGGAAGTTTTACAGTCACTGGTGTAAATATGATGTCTTTTATAAAAAACGAGAAATCTGTCCGCAACATCACCTACTGCTCAAGTCGCGTGGTATTGGGACGGCGCATGTTAGTCCGCATAGCGCTTTGCGTGTTTTGAGTGTCATCACTTCGCTAGAACAGATAGGTCACCTTCAGAAGTATCCTGAAAGTTTGTATATGCATTTTATAGACATCTGTTATTTTGTACTCGGAATTGAAATAGTTTTAACGCTGTGAAGAGCAGGGTTATTGTGCTTTTTCGCCTCGCGGGATTAGCCGAGCGGTCTAAGGCGCTGCAGTCATGGACTGTGCGGCTGGTCCCGGCGGAGGTTCGAGTCCTCCCTCGGGCATGGGTGTGTGTGTTTGTCCTTAGGATAATTTAGGTTAAGTAGTGTGTAAGCTTAGGGACTGATGACCCTAGCAGTTAAGTCGCATAAGACTACACATCCATTTGAACATTTTTTTTTTGTGCTTTTTCGCCAGAGTATCATATCTCAGTCTACTTACGTTTTTTCGGGTGTGGGAAAAGAAGTGACAGCCAACACTAGCTTTTTAGGTTTTCTATTGCACATATTCATGTTGTCAAATCTCCGTTCTAATTAATTACGTCACAATGATGCTGTGTTTGGCGCCGATGCATCACAGGAAAGGGGGGGGGGGGGAAGCATTTGTAGCAATGAAACTGTTGTTGCAAATAAGCAGTTTACGCCACCTGCTTGTCCATTATCTGCAGACGAACATACCACGAATACGTAAACACTGACTGGCAACTTAAACGCACTTGCAAAGTTGTCTAGCGTTTTACACAGTAATTTGCTCTACAATACAAGGCATTATAATGCCGCGTGTCGATATTTTTAAACATATGAAGCGCCTCATATCGATATGATATTCACTATCAGAGATTTGTTGCGCGTACCTATAAATTAAAATTCATGGAGAAGAAATAAAAACTTTGAGGTTCGCCGATGGCATTGTAATTCTGTCAGAGACAGCAAAGGACTTGGAAGAGCAGTTGAACGGAATGGACAGTGTCTGGAGAGGAGCATATAAGATGGACATCAACAAAATCAAAACGAGGATAATGGAATGTAGTCGGATTAAGTCGGGTGATGCTGAGGGAATTAGATTAGGAAATGAGACACTTAAAGTAGTAAAGGAGTATTGCTATTTAGGGAGTAAAATAACCAATGATGGTCGAAGTAGAGAGGATATAAAATGTAGACTGGCAATGGCAAGGAAAGCGTTTCTCAAGAAGAGAAATTTGTTAACATCGAGTATAGATTTGTGTCAGGAAGTCGTTTCTGAAAGTATTTGTATGGAGTGTAGCCATCTATGGAAGTGAAACATGGACGATAACTAGTTTGGACAAGAAGAGAATAGAAGCTTTCGAAATGTGGTGCTACAGAAGAATGCTGAAGATAAGGTGGGTAGATCACGTAACTAATGAGGAGGTACTGAATAGGATTGGGGAGAAGAAAAGTTTGTGGCACAACTTGACTAGAAGAAGGGATCGCTTGGTAGGGCATATTCTGAGGCATCAAGGGATCACCAATTTAGTATTGGAGGGCAGCGTGGAGGGTAAAAATCGTAGAGGGAGACTAAGAGATGAATACACTAAGCAGATTCAGAAGGATGTAGGTTGCAGCAGGAACTGGGAGATGAAGAAGCTTGCACAGGATAGAGTTGCATGGAGAGCTGCATCAAACCAGTCTCAGGACTGAAGACCACAACAACAACAACAACAACCTATGAAAAGTAACTGGTCCTCGTTTCACATACTTCTCTTTATATCGGTAGCAACAACAGCACTGCACCATGGCTGTTATTACTACTGAAACGAGTGGAAACGTTTGTAAAAACAGGTGAACACGTGTAATATTATAGTTCCGCCGTTACCACAAATTGCAAACGAGCAGCGACGTCCCATTACCACGTGACTATCCCGGTTTGATGTTGAGAACATGCGCAGTAGGCTATTCTCACTCCATGGATATTTATACTCTATGGTTGTGGCGTGGCGATTGGGGAATGGCAACGGAGCGAGTAGGATGGTTTGACACGTCCGCCCGGCGACTAAAGCCGTCGGCACACGGACCGTGAATCCGAACGTTGAGCGTGCCTAGTTTCTGACGTCATAGCGTGGAAGAGCACGTTCGGGAGCCTGGTCGTAATATTGTGGCTCATCAGTATATGAAGTTCTTTACTATAACTATTCAACTAATGATCTACACCCAACTGCACAGTAAACTGGAGAAATGGATGTTACAACATAGTGTAAGCATCGTAATTGTAAAATGAAGGTGTTGTCGACCTCAGCTTGTAGGAATGATCGAGGTGGGGAAAATGTTAAGCAGCAATTTTGCCGTGACTTCAATAGCCTCAGCACGAAGCGTTTTCTGCTCACCTATTATTACGGTTCACTTCTTCAGACTCTGTTTACCCAATCCCGTAGTGCTCGCAAACTGTTTTGAAAACCAAATCGCATTTTATGATATGCAAATAACAAACCAGAGGGCACAAATTTTGCCCGTATCTGCAAGGTCTTGCAAAACAACGCCAAAAATTCTGCCTTCTTGCGCTGGTAGCAGAGATAGCATATAATAATTCCACAGCTGAGGGGAAATTCCCCTCTCCAGTGACCCTGTAATTATTTACCACTCCGTTCTCTGTGCGCCGCGAGTGCAGACGGGTTCGTCGAGACCCCCCAGTGAGACATCGAGGGGAAGAGGGGTGAATAAAAACGAGACGACAAAAATAATAACTGCTTCGAACTAAGTCAGAGATAATGCTGTGCCCTGGCCACAGTGCAGTTAACATCTCTGAGAAACAGCTGCTGGCGGCGTTTGGGGATTTTTATCTTTGGCTCCGCATAATTTCGATGACTTCTCAATAGCCCTGGGTGTCTATAGAGGACAGATCGAATATTTCGCGACAGGTTTTTTTTTTTTTTTTTTTTTTTTTACTCTCGCTCCGTCGAGACGACGAGCAAATAAAGCGGGAGCAGGGATCGAAGCTAAGCTAAATTAACGGTTGTGGAACAGGTTTTGACGCCCTTGCTGGCGCGGGCAACTGACATCTGATTGCTCTCTTAACAGATGACTGTCTGGCCGCCCCTGGCGCCACTGCAGACGTTTCCAAAGAGCGTAAAAAGCGAAAGAGAGTGCGCCAGGTGAGTCAGCAGGATTCCGGTGCGAGAGCTCTGGCGTAATGGGGGCCCGGTTTCTGGTTTGTTTATTTTTGTCTGGGCTGATTATAAGGCTCCATTTGTTACTACCGTGGACGAGAGTTCCAGCTGCCAATCAAAACTAGCTCTTCAAGACAGGTATGTTTATCTGATGCAGCTCTGAAACCACGAACGAACGGCTTCAGTTGTAAAGCAATGTGGCGGTTACGTGGCAACAGAAGAAGAACAAATAACACGTCTTTAACTGACAAGGAGGCTTTACACGAGTCGCACTCTTGTATTTTCTTCATGCTTACTGGGTTTTGCAAGTCAGTGCTTGGACATTAATATCGTAAAGCAGTGCCCAGCAACTGTGAAAAAAAAACCTAAAAAAAAAAAAATATCACCTTCGAAGATAAAAGAATTTCGAGTGCTGATAATAATTAGACGCTTTTAACTTCGTTATCGTCAGTAGCTGAGAGCATGGTGTAGAGTTTGTTTTTGTTTAGTAAACAGTTAGAATCTCGTTTGCCGCATAACTTTTTCCTGCTTTTATTTAAATTCCATATTTATTAAGAAATAGGAATATTAATTAACAACCACTGAGTGACAGTCTTTAATTAATACACGACTGGCCATTAAAATTGCTACGCCACCAAGATGACGTGCTACAGAGGCGAAATTTAACCGACAGGAAGAAGATGCTGTGATATGCAAATGATTAGCTTTTCAGAGCATTCACACAAGGTTGGCGCCGGTGGCGACACCTACAACCTGCTGACACGAGGAAAGTTTCCAACCGATTTCTCATACACAAACAGCAGTTGACCTGCGTTGCCTGGTGAAACGTTGTTGTGATGCCTCGTGTAAGGAGGAGAAATGCGTACCAACACGTTTCCGACTTTGATAAAGGTCGGATTGTAGAGTATCGCGACATTGCTGCTCGCGTTGGTCCAGATCCAATGACTGTTAGCAAAATATGGAATCGGTGGGTTCAGGAGGGTAATACGGAACGCCCTGCTGGATCCCAACGGCCTCGTATCACTAGCAGTCGAGATGACAGGCATCTTATCCGCATGGCTGTAACGGATCGTGCAGCCACGTCTCGATCCCCAAAAGATGGGGACGTTTGCAAGACAACAACCATCTGCACGAACAGTTCGACGACGTTTGCAGCAGAACGGACTATCAGCTCGGAGACCGTGGCTGCGGTTACCCTTGACGCTGCATCACAGACAGGAGCGCCTGCGATGGTGTACTCGACGACGAACCTGGCTGCACGAATGGCGAAACGTCATTTTTTTCGGACGAATCCAGGTTCTGATTACAGCATCACGATGGTCGCATCCGTGTTTGGCGACATCGCGGTGAACGCACAGTGGAAGCGTGTATTCGTCATCGGCATACTGGGGTATCACCCGGCGTGGTGGAATGGGGTGCCATCGGTTACACGTCTCGGTCACCTCTTGTTAGCATTGACGTCACTTTGAACAGTGGACGTTACATTTCAGATGTGTTACGACCCGTGGCTCTACCCTTCATTCGATCCCTGCGAAACCCTACATTTCAGCAGGATAATGCACGTCCGCATGTTGCAGGTCCTGTACGGGCCTTTCTGGGTACAGAAAATGTTCGACTGCTGCCCTGGCCAGCATATTCTCCAGATCTCTCACCAATTGAAAACGTCTGGTCAACGGTGGCCGAGCAACTGGCTCGTCACAATGCGCCAGTCACTACTGTTGATGAACTGTGGTACCGTGTTGAAGCTGCATAGGCAGCTGTACCTGTACACGCCATCCAACCTCTGTTTGACTCAATGCCCGGGCGTATAAAGGCCGTTATTACGGCCAGAGGTGGTTGTTCTGGGTACTGATTTCTCAGGATCTATGCACCCAAATTGCGTGAAAAAGTAATCACACGTCAGTTCTAGTATAACATATTTGTCCAATGAATATCCGTTAATCATCTGTATTTCTTCTTGGTGCAGCAATTTTAATGTCCAGTAGTGTATATTCTGTTTAATCCGAGCACTTACAGTTGACGTCCCATTCTTATTGTTCCTTCATCGTTCGCACGCATTTTGCATGTTAATCGTCTTTACCGGCAGTTTATGTCTAATTTTTTGCGGATGTACAGCAGCGCGTTACACTACTAAACTCGTGTGAACGCTCTCGCTAGGTCGACAAATTCTGCGAAAGTTTCTCTATTTCTTCCAAAGCCTTCCTTGCTTACCACTCTGAAGCGTGATCATTGAACTGCGGGCCACATAAGCGAGACAGTAAAGCACGGCGTTGCCAGTACTGGGAACAAGAAGCTGCAAAACGCAAGTCGCACGCCGCATCCCACGCGGAGGCGGTGCGCTGTTTTATTATTTCTGCGGTCGCTTTGCTGGCAGTCTTCTGGAGCGCACATCTCGTTAAATCTCGTGCAGTTGACCTCCGTACAGAGGGCGGGAGGGGGGGGGGGGCGACTTTTCACTGGCTCACTTCCAGAAGCGTACGCCGTCTGCATTTCAAGAAACTGTGCAAGGGCCGTGAGATGTGCGAGGGCGCCACTTGCTCGGTGACTGGCAGAGGGTGCTTCGTCACGTGAGCATCAGCTGCGGCCGTGTTGTCTCCCGTGGCGGAAACGAGGAGATTAACTAATGGGTACGTCACACGGCAGGAACTCATACAAGGTCAACTGTCCCGTGTTCGAGACGTACGCTACAGCCAGCGTTAATGAAAATTATCTTGCAACCTTTTTGTATGTCCATCATTCTCACCGGAAGTTCACCCACAGGCGTCCTTTTGGATGTTACTTATTATATGCCTACGAGTTTCGGTGCTTCAGTACACCATCTTCAGGCCTTTAGTGACGCTGAGAGGGTTAACTCCAATCGCGTACACGATTCCGTCAGGGACCAATATCTAAGAACTGGTTTTCGCGGACTACCTGTAACCATCAACTACCAATTCTGTTGGTAGCCTCTGAAAACCAATTCACAGATCTTGGCCCAGTGATGGAATCGTGCACACGATCGGGTTCAACCCCCTCAGGCTCAGTTAAGGCCTGAAGAAGGTGTACTGAAGCACCGAAACTGTGGGTGTGGGTCTCCCATTTTATTACATGTCTCGAAACTGGCCACTCAGCGATTAATTTTACTTGGTAACCGCTGGCAATGAAGCGATGAGAGAAATAAAATAAAGAGTCAACATTTAAGGAAATGTTTCACAGCCAAGATCGCTTCCAAAACTGTTTTTCACTGGTCTCTTTCGACAGGTTTTAATATATTTTGTGTGGGATCTAAAATTTTAAAACCTCTCTCACACCGGCCTGATTTAGCTTCACTGATCAGGATAGTACAAACATGCGTATGTTAAGGGAATTTTCATTCACAAGGCAGGCTTATCACATTCACACAGTTCAATACTGTTCTATCCTGATTAAATTGAGCTTAACTTAAATTCCATAAGGCAGTGAAGCCATTTCGAAGTCTCGGTGCGACGAAAATTGTCAGTCGATCTCCTAGAAACATTTGTAATAATTATTAACTTTCGGTGATCACATGGGGAAGACCGGAGATCTGCTGGTAAGACCGTGTTAGCCTATTTATTTGAAGTAATAAACTGGATACCTTGAGCATACAAAACGGCAGGTTCGTCCAGTGTAAATCAGACGTTCCCCACTGATCCCGTGCAACACAGCGTAGTAAGCAGACACTGTCAATAATAATCAGTTAAATAATGCGCGAACACACTTACTTTAGTTTAGTTCATGTATTAAATTCCTTCTCATACAGAATCTCATCAATATAGCGACTAGCTCCACAATACATACATATACATCCTTCTTTCACGACTAATCGGCAAGAAGTCCTCTATTCTTTTCATAAGAGAAAACATAGATAGCAGAGAAGCTATTACATGGAGTAAATGGACGCTCCAAGGAATAATTGGGCTTGAAACTACTTTGCATTGATAATCGGTAAGATAAGAAGAGATATTTCGAGATATGTACTGAGCTATATAATTTATAAAATTTCTGAAAATATCGCGGAGAGACCGCTGCGAGAGACATTACAAGGTAAGACTGTCATCTTCAGATCCTTAAAAACCTTTTTGATTGAACGTCACGACCCATTGTGTGTTCATTAGTCACTTGGAGAATATACTGCACATTCCACACAGGTTTCTCAAAAATAAAATTATAAACAGATGCGTCGTAAGTGGAAGCATACACTGCTAAAATGCATCATCGCATCTTGGTATGTCTACAAATGTAGCACTCCTTTGATACTTGTCAGTGGTTGAAATTCGCAACGTACAGTATAAGAGTGCACATTTATGCCAATGTTTACATTTACGTAAAGAGTGAGGCACAATTTAGAAGTGATTGGAATAGAATCGGTGACTGAGTAGACATGCCAAGTTCCACAACTTCAAGTCTCTATATTTTTTACCTGTGACAAACATCTTTTTAATTTAATTTTCTGACAAACGTGAAATACACTCTTCACTGAAATCCATGAATAATGAGCATACAATGGAAATAACGTACAACAAAAAAATGTTTTTAAATACCTGAAGACGAGGGTCTTAACTGTCGAAACTGGTGAATGAAAAATAGTTTTGCACGCGAATCTTGGCTATAAGAAATTACTTTAAATTACATGCTGATCGCTCCTTCTCTCATTTCTCATCATGAGAAACCTCAATCAAAAAGGATCAACAGTGGGACTAAAATTCATGGTGAAAGGATACTAGCGATGAAATTCAGTGATGACATTGCTATCCACAGTGGAAGTGAATAAGAGTTACAGGGTCTGCTGATTGGAATGAACAGTCTAATAAGTACGGAATATGTACAGAGAGTAAACCGGATAGAGATAATGGTAATGAGAAGTAGCAGAAATGAGAATTGAGGAATTCTGGTACTTTGGAAGCAAAATAGTCCATGATGGACAGATGAAGTAGGATGTAAAAATCAGACTAGAACTAGCGAGAAGGACATTCCTGGCCAAGAGAAGTGTACTGATCACATATAGGCCTTAATTTGAGGAAGAAATTTCTGAGAATGTACGTCTCTAGCGCAGAATTGTATTGTAGTGAAACATGGGCTGCAGAAAAATTGCAACAGAAGAGAGTCGAAGCATTTCAGATGTGGTGCTACAGAAGAACGTAGAAGATTAGGTGGACTGACAAGCTAAGAAATGAGAAGGTTCTGTGCAGAATCTGAGAGGAAAGGAATATACGAAAAACACTGACAAGAAGAAGGGACTGAATGGTAGAACATCTGTTAAAGACAGCAGACAATAATGTCCATGGTTCTAGAGGGAGTTGTAGAGCGTAAAAACTGTAGAGGAAGACAGAGATTGGAATACATCCGGCAAATAATTGAGGTCGTAGTTTGCAAGTGCTACTCCGAGATGAAGAGTTTGGCACTGGAAACGAATTCGTGGCGGGTCCATTCAAGCCAGTCAGAAGATTGATGACTCGGAAAAAAACAGATCAATGCACAAACAGCTACTTACCATTGTAATAAGTTCATTAGCAGTAATTTGATTGTGTAGTGACCAGATGGCGCTGATTTCTGACTTTGGCGAATATTGGATTTTCTGGGCAATTTCCAACGCAAATAATTCTCATCTCCTTATTTTTACAGTATTCCTTCTTCTTCTACTTGTTCTTCTTTCCGCAGCTCAATCGGCGCGGAACACGCGATTGCCCCCGGGCGAAGCGTCGTCAATAATGAAAACAAACGGCGCGATTCGGGGCGCTCCGGGGTAGTGGGAGGGGCGGCTAACAGATGGCTCTGGCGTCTGCCGCACCGCCGATGCGGCCACCGAGAACAGCCGCTTCTGCCCCGAGTCCGTCGTTCCCATGGTGACAGAGAAACGGGATGCTGCAAGTACACTACTGTCGCAATAACCCGTACTGTGAAGCCGCCTTTACACAGAGAACGAGCAACAGTGAATGAGAATTCTCTCTCTGGTGTGTTCGTGATCGGGCGCATTCGTTACTGTTCAGTCGCTTTCCGCTGGGTGTCGGTCTTATTGCGAACTATCAAACGAAGTTCGCGTCCTTTCCGCTTTGCCTCTCTACTGTGTTCATCATAAGAATGAACCCGATACACAGTCGTGACACTCACCGCTTAAAAGTTGCCGTTTGACAAATGGAGCGATACTAGCGCTCCAAGCGGCGAGTAAGGTGAACGTCAGACGCGTCGTAAGCATAGTGTTTGTTTTGCGCCCATTTCCTAAGTAATTTACGAAATATTTGAGTTATTTTCTTGCCTCCAAGGGTTTGTGTAGTATGAGAAGGCATGTACGTTTCTAAAAATGATTCTAAAATACGCGCAAGTATGGACAAAAACCATGAATCGAGTGGCAAGCTACAACAAATTCGTGAAGAAACACTTGTGACATTGGATAGGATTGCAGCTTACCTCGTTGATATCGAAAGAATATAAACACACAGATTCACATGTAAGAAGCACAGACACGTACCTCTACATGCAAAAGCGATCGACAGCTCGTTTATCGTTCTGCAGGACTACTGTGCTTGTCATTGTCGCCTGTTCCACAAGTACGACCTTCATCTTTATATTATTCTAAGTGGGACAAGCAACTGCCAAATAGTAAGAGAAACATGTTGAAAACATTATAATGAGCTGATTACATTACATTTCACGCAAAACCAAATATTTGAATAATTTTCAAACAATGTGTGAGTAAAAAAAGGTGCTAACAAAATAATGTCATCACAGGAAGGAAGGAAAATTTAGTGACAGCAGAAGTGAATGAAATACATACCAAGGAAATTGGCAGCCCAAATGGGCCAACTTGTTCAGTTTATTTGCTTTCTTGTTGTTAGAAACTATGTCTTGATTCCAATAAATATCGGGATCCTGCAATCTTCAGCATTCGTTTGTCCTTGTTCACTTTATCCCTCTTGAGTTTCTGTCGCTGTCTGTAGGCGCTTTCCTATTCCTGTAACAGTTTTGCTTGAAGTCTATCAATCTGCACCCTGACACTTCACATACTTTTGTAAGACACGAATAACCGCACCTAATCTAACCGCTTTATCGTCAAAGCAGGCCTGTGTTGACGATTCACACGAATCTGGCACTGATACTTGGAGAGTTGAAATGGCTGCTTCTGTGTCACAGGACTGTTTTACAGCTTTAGATGGATTGTCGAATCTTTGTGGCAGTTTCCTCTTCATCGTCAGTTGAGGTGGCTTATTTGGGATGTCAAACAGTTTGGGTACTGCATTCCGCACGATTTTATTATTGTCTGCGTTCAAGAACAGGTTTTGTTCGAAATGTAGCGACCAAAGTTAATATTATTATACAAGTAGACTGGGTCTTTTTCGTAAGGTCTTCTCGTCTGCTATTAACTAGCCACTTTCTGCCTCTAAAACGAAACATTAATCATTAATACACATGTAGTGTGCAAGTGAATCCTGACCATACAGTTTAGTAACATGATGGGATATACCTGTCAGGATCCTTAGGAAACCTAAAAAGAAGACAGCTGTGGTGTCTTCTTCCTGTTGTACCTGCAATTTATTGCGCTACAAATGCTCCCGGTTGTAAAAACCATTGTAGAAATCAAAATAAACTACCAGTACTCGCTTACACGATCGCGCCGAACTCACAGTTTAACTTGCTGGCCGCTTGGGGCGCTGCTGGCGCGGTAGGCAACAAAATCGAGGCGAAGTGTCACGACGTAGTGCAGAGTTCTCACGCTAGATGGTATTAGTAGCGACCTTCATGAAACAGCTGTGCAGACGGCGTCAGTGCAAGTGTGGTATTGTGTCTGTCTGTGACTGTTGCGAAGTCGTTATGACAACTTTAAAACAACAAAGAGTGTGTGTGACATTTTGTTTTCTGTTTAAAAAAAAAACTGCAACAGAGACACACCAAATGCTTCAGGAAGCTTTCCAGGAGGACGCTATGAGCCGCACACAGGTTTTCGAGTGGTTTGGGCGCTTTAAACGTGGTGAGATGTGTGTTGAAGACCGACCTCGTTCTGGACGCCCTCCGACATCGCGAAATGAGGGGAACACTGAAAAGGTCCGCCAGAAGATCGACGAGGATCGTCACCAAACGATCGACCACATTTCAGCAGAGACAGGAATCAGTTGGAGCTCGTGCCAGCGGATTATGAGAGAGGATTTGCACACGAGACGTGTTGCTGCTAAATTTGTTCCGCGCCATCTCACACAGGAGCAAAAACCAACCGCGAGAATGTGTGTCAGGACTTGAAAACAGAGATTGAATGTGATCCAAACTTCTTGAACAAAGTCATTACAGCCGGCCGAAGTGGCCGTGCGGTTAAAGGCGCTGCAGTCTGGAACCGCAAGACCGCTACGGTCGCAGGTTCGAATCCTGCCTCGGCCATGGATGTTTGTGATGTCCTTAGGTTAGTTAGGTTTAAGTAGTTCTAAGTTCTAGGGGACTGATGACCTCAGCAAATGAGTCCCATAGTGCTCAGAGCCATTTGAGCCAACCAAAGTCATTACAGGGGATCGGAGTTGGTGTTACGGGTATGACCCAGAAACCAAGCAAGCGTCAAGCCAGAAGAGGACTCCCAACTCAAGGCAAGGCAAGGCAGGGCAAGTGAGGTCAAATCTGAAGACGATCATCACTGTCTCTTTTGATGTTCGTGGAATTGTGCATCGGGAATTCGTACCCCCTGGCCAGACTGTTAACCGGCACTTTTACTCGGATGTTTTAAGGCGTCTGCGAGAGGATGTGGGGAGGAAACGGCCGTAGCTTTGGCGTTCAGGTGGCTGGTTTCTGCACCACGACAACGCTCCAGCACACACGGCCTTACGAGTGACCCACTATTTGGCATCTCAGAGGCGGTCCGTCGTTCCCCACGCTCCGTATTCGCCGGACCTAGCCCCGTGCGACTTTTTCCTGTTTCCACGAATGAAAAAAAAAACGCTAAAAGGGTAGCGTTATGACGATGTGGAGGCGGTAAAAACAGCTTCGCAAAAAGGCACTGGACAATATCAAACTTGAAGAATTCAAAACGTGCTTCCAACAGTGGGAAAAGAGACTTGACAAGTGCATCGCATGTAATGGAGAGCATTTTGAAGGTGACTGAAGTAATTTTGTAAAAAGGCTCATCAATAAATTTTTTATGACAACAATCCGGTTTCTTTTGGGTCCCCCCCTCGTAAACATTACGCAACGCATCCTTCCGCGTTTGCTGGAATCTGACTGGATGTCTTTTTCGCGTAGAACGGAAGCCGAACTGTCTCCAGTGCACTAAAGTGCGATAATAAGCATACGTTTTATGCCATGCGTTACGTGCAAATCGACTGTTGTATTTACTTGAATACTTTGCTTTGCTTCACTTTAGACGTTTTCTCCTGAACTATACTGCATGCACTATCGACGTCAACAAGATTGAATAACGCAATGAGACACTAGTCCACAACCGACGAGTCCAAAATGGCTTAACCCTAGGACGCCCAAGCCTTTTGTTTCTAACTTGGATGCCTAAGGAGGGGTGGGGATTCGGCGAGCCCACAGGTATTAAGTAAGTTTACTGACGAAAACACACAACTTTCAAAATGGTTTATGTATTTTAACTAAGGCATCGGTTTATAAATGTTGTTAATTGTTATAAATATTGGATTGAGTGAATAAAAAATTGACATATTACAACACAAAATTCAGATGTGTTCATATACAATAGACTACTCTGAGTCCTTAACTTCAAGGCAAGAGACACTTCACAATTTTTTCTGAATGTGTGTTTCTTTTTGGTCATCAGTCTACTGACTGGTTTGATGCGGCCCTCCACGAATTCCTTTCCCGTGGTAACCTCTTCATCTCAGAGTAGCACTTGCAACCTACGTCCTCAATTATTTGCTTGACGTATTCCAATCTCTGTCTTCCTCTACAGTTTTTGCCCTCTACAGCTCCCTCTAGTACCATGCAAGTCATTCCCTCATGTCTTAGCAGATGTCCTATCATCCTGTCCCTTCTCCTTATCAGTGGTTTCCACATATTCCTTTCCTCTCCGATTCTGCACAGAACCTCCTCATTCCTTACCTTATCAGTCCAACTAATTTTCAACATTCGTCTATAGCACCACATCTCAAATGCTTCGATTCTCTTCTGTTCCGGTTTTCCCACAGTCCATGTTTCACTACCATACAATGCTGTACTCCAGACGTACATCCTCAGAAATTTCTTCCTCAAATTAAGGCCGGTATTTGATATTAGTAGACTTCTCTTGGCCAGAAATGCCTTTTTTGCCATAGCGAGTCTGCTTTTGATGTCCTCCTTGCTCCGTCCGTCATTGGTTATTTTACTGCCTAGGTAGCAGAATTCCTTAACTTCATTGATTTCGTGACCATCAATCCTGATGTTAAGTTTCTCGCTGTTCTCATTTCTACTACTTCTCATTACCTTCGGCTTTCTCCGATTTACTCTCAAACCATACTGTGTACTCATTAGACTGTTCATTCCGTTCAGCAGATCATTTAATTCTTCTTCACTTTCACTCAGGATAGCAATGTCATCAGCGAATCGTATCATTGATATCCTTTCACCTTGTATTTTAATTCCACTCCTGAACCTTTCTTTTATTTTCATCATTGCTTCCTCGATGTACAGATTGAAGAGTAGGGGCGAAAGGCTACAGCCTTGTCTTACACCCTTCTTAATACGAGCACTTCGTTCTTGATCGTCCACTCTTATTATTCCCTCTTGGTTGTTGTACATATTGTATATGACCCGCCTCTCCCTATAGTTACACACATGTTTATGACACTGTCCACAATACTGTTTTCCTTTACTTAGATTGTTGTACTTCTGCTTCTTTGTTTTAGCTTTTCTTACACAAATATGGCACCGACCTTTCCCTGCAGGAGGCTGAAGCGCTTCTGTTGTCACTTCTTTGATTTTCTTTTGTAGAATAGTCTCCGTTGATTGAACAATTTGGTTAGAGAACCCTCTTGCATTGGCACTTCTTTCGTCTACCTGCAATTTCACTAGTTCCATCCCAGCTTGCTGAAGATAAAGTTTCCGTTTGTTGTGTTTCTTTTCATTCCATCTTGGATGTTGCTGAATGGATATGGTGGTTGCATCGATAGCACAAATGTCGATGAGAGAGTAAAATATAGATGGAGGCCATCTCTTTGTTCCCCTTTTGCAGGTGTACATACGCGCCATTTGATCAATGGTATCAATGCCACCTTTAGTGGAATTATAATATGCATTTATCTCGGTTTTTTTCTTCTCTCTTCCAACACTACCTTTATCTTGGTGCACTGTTGCCAAACATCAGTAAGTTTTTACTTGGTTTCGTTTTTGCTGTGTAGGACACCAAAGTTACCGGAGGCCTACGTGTTGGGAACTGCACTAACTCACTGCAAGTTTACAAGATAAATAACAGCTGACTGACATCAACAATCACTTCCTGTGAAAGTAAACCGATTGTTGTGAATATCAAGAATACCAACCAACAAGAAACTAATTTGCATTGTTGTAGAGATGATAGATACGAAATTCTACTAAGGGAAATTTTCTATAGCATGGAAGCCTAAGGCGGGGGTTTGTTGGACCCATAATAAGTTTATTTATTTTTTCTTCCAAAGCAGGAATTTTCTATAAAATATATTGACACTAACGTCTCATAAAGTAGCCAACAAACAATAACTCAAAGGATATATGTAGTATGAAAGTTACTTGGGCAAAAGCAGGGGACATAAAAAAATTGTGGGTTCAACGAACCCCCCCCCGCCCCCTCAGGCGTCCTAGGGTTAATGGATGAACAGAGTAGCAAATATAGTTCCTGTATAAACGTAAAAGTCGGTTCCTGTAAACTTGTGAAAAACATTAAGAAAAACCTATTTCTTGCCGCTTTTTGACTGAGTTCCACGAGTGGTTTTCACTGCGGAGCATGACGTAGCGTCAGCCATTTTCACACAACGTATTAACGGCGCAACAATCGGAGCACAACAGTACAGAGACTGCGAGTGTACATGATTTTTTGAATAAAAACTAAACACCGCTAAAGAATGATTACGCCGGAGTGGCCGAGCGGTTGTAGGAGCTACAGTCTGGAACCGCGCGGCCGCTACGATCGCAGGTTCGAATCCTGCCTCGGGCATGGGTGTGTGTGATGTCCTTAGGTTAGTTAGGTTTAAGTAGTTCTAAGTTCTAGGGGACTGATGATCTCGGAAGTTGAGTCCCATAGTGCTCAGAGCCATTTGAACCACTCTAACCATGATTACGAAAAAACGTTGATTGCTGTGAATGATTTAGACTATCTTGAAGTTCATTCAACGCAAGTTAGTATTAAGGCTGCTGACGGGGTTAAAAATTACCGAACTGTCCGTTTGATAAGCCTTGGTTGTAAAATAATACGACGAATTATTTACAGAACAATGGAAAAACTGGTAGAAGCCGATGTCGGGAAAGCTCAGATTGGATTCCAGAGAAATGTAATAACATGCGAGGCAATATTGAACGACATATCTTAAAAGATATGTCAAGGAAAAGCAAACCTGCGTTTATATCATTTAGAAAGCTTTTGACAATGTTGACTAGAATACTCTCTTTGAAATTTTGTACATAGCAGGGGTAAAATACAGGAAGCGAAAAGGCTTACCTACAAATTGTACATAAACCAGACGGCAGTTATAAGAGTCAAGGGGTATGAATGGGAAGCAGTGGTCGTGAATGGAGCGGGGCAGAGTTGTAGCCTATCCTGGATGTTACCAACTTGTACATTGAACAAGCACTAGAGGAAATCAAAAAAGCATTTGGAATAGTAACTGGAGTTTAGGGAGAAGAAATAAAAACTTTGAGGTTTGCCGATGACTTTGTAATTCTGCCAGAGACAGCACAGGACTTGGAAGAGCAGTTGAATAGAATGGGCGATGTTTTGAAAAGAGGATGTTAAGACGAACATCAATAAAAGCAAGACGGGGATAATGGAAGGTAGTCGAATTAAATCAGGTGACGCTAAATTAATATGATTAGGAAACGAGACACTTAAAGTAGTAGAAGTATTTGGGAAGCGAAATAACTGATGACGTCGAAGTAAGGAGGATACAAAATGTAGACTCGCAATAGCAAGAGAATCATTCCTCAAGAAGAGGAATTGTTAGCATCGAATATACCGGTAGATTTAAGTGTCAGGAGGTACTTTCTGAAAGTATTTGTATGGAATGCAGCCACGTATGGAAGTGAAACGTAGACGACAAACAGTTTAGACGAGAAGGGAATAGAAGCTTTAATTTGTGGCACAGCCTGACTATAAGAAAGGATCGTTTGACAGGAGAAGTTCTGAGGCATCAAGAGATCTCCAGTTTAGTGCTGGACGAATGCGTGGGAGGTAAAAATCGTAGAGAGAGACCAAGAGATGAATACACTAAGCAGATTCAGAAGGATGTAGGCTGCAGTAGTTACTCGGAGATGAAGAGGTTTGCACAAGATAGAGTAGCGTGGAGAGCTGCATCAAACCAGTCTCAGGACTGAAGACCACAACAACAAGTAGGGCCTACTTCCATGAGCGAACATTAGTGCACGTGTGCTACGGTTGCTGACCAATCATCGCGTTTGTTTACTGATGGCGGAATACAGATACGAGAGGATCTTTTGCTATCCAGTGGGTTCGTATTTCTCTTTATAACAAATAAAATGCGAAATATACTTCCTCGAAAGTAAACAGGTACGAATGTGTGTGCATAAAGCTGATTAAAATTGAGAATCTACGAAAGACTGATCATTCTCGTTGCTTATACTAACGGTAGCTGTAATCACGTGACTGATATGCCACTGTTACGTCATAGAGTTACCCGTTCACCGGGGATCACCATAGAATAAATATCTCTGGAGTGAGCATTCACATGTGCAGAACAGATTTTGTGTTGTCAACATACATTGCCGGCCTGCTCACGTGTTCTCGGGACGTCGTGTGTTTGTCCGCATAGCGCCCTGTATATTTAGAATGTCACTACATCCCTAGTACAGACGGATTCTTTTCGTACGTGTCATGGATTATTTATATATGTTGCGCAGACATGTTAACAGTATCCATTTGATACCGGGAATAGACCAGCTACGTAACTTTAAGGGCAAGTGATATTACATCGCCGGCCGGAGTGGCCAAGCGGTTCTAGGCGCTTCAGTCTGGAACCGCGCGACGACTACGGTTGCAGGTTCGAATCCTGCCTCGGGCATAGATGTGTGTGTCGTCCTTAGGTTAGTTAGGTTTAAGTAGTTCTAAGTTCTAGGGGACTGATGACCTCAGATGTTAAGTCCCATAGTGCTCAGAGCCATTTGAACCATTTGGTATTACATCCTGCTTCTTTGCGATAGGTGTCACAGTTCAGATGCACTCCATTTTTGGTAGTTTTCGGTATGATACGGCACTTTATAATATTACAGAGCCTGACGTACATTTTTGCAGTGATAGTCTAGCAAAACGACGTGACAGTATGCTAGTACTTTTGCAAGTGTCCGAAAAACACCGAATTTGCCACACATTGACGATTATATTCCTGCTAATTCGTCCTTTTTTCTGCTATTTCTGGCCGGCCGGAGTGGCCGAGTGGTTAAAGGCGCTACAGTCTGGAACTGCACGGCCGCTACGGTCGCAGGTTCGAATCCTGCCTCGGGCATGGATGTTTGTGATGTCCTTAGGTTAGTTAGGTTTAAGTAGTTCTAAGTTCTAGGGGAGTTATGACCACAGCAGTTGAGTCCCATAGTGCTCAGAGCCATTTGAACCAGCCATTTGCTATATCTGCGTATTTATTTTCTCGTTTTTGCGACCTAAAGCACAATTTTTCTTACTGGTGACACTTTGAAGTATTTATTTAACGCATTTTACGTACTTGCTCCCTGTTTATGAAATAAATAGTAGACTAAGTAATCTATATACATACACGACAAGTCACTGATAAATGCGTGGAAGATAGTATTTGCTGAAACAACTAACCATTCCCTTTCCTGTTCCACTAGCAAATTTACGAGAGGAAGCGATTGTTTGTAAGCTTTTGTAGGAGCCGTAATATCTATTACATAGTCATAAAATCGTAGAAAAATAGGTCTACAGAATCAAGCCTTAATTATAATGCGTCTCGAAATTTTTAAATATATACAGTGTCTCTTACTAATATGATAACTATAATTAGAGGTACATGGTATGTACCCAAGAAAAGTTACTATCCCTGCTTTCACATATTTTTCTTTGCATCCGCAGCAACAACAGTAATTCACCATCGCTATTACGCAATCAACAAACGGTGAAACACAACAAAGACTCTTGATATTATAAACTTCAAACTCTGAGGAAACCACACGCGCTCAGCGAAGTCCTGAAAACACGTGACTATCCTGGTTTAATGTTGACAACATGCGCAGAACGCAATGCTCACTCCAGAGTTATTTACTCTAAGGGGATCACGCTGTCACGCCTATAACAAAGTCTATAGCAGATTTTTATCAAGAGGCCTTTGTGACTGGTCATATGTATACTTGACTCTACGTTAACCACATTTGATCGACTTAGAACCAGAGTGTAAGTGCTAGCCTTCCTTCAAATTATACAGATATTCCGTACTCTACGTTTCAGCGTCAGGGTTGGTTGTGGTAAGAGTGATGTGTTGGGTAGTTCGACGTGTAGGTTAGGCTGGAAGATGATACCTTTTTGTGTGTTGGCGAAGGCCAGGAATGTAAATGCCAAATAAACTTTGCGGTAACACACTAACCTGTAGCGTAGCCTCGTATTTACATTCGCGCCATAAATTTTATAGAACTTTTAGTCTCAATTTAGTTGATAGTGATCGCTTGGCAGCGGTAGGTTTTGTGCCATAGGTTCGCGAGAGCCATCTGCCGGTCGGGCTATTGAACCAGCGAGCCGCCTGCCAATCACGAGATGTCGCGGCAATCGCACGCGATGTACTTCTGCCTTATTGCCACTCGTCGCAGGGGGGGCCATTTTTTTCTCCCCGAGAGTGACCGCCCCAGAAATTACGAGAAGAGTAGCATCGTTCATGGGGAAGAATGCGATGGGAGCCATAGGCCCTACATTCCGACGGCCAACGGCTCAAAATCCCTGTGAAGCCAGAAGAACTCTGCCATACACAGCTACCAATAACGATCTTCCTCCCACAGACTATTTGCACGTTATCCGCTACAACGCGATGTGAGACACCTGTGGAAACCGAAAGTGCTACACAATGAACACCTTGACCAAACGCTACCAAACTGATGACACTGCGGTAATTCTACGCCAGCGCGGGTTGTTGATTAAAATTTCATCCTTGTGAGGCCTCAATTTCAGTAACAGGAGAAAGCCTTCCTAGGGGTGTTTCAAACCTTTTGGGTCAAATATGAAACAGGTGATAGTGTTACTAAAATGTAGACTTTCACGGCCGGAAATATCATGTCCATTATAATTATCCGGGCTGTTATGCCGTGGTCGGTTGATAAATTCTGTGTCGATTCCCAACGTTTCGTCTCCGACTGCGGGAGACATCTTCAAGGGGGTCCGTAGCTCGATGGAAGGTCCAACACACCCACTGGCTCGCTACTGACTGCCGCTAAATTCCATGTCCGAGGCGTGACGTCACGTGTTTTGGAAACGTCAGTGCAATTGGCCGCTGTCCGTCGCCGTCGATCGCCGTTTCCATCACCCAGTAGTGGACGGGTGGTACACATCTTCTTCAACACCGGCATCCATATACCGCTTAATTTCACGCCCTCCTCCTTTCGGTTGAAATTATTTGGGTGTTTAGCGATTTCGATTGCCTCCCTGTAGAGCCTTTCGTAATATCCGCTTGTGGCCGCTAGTACTTGCGTCTCCTCGAAACGAATGTTGTGGTTCCCTGGCTGGAAAGCGTGCTCCGCAACAGCTGAACGTTCCGTTTCTCCTCTTATATAATTTCCCTTGTGCTCTTCCAAACGTTTAGAAACAGTTGTTATAGTGGTACCGACATAAACATCTCCACAGCTGCATGGGATCCTATACACTCCAGCTTTTTCCAATGGTTTGCGAGCGTCCTTGGCAGGCTTAAGGTATTGCTGTATCTTCCTGGTGGGCTTGTAAATTACGGTAATATTCCGCTTCGTCAAGATCCTCCCTATTCTTTCCGTTACATTTTTAACAAACGGCAAGAAAACCTTAGATTTTGCAGTAGCCTGTACGTCAGTATGATTTCTGCGTGGCTGCCTCAACGCACGTTTTATTTCGGCGGACGAATATCCGTTCTTCGTTAGTGCATTGCGGAGATGTTCCATCTCAGCGTCGAGCAACTCAGGTTCACAAATGTTTCTAGCTCTGTCCGCTAACGTCTTGATAACACCCCGCTTCTGTTGTGGGTGGTGGTTCGAATCCCGGTGCAAATAACGGTCCGTGTGCGTGGGTTTGCGGTATACTGAGCGGCCCAAACTACCATTTTCGTTTCTAAAAACAAGCACATCGAGGAAATGTAATTTGCCGTCTACCTCCTCGTCCATTGTAAACTGAATTCTCGTGTTTATGCTGAACAGAAGCGGGGTGTTATCAAGACGTTAGCGGACAGAGCTAGAAACATTTGTGAACCTGAGTTGCTCGACGCTGAGATGGAACATCTCCGCAATGCACTAACGAAGAACGGATATTCGTCCGCCGAAATAAAACGTGCGTTGAGGCAGCCACGCAGAAATCATACTGACGTACAGGCTACTGCAAAATCTAAGGTTTTCCTGCCCTTTGTTAAAAATGTAACGGAAAGAATAGGGAGGATCTTGACGAAGCGGAATATTACCGTAATTTACAAGCCCACCAGGAAGATACAGGAATACCTTAAGCCTGACAAGGACGCTCGCAAACCATTGGAAAAAGCTGGAGTGTATAGGATCCCATGCAGCTGTGGAGATGTTTATGTCGGTACCACTAAAACAACTGTTTCTAAACGTTTGGAAGAGCACAAGGGAAATTATATAAGAGGAGAAACGGAACGTTCAGCTGTTGCGGAGCATGCTTTCCAGCCAGGGAACCACAATATTCATTTCGAGGAGACGCAAGTACTAGCGGCCACGAGCGGATATTACGAAAGGCTCTACAGGGAGGCAATCGAAATCGCTAAACACCCAAATAATTTCAACCGAAAGGAGGAGGGCGTGAAATTAAGCGGTATATGGATGCCGGTGTTGAAGAAGATGTGTACCACCCGTCCACTACTGGGTGATGGAAACGGCGATCGACGGCGACGGACAGCGGCCAATTGCACTGACGTTTCCAAAACACGTGACGTCACGCCTCGGACATGGAATTTAGCGGCAGTCAGTAGCGAGCCAGTGGGTGTGTTGGACCTTCCATCGAGCTACGGACCCCCTTGAAGATGTCTCCCGCAGTCGGAGACGAAACGTTGGGAATCGACACAGAATTCATCAACCGACCGCGGCATAACAGCCCGGATAATTACAATGGACAGGTGATAGTGTGTCCACCAACTAGATTGTGAAATTAGTTCCATTCAATGTATGTATGCATTGAACTGGGGACCTACAAACGACGGAGAGGCTTCGTCCCGCTGTAGCCTCAGTGGTTCACAACCCCACAACAGGCCACAGCAGTCCACCCACCCCACCCCCAGCCAACACTGAACACAGGGTTATTGTGCGGTTCGGCCCCCAGTGGATCAAAAGATAATGATGATGCTAATTACGATGATGATAACGACGATGACAATTATGAAGATATCAAATGATGACGATGATGACCTTAATGATATCATAATATGATGATGCCGATGACAATATCAATTGGTATGACATGATGACCTGTCAGTGATGATATAAAATGATAGTGATGATAGTATCAAATTATTTTGATGATAACAATATCAAATGACGAGTCAAGTGTGTACAGTTTTGTCCAGCTGAATGATCAAATGATGATGATGACGAAGACGACCATGAAGACGACGATGGTAATGATATCAAATGGTGAAAATGATGATGAATCCAATTACGATGATGTTGTTGTTGGTGATGATCACAATAACAATACCAAAAGATGATTAGAACATTAAATGATGACGACGACACATGATGACGTTATCAAATGATGACCATGAGTATGACGATATCAAACGGTGATAGTGACGATGACTGTATCAAATGATGATAGCCGGCCCTTGTGGCCAAGCGGTTCTAGGCGCTACAGTCCGGAACCGCGCGATCGCTATGGTCGCAGGTTCGAATCCTGCCTCGGGCATGGATGTGTGTGATGTCCTTAGGTTAGTTAGGTTTAAGTAGTTCCAAGTCTAGGGGACTGATGACCTCAGATGTTAAGTCCGACAGTGCTCAGAGCTATTTTTGAACAATTTTTGATAATAATGGCGATGATTGTATCAAATAATGATGAGACGATCATGATGATGATTGTTACTATGATGCTGTGTCAGTACGACACTATCTTTTCAGCAATAGTTGCGGCATTTTCTACATGTATATAAGTAACTGAGTGACGTGTGTATTTGATTGCCTGCCTACTTTAGATTCACTTTTGTGGTCGGCGTTAACAACGCACTGGGGTGTTGCCACCTCTGCCTAGCTGCTAGGCAACTGGACTCTCCATATACATCGAAAGCCACTACTGTGGGCGAGGGAGGGGGGGGGGGGGGGGAGGCGCCTACTCGTCTTTCCAGGAAACAGGTTCCCGCGCTGCCACGTTCGCCCAGTTGCACGGATTCACGAGCAAGCAAGTAGGCAATTTAGATGCCGGAATGTTGCCAGCAATGCGCGAACGTCGCGAATAGGTTGTTATCGAGCAATGAAACCGCACTTACTGCTACAGTGTGACTGGGGGGAAAAAAACCAGACTTATTGTCGTACAACACACCCAGTTGTCTGTGGCTTCAGACAGTAATTCCTTCTCTCTCTCTCTCTCTCTCTCTCTCTCTCTCTCTCTCTCCAATCACCAAATTAACAGTGTGTCTCACCCCCTCACCCATCCTAATTTAACCTCACTTTTTCAACACTCACATTTTTCTCTCCTTCTCCCATCTCCCCCCTTCTCTCTCTCAATCTATCTCTCCCCCTCCACTCATCCATTCTAGTTTTTCCAGTCTCACACTTTCTCCCTCTCTCAAATCATCAAATTAACAGTGTGCCTCTCCCCCTCACCCATCCTAATTTATCCTCACTGTTTCATCACTCACAATTTCTCTCTCCTTCTCCCATCTCCCCCCCCTCTCTCTCAATCTATATCTCCCCCCCTCCACTAATCCACTCAAGTTTTTCCAGTCTCTCTCTCTCTCTCTCTCTCTCTCAAATCATCAAATTAACAGTGTCTCTCCCCCAAACCCATCCTAATTTATCCTCACTCTCACTTTTCTTCACTCACAATTTCTCTCTCCTTCTTCCATCTTGCCCCTCCCCCTCTCTCTCTACCTCTCTCTCTCTCTCACTTCCCTCACCCCCCCAATTTTACCCCACCTTGCTCTCACTTTTCGTCGCTCATACTTTCTTTCTCCCTTTGAGTCTCCATCAATCTATCCATCTGCCCCTGACCCCCTCTAATTTTCACTGTCTAGCTCTGACTGTCCCTCGCTCACACTCCGTCTCTCTCTTCCTCCCTCCTTGTCTCTCCTTCCCTCCTACCCATACTAAAACAACTAGAAATTCACTCACATGCACACAAATAATTAAAAACTGGTAACACACACATCTATCATCCTGAAATGAATACCAATTCACAGAAACAAGCACAAAACAAAGATATCAAAACACACATTCAAATGTTCCCAGAAACAACTGGCAACACCACCCGAAACAAAACATGAAGAAAATCAGTGTTCATTCCCTAGTGCTGTGCAAATGAAATTTTGTATTCAAATAACCGGAACAGCCACAAAAATTGAACACCAACGTATGTAGAACAGCATCTACGAAATCAGCAAGTAAAAATTTAAACTATTAAGAAGTTATAGAAACGGCTTATAGCTTCCGTGTAAAACGTCAAATATGTAAAATATACTAGTGTAAACACAAATATGTAGCCTATAGATTCAGGCCACTGAATATGTCTTTCAAACCGTAAAGACGCAATGTAGCGCGGAAAACTCGTTTTATTTGTTGCAATTAGACGTGTTCAAAGTGATAATTGTTAACATGACGTACTGTGTAGAGATTCGGTACGGCGTATTTCGTGTGAGACCGTAACACAAGGAGGAGGAATGTATGTGAAGCTTGTGAGACACACTATTACCAAAAATTCTGAAGGACAGAAAAAGGCTTGCATTGACAGTCGTGTAACAGTGACTTCCTAGAAGAGCACCTGCCAAACATTCTTTGGCACCAGTGGGAACACCGGCTGTAAAATTGGCACCGTGTCTACAGATTGTCAAATACCTCCCATCGCAACAGCACGGCCTTGTCTGCGTGATACATAATGGCGCTCACGTCTTTTGGTACTCTACACTCAGTAGTTCAAATGGCTCTGAGCACTATGGGACTTAACATCTGAGGTCATCAGTCCCCTAGAACTTAGAACTACTTAAACCTAACTAACCTAAGGACATCACACACATCCTTGCCCGAGGCAGGATTCGAACCTGCGACCGTAGCGGTCGCGCGGTTCCGTACTGTAGCGCCTAGAACCGCTCGGCCACCCAGGCCGGCGACCGGATTGTATGTGCACAAAAATTTTGCATGTGTTTCAGTACTACAACATGGGCTTCCGAGACTCTTTCCAGCATATTTCTGCATACTACGTCGTTTTATAAACTACGTTTTTATCTGAGACGCATTTTACGTCTACAAGAAGGGTAACTTTGAATCTCCTTATCTTGGAAACGGATTAAGATATCAAGAAAGCCGGCCGGGGTGGTCGAGCGGTTCTGTGCGCGTCAGTCTGGAACCGCGCGACCGCTACGATCGCAGGTTCGAATCCTGCTTGGGGCATGGATGTGTGTGATGTCCTTAGGTTAGTTAGGTTTAAGTAGTTCTAAGTTCTAGGGGACTGATGACCTCAGAAGTTAAGTCCCATAGTGCTCAGAGCCATTTTTTGAGATGTACGGCGTATGTCAATGCGGTATTCAAACTGTTCCCACATCGCAGCCAGCATGTCTCGAGTTACAACTTCCACAGCTGCTGTTATGCGATGTCTCAGTTCATTCATTGTTGTTGGTAACGGAGGGACATAAACAGAGTCTTTTATAAAGCCCCACAAGAAATAATCGCATACAGCCAGGTCCGGTGACCTTGGAGGCCAGTAATGTAAGGCTGAATCATTTGGCCAAGGGCGACCAATCCATCGTTCAGTAATCTGTCGATTTAAAAATTCCCGCACTTCCAGATAGCAGTATGGTAGTGCCCCATCCATTGATAAATGAAGTCGTTCGAATCAAATTGTAGGAAAAGAAAGATTTCAAGCATATCGAGATATGAGCTTCCTGTAACAGTGTTCCCGGAAAAGAAAAAAGGTCCGTACACCTTTTTCGCATGAAACTGCACAAAACACATTAAATTTTCGAGAGTCTCTCTCATGTTGTACAACTTCTTGTCGTTGTTTCGTACCGCATAGTCTGATAGTCTGACATTATGACGGTTCACCTTTCCATTTAAGTGCAATGTTGTCTCGTCACTAACAGCTATGTACGGAAGAAAGCTGCCATCCTCCATCTTGTCGAGAACGGAATTACAGAACTCCGCACGTTATTCTTTGTCACCTTCACGAAGAGCTTGCAGTAGCTGAATTTTGTATGGTTTCGTGTGTAGACGTTGACGCAACACACGCCAGACGGACATTGGGGGCATCCTGAGCTGTCGAGCTGCACGGCGAACGGATTTCTGCGGGCTCCTTGTGAAACTACAAATGGCGGATGCGTTCCACGTCTGTGTCAGACACTCGGGGACGGCCCGGCTATTTGCCTTCACACGAGCAATCTGTTTCTCGGAATTTTTCTTGCAATCGTCTACTGCTCTGTGCTGTACGAGGATCCACACCATTCCTACTACGAAAGTCACGATGAACAGATATTACTGACCCGCACCGCGCAAAACGTAGAACACAAAACGCTTTCTGTTGCCCCGACACCATTTTTACTAGAACTGAAGTGGGCGCACACTGCTGCTATCTAGCGGGAACCATGTAAAAGACAGTTTGCTCTTACCAACAGTGCGTTGTTCACACACATATCTAAAATAACATAACAGTTAAGACTTTGAACATAGCTGCTAAGGTTCAGTGACTGTGTCAGAATTATATTAGAACAAATAAGCCCTCGGTCACAAATATTACGTCAAAATTGACCATTAAGTCAAAATTGACCAGGTTTCGACGCTACTATTAGCGACGTCTTCAGAATTAAACTAGCTGTTCTAAAACATAATAGGGATATAAGACATTAATAAACTAAAGCCTGTACTGACTGGAAAGGGATGCAGTACTTACAAGTCACATTCTAAAAAAAAAAAAAAAAAAAAACTAAGGGCTGCTCTTACCTGAGTGAACACGGGTCGCAACACAAACATAATAGTTACGATTTTTTTTTTAAATCGGATGATTCTTTTTGATATACCCTGCTGTATATCGTAAACATTCCAGCTATTCGTTGCGCGTAGTCGTCGTGGAATACGCAGCTCGATTCTTGTACCCAGAAACTACGTTTTGGGGTGTTTCTCGAAAATTGATTAAGAGTTCTGAAAGCGGGAAGACGGCACTTCTAGATAAATTCCTGGAGAATGTAAAGTTAAACTTTGGACAGTTTGATGCGGTTATTTATTATTTATATTTCGCCTCACTCTGGATTTTACGAGGGTATTTTATGCGTGCATGTCAGGTAATTTTGAACTTCATATCTCGGAAACGGTAAAGGTATCAAGAAAATTTTCAGGGTTATTAGGAATATACCGCGGACATTTCAGTCATTTGCTGTGCATATCTATCTCGGAATCCTCCCTCTACTACGTTGTCGTGCGGTGGGAAGGTGAAAATATAGAAAAAAAACCTTTTCTGTGATTTTTTCGAGGAACGCCTATAAACGTATGGTACGTCTATGAGTTCCATCAATCCCACCGTACGCGAACACCAAATCTAAAAAGAACCAACCAATTTGCTCCATTTGCGTAAACAGGAGGAAGTGTATATTTTTCATGTTTTGACCCCGTACTTGTTGGACAGTGCGACGAAGACGATCGTTCTGATGGTACAATAATGTGGCTATCCAAAGCAGTTGACCACACCTTCCTGTCACCCACAGAATCCGAGTTATGAGTCCCAGAAAAATCCCTTTTTTGTACGGCGTTTGGGAAATATTAGGTGTCACGTGTCGTCACATGGATACTGATACGCCTTATATGAGCAGATTACGACAGCATTTCAAGTTTTAAAATTTTTCCAATAATTATGCGAATACTGAAAATCATATCTCGTTTCCCGTGAAAACAACGTGCAACTTGGACTATGAAGCATGAACCAAATTAGTAATAGATTCGTACATTCCTGGTTCAAAACCACTATCTCGTACAGAATGACCTCCTTCAGCATGGGTTCCGAAAATATCGATCATTTGTGACGTGCCTTTCAGATAGCCTCGAATCAGGGCAGTCAGGCAGGTGAAGTTCGAGGAGTATGTAAATAGGAGCAGATGTAGATCAGTACAAAACTGACGCATCAAGGCTAAAGCGTTCAAGCATAAATGTGACATAACAAGAATTAACTGAAGGACTGTATCGCAAGAATTATTACCCAACATCTACGGCCAGCAACATTTATTAACTTCTTTGACCTAACTTTCTGGGCTCGCAGTATTTTTTAATATTTTGCTTGCGCGCAAATTGGTGTCTGGGTTCATCACACGCGAATAAATTTAACGCATAAGAGAAGAAGATATACAGAAGTGTCGTCCAGATGTATCAATAACATAAAACTGTTAAACAGGGTCGTTTAGGTTAACTCCCAAAAGTTCACGTCTCGACAATACTTCTTCATGCAAAAGAAGACCTTGCTGTGGTATCGCCTTCGAGAGGGCGAGACGTCTGAATTTGGAACATTATTATAATTTATAGCGCGCCAGTCACGGCCTCGAACGAGACGAGAGAGACAGAGAGCAGAAAAATAACATTCCTCTTTTCATTTTTTTTTTATTCGCTCGAGCTGGCGACTGGGTGTGCGCAGATGCTGCGAGTTCAACGAACGCCCGCCAGATGGCAGGCGCCGCCCTGCGCCAGAGACGTTACTCATAGAACAAACAGCGCGCACAATCATCTCTGATGCGCTTAATTGAATGTCCGGTCCGGCGGCCTGCGAAGACGTTGCACGGCCGCCAACAAATATTGATTCGCTTCCCGAGAGCGGGCGTTTGACTCTGTCCGTCTGCGCGACTAATTCTGATCTTCTGCAGCGAATTCGAGAATATTTAGTGGCATTCAACGGTCGAAACATGGTTGTCACATTATATTAATTATATAAGACACGCAATTTCAGTTTAGCATCGATTTTTTTCTCCTTTGACACTGACAAGAAAAAAAAAATCGCAACAGTGAAAGATATAGAATACAGAGTAAGGAAATTGTGGGTTACATTTGTCTATGTAACATATTTAAGTGATTAACATTACAAGTTCACAGGTTAATGCAAGAACGAGATATGCTATTGCAAATGCGAAATGCTGGCACATTAATAACCGGTGTAACCGATGTTCCATATGTGCTCCATTGAAGACGTAGGCCACATGTCAACACACCGTAGAGCGTGTTGGGTCACAACAGCGGTATATGGGCGAGCATTATCCTGTTGGAAAAAAAACCTGGAATGTTATTCATGGAATGGCCGTGCAACAGATCGAATCATCGATTGAAGACATATCTGGTGATGAAGCAGGCCGAGGAAACATGTCGACACTGTAGACCATGTTGCGTTAACAATAGCGGTATGTGGGGGGGGGGGGCGTTATCCTCTTGGAAAACAACCCCGGGAATGCTCTTCATGAATGCAGCATCACCGGAGTGATATACAGTTTTGCAGTCAGGGTGCGTGGGATAACGACGAGATTTCAATAGACATCATCTCTCAGATGTAGAAACACACCTACCAGCTTTTGTTTATATTGCACAAATCTTTATCGGTGCTGCGTTTTTTTTTTTTTTTTTTGCGTAACTGTATATTAACTGAACAGAAAGAGCAGAGTGTTTTAGCAGGAACGTTAAATAGCAGTAACCCTTCCACCCCAATTCTTTAAAGACTCGAACTTCGTTCTAACGAAAGACAGTTTTTCACGACTCTCAATGTTCATGACGTTACATCTCCTGAACTGCGTGCTGTACAATGATGCAACATTGCTAGTAGATTCAGTGGTATGTAAGGATACTCTCCGAGAAATGTATTGCGAATAGGACTATTCGTAGAGATGTAATCAATTAAGACAGCATTCCACATAATATGTATCCTATTGTTATACTCTGTTTAAAATTCTGAAGGTGGCTGGGGTAAAATACAGGGAGCGAAAGGCTAGTTACAATGCGTACGGAAACCAGATGGCAGTTGTAAGAGTCGAGAGGCATGAAACGGAAGCAGTGGTTAGGAAGGGGAGTGAGACAGGGTTGTAGCCTATCCCCGATGTTATTCAATCTGTATATTGAGCTAGCAGTAAAGGAAACAAAAGAAAAATTCGGAGTAGGAATTAAAATCCGTGGAGAAGAAATGAAAACTTTGAGGTTTGCCGATGACATTGTAATTCTGTCACAGATAGCAAAGGACCTGGAAGAGCACTTGAACGCAATGGACAGTGTCTTGAAAGGAGGGTATAAGATGAACATCAACAAAAGCAAAACGAGGAGAATGGAATGTAGTCGAATTAAGTCGGATGATGCCGAGGGAATTAGATTAGGAAATGAGACACTTAAAGTAGTAAAGGAGTTTTACTGTTTGGGGAGCAATATAACTGACGATGGTAGAAGTAGAGAGGATATAAAATGTAGACTGGCAATGGCAAAGAAAGCATTTCTGAAGAAGAGAAATTAGTTTACATCGAGTATAGATTTGAGTGTCGGAAAGTCGTTTCTGAAAGTATTTGTGTGGAGTGTAGCCATGTATGGAAGTGAAACGTGGACGATAAATAGTTTGGACGCGAAGAGAATAGAAGCTTTCGAAATGTGGTGCTACAGAAGAATGCTGAAGATTAGATAGGTAGATCACGTAACTATTGAGGAGGTACTAAACAGAATTGGGGAGAAGAGGAATTTATGGCACAACTTGACTAGAAGAAGGGATCGGTTGGTAGGACATGTTCTGAGGCATCAAGGGATCACCAATTTAGTATCGGAGGGCAGTGTGGAGGGTAAAAATCGTAGAGGGAGACCAAGAGATGAAAACACTAAGCAGATTCAGAAGGATGTAGGTTGCAGTAGGTACTGGGAGATGTGAAGCTTGCACAGGATAGAGTAGCATGGAGAGCTGCATCAAACCAGTCTCAGGACTGAAGACCACAGCAACAACATTGTTCATTGAGATACAGCCGTTAGCACGTAAGAAAAACGAATGTAGTAGTAACAGTAGGTATTAAGCAAAGGCACATGATTTTCTTTGACAGTTGATTTGGGTAAGTTCCACTTCGGACTCTGATGCACTTTCGAATTATCTTGATGACACCATGTGTAGCTCTCCTGAGGTCTTCTCGTGCAGTCTTATGAGGACGACATTATTCATCATCGTCTGAACGGTGAATACATCTCGTATCTTCACATTTTATTTGTAGACATCGCGTTGTATCATCCTCACAGCCAAAAATCTGAGAGGGTACAGTTTGCGAAGCGTGGTTGCCAAGAAACGTGACCATTTCTGGCGACCCATCTTGTGCGGAATGCTGGGAGAACATAGCCAACATTGAAGACAAAGCAACCTCTTTCAATAACGCTGGAAAGCCGTTTTCAAGATAGTCTAGGTAACGGGGTCGTGAAGAGCGCTGCCTCGTAAAAGAATGCTGACACTTATGTTCTAGCAACTGCATCTACACGGTGAATGAAAACTGGCATGATATATGGAATGCTTTACTCAGTTTAATCTATCCTAGCACTTTCTATTTAAGTAATACTGCTCCTGCTGAAACATTCTGTGTATTACTCGTCACTCTTTTGAAGGCGAGTGACCAAAAGTTTATAGGTTTCTGATATATAACGACGTTCTGCTCACTATTGCTTCACGTTAGGAAATTATCAGTCAAAATTAAGTGACTGAACTTGAAACACTACTGCGCAATTTTCAAATTATCGAGCTCGCGAAAGAAAAGGTGCCAATGTGCCCATCAAAAATTAAATGGAGCAAGTTTGGATGTCTTAAAATAATGAGGAAACAAATGGAAAAATGTGGTAAATACGTGATTAGAGGGATGGAAACGTGAATAATATGAAAATGACGAGAGACTGGGTTAAATAAAGCTTATAACCATGTGGTGTGTTCAACATAACAAAAGAGAATTGGGAAAATAGTATTTGTTGCAAAATAAAAATAGCATCGTAACTGTTCCGTAAAAAGATAAATATTCAACAAATTAAACACTATGAACAAACAGGACACTAGAGAATAAGTGATCATCTGCAACTCAGGAAAGAGAATCCATGACAACAAAATAAAATGGAGTGAATATGTAAGACAATGAGGAGCCAAAGATTTCCTTTTAAAATCATAAGCTATTTGTATAGAATAGGAGGGCTTTCCGTTTTTTTTCCAAAGCTTCGATCAGTCACGAAATGGAAACCACAGTAAAAATAAAAAAAATATTTGCAACAGTTAACTACACCTTCCAGGTACTTCTCTACACTGTCGCCTTTCCCAATGAGACATTTGTCGTAGACTGGTACCAACATTCCAATACCCTCGTCATAGAAGGCAGCCGCCTGCAATTTCCACCACTTCTCTACACTGGTCTGCAGTTCGCTGTCTGCTTAAATGGTGCCGTCACAGTCAGTGGTTCATGTGAGTGAAGAGACGAAAATCAGAGGGAACCAACTCTGGGGTGTATGGTGGGTGATCAAACACTTTCCGTCGAAAATGCTGCAAGAGCATACTCAGTGCCCCTGCAGTGTGCGGCCGACAATTGTCGTAAAGAAGGAATTGCATGACACGTAAGTCATGTGGGGTTGCGTGACATCAGGCGAAACCCCCTAACAGACGCTTCACATATGGAGAGTCACACTGTTGCCGAACACATCTTCATGTGCTCAGTGTGTGCTCAGAACTGAAAACTGTGATGTGATGCAGCAGGCAGTCATACTGAAGACACGCCACATCACATCTGCACAACGCTTTGACGGATTTACACTGTGGTTTTAACTTTGCAAACAATTAGAGGCTGAAAAAAATGGCCATCGCGTTAGTTACTCTCTTTAAAACAATTTTTTGTTGAGTCATCAGCCTTCTGACTGGTTTGATGTGGACCGCCACGAATTCCTCTGTCAACCTCTCCATCTCAGAGTATCACTTGCAGCCTATGTCCTCAATTATCTGCTGAGTGTTTTCCAATCTCTGTCTTCCTCTACAGTTTTTGCCCTCTACAGCTCCCTCTAGTACCATAGAAGTCATTCCCTCATGTCTTAACAGATATCCTATCATCCTGTCCCCTCTCCTTGTCAGTGTTATTCACATATTCCTTTCCTCTCCGAGTCTGTGCAGAACCTACTCATTCCTTAGTGTATCAGTCCACCTAATTTTCAATATTCTTCTGTTGCTCCAAACCTCAAATGATTCAATTCTCTCCTCTTCTGGTTTTCCCACAGTCCATTTTTCGCTACCATACAGTGCTGTGCTCCAAACGTACATTCTCAGAAATTTACTCCTCATATCAAGGCCTATGTTTGATATTAGTAATCTCAGCCAGGAATGCCTTTTTCGCCAGTGCTAGTCCGCTTTTGATGTCCTCCTTGCTCTGTCCCTCATTAGTTGCTTTGCTGCCTAGGTAGCAGACTTCCTTAGCTTCATCTACTTCATGACCATCCATCTTGACGCAAGTTTCACCTTTTCTCATTTCTGCAACTTCTCATCTTTTTTCAATGTACTCTCAATGCATATTCTGTACTCATTAGACTGTTCATTCGATTCAGCAGATCGTGTAATTCTTCTTCATTTTCACTCAGGCTAGCAATGTCATCAGTGAATCATATCATTGATACCCTTTCACCTTGAATTTTAATGCCACTCCTCAACCTTTCATTTATTTTCATCATTGCTTCCTCAACGTACAGGTGGAACAGTAGAGGCAAAAGACTGCATCCGTGTCTTACCCCTTTTTCATCCGAGCAGCTCTTTCTTGGTTCAAAAATGGTTCAAATGGCTCTGAGCACTATGGGACTTAACTTCTGAGGTCATCAGTCCTCTAGAACTTAGAACGACTTAAACCTAACCTAAGGACATCACACACAGCCGTGCCCGAGGCAGGATTCGAACCTGCGACCGTAGCGGTCGCGCGGCCCCAGACTGTAGCGCCTAGAACCGCTCGGCCACTTCGGCCGGCCTCTTTCTTGGTCATCCACTCTTATTGTTCCTTCTTGGCTCTTGTACTTATTCTATATTACCTGTCTGTCCTTATAGCTTAAAACAGTATACTGGCTGCTTTCTAGTGCTGTGATCATTGGCACTAGGCTGTCATGTGGTCCTCCACTGCTTAAGACACCCATGGCAGTGAAGTTCTGTGTGTGTCACATTCGGCTGTAGAGAACCAGCGCAGTTTTATGAGTCTATGTAGGGAGAGGATAGAACGGCAGAGACGAACTACCGTGTCTGGAGATATCCGTGACCACACCTTGAATGAATTTGCCAGGTTGTTTGATGTATCATCGAGAAGCATCCAAAGTGTCTACACGGAATGGTGCACTAGTTGCAGCAATAATAATAATAGCGTGAGACGAGGGCCTCCCGTCGTGTAGACCGCTCGCCTGGTGCAAGTCTTTTGATTTCACGCCACTTTGGCGATTTGCGCGTCGATGGGAATGAAATGATGATCAGGACAACACAACACCCAGTCCCTAGCCGGGAATCGAACCAGGGCCCTTAGGATTGACTGTCGCGCTGACCACTCAGCTACCGGGGGCGGACAGTTGCAACAATGTAAAATGGCGTAACAGCAGTGGTCGTAAAAAGATCCTAACCGAGAGGGATGAGAGATGAGTGTCACATCTGGTCAGCGACAGTGGGTTTCAAACCCAACAGCAACTGCAGCTGTCAGCGAATGTAGGTCCATCTTGACCAGTTTCCAAGCCAACTATGCGTGGGCTACTGCAAGCAATTGTCATTTGGAGCCAGCCACCTTACAAAAGTGGATAGCTCACAACGCCACATGAAGTTGCATGTCTTTAGTGGTCCAAACAGCACAGTAACTGGGCAGAGGCTGACAGACATGGTGTGGTCCAGCAGATCACCATTTCGCCTCCCATCAAAAATGATGCGAGGCATCAAGTGCAGTGACAGTCCAATTAGGCGTTCAACCAGGAGTACGTGGAGGATGTAATAGGGTTGGATTGTTTGGGGGAAGAGACCAAACTACGAGGTCATTGGTCTCATCAGATTAGGGAAGGAAGTCAGTCTTGCCCTTTCAAAGGAACCATCCTGGCATTTGCCTGGAGTGATTTAGGGAAATCACGGAATACCTAAATCAGGATGGCCGGACATGGGATTGAACCGTCGTCCTCCCGAATGCGAGTCCAGTGTGCTAACCACTGCGCCACCTCGCTCGGTTGTAATAAAGAGAGGAAGTCGTCAGGTGGTGTTTTGGGCGTGTTCTTCATTCCAGTTACCGTGAACATCAAGCAGGATCTTTGTTCCAACAGTTTCGGTGACCTAGAGTTGTCATGTCTTCTACAGCTTTGTGATGAGTGTGGTGTGGACACTGTTTTCCAAGATGACAACAGCCATCTTCACAGGGCTGAGAGGATACATTCCTCGTTTGATGAACACTCAGACACCTTGCCACACCTTGACTAGCCCGCTAGATCACCCAGTGCTAATGCCGTAGATAATGTCTGGGACTGTTGGGAACAGTGGAAGGAATGTAGCAACCAACATCCTCAGCTGTGCCAGCTCTACAGGATCAACAGTGAGTGTCTCGAGTCAGAAGTGGCATATGTGAAGGAACTTGTAGACTCTCTTCTTCACCAAACAGTGTCCATTATCAAGGATAGAGGAGTTATTAACACTGTGATGTCTACTGGGGATGACTAATTTTTTGTGATAGATGGTCACATGTGATGTGCTATACTCATGCATTCCTTTGAGGAAGTTACCCCAGAATCAAAGCAAAGGCAATGAGAAAAGTGTGCAATGAAGATTTCAAGAGCTACTTCCTCACACATCAATACACTCATCAATCTGCCATCATATAGAATTCCGTAGTGTTTCATAGAGCTCACAGCCTTCTATAGTATGGGTGCCGATATCCTCTATGTCCTGCTGTACTGCAATGCAGTACATGGCTCCAGGTCGCTTTGGGTCGGGAAAAATGGACAGACCTGGTAACTGGTCCAGTTATTTCCACACGAGCGATGGGACACAGCACCTCCTAGGTAGTGACGAAGTGGGGACTTTTCCGCACGACCACTTCACGAATGCATCGTGATTATCAGGAATCTGGTGAAACATCAAATCTGCGACACAGCTGCGGCCGGGAAAATATTCTGAAAGAACGGGACCGATTCGTGCCCAATTCTCAATTTCTTGATATAGTTCAGCCCGTGTGTGAATTTATTATCTATAAGCCAAAGCGATTAAGTCTGAAACTAGGAACTCCATTCTTCATTAAAGCACACATTTCATCACTCTACTCGAGCAAGGTGGCGCAGTGGTTACACAGTGTACTCGCATTTCGGAGGACAACGGTTCAATCACGCGTCCAGCCATCCTGATTTAGGTATTCCATGATTTCCCTAAATCGCTCCAGGCAAATGCCGGGATGGTTCCTTTGAAAGGGCACGGCCAACTTCCTTCCCTAATCCGATGAGGCCGATGACCTCGCTGTCTGGTCTCCTTCCCCAAACAACCCAACCCAACCCCAACCCATCCCTCTGATAAAGACATGCCGTGCAGCAGATGTACTGTAACAGGTGTAGGAGTTACACAGGTGAAATGCTGATGCAGTGAAAAAGTTGAGTGAAAGTAAATAAATGAAATGAGTATATCTATGAAGAATATGTGTTGACCGTATAGAAGAAGGTGCCTAAATGCACGTGATTGCCTTGTGGTCTCATTCCAGAGGTTGGTGTAATATAGAGTTAGAGGAATAATGTCAACAGAATGAAAAAGGTGGAGGGAGAGATATTAAAGTAAATTTTATGTGTACATGGGGAGTGTGAGCTGACTGTTGAACTAAGTAGGTAAACTGAGATGGAAAATGGGATGAGGGAAAGGGCGAGTGGGTGAAGTTAGAGAAAGTGTTGAAAAGGTCTGGAGAGAAAGTTGATTTAGTTGTGAAAGAAGGTGATATAGCAAAATGGCGATGGAAAGTGGAGCAGGAGGGTAATAGAGTTGGAAATTTGTACTGAAATTGGAAAAGATTGCGATGGACGTGGATGCAGGGAATAAGCTCTACTGCACGATATATTAGTGCTTTAAGCAGCAGTTGGGGGAGGGTGGGGAGAGGTCGGGAGGTGTCGGGTTTATTCAGCGAAAAACTGTCGGCCATGTCACAATTGGCCGCGCCCGGGCGATCGTAAATCAAGCACTTCACGCCCGTCAGCGGAGCAGGCGACAAGTAGTTCAACAATGCGGCCCACAGATGGCGGGGCGGTCGCATTCCTTCTACAGTTAAAGCGTCTCCCCCCGCCGCCTTTCCAGTCCCATTGTGGCTAATGTCAGACTCGGTTTAAGGAGTGGCGCTATCCTGCGACACGTCGAGGCGCTGCGAGAGCACAAAAGGTTATACGCGACTCAAACGACAAAGGTGTTACTGGGAGAGAGAAGAGGAAAGAATAGGGTGCCATTTCCAGAGAGGTTCGCAATCCCGACGGACGAGTTGAATGGCCGGCCGGCGGGATGGCGCCACTGCAGACGTTACTCATCTCTGGCCTCTGCGGGGCGACGGTCAATTGTTTCGAGTTCGCGACTGTTTGTTGGCTGGTGCGCCCGTACGCAGCGGAGACGGCATTCTCAGACGCGTCTGACGTAATAGACACTAGAGGAATATGATTTCCTTTAAGACATAAAGAGAAATATACGATAAAGTACCGGGTGATCAAAAAGTCAGTATAAATTTGAAAACGTAATAAACCACGGAATAATGTAGATATAGAGGTAAAAATTGACACACGTGCTTGGAATGACATGGGGTTTTATTATAACAAAAAAAAAAACAAAGGTCACAAAATGTCCGACAGATGGCGCTGGACAGCAAAACTGCTACCGTGACGGGTGAGAGGTACGCCGATACGTTACAGAATCGCATCATCCCCAGCCTGGCTGATAAACACCTGCTGGAACGTACGATGTTTATGCAGGATGGCGCTCCACCCCATATCGCTAGACGCGTGAAAGATCTCTTGCGCGCGTCGTTTGGTGACGATCGTGCGCTCAGCCGCCACTTTCGTCACGCTTGGCCTCCCAGGTCCCCAGACCTCAGTCCGTGCGATTATTGGCTTTGGGGTTACCTGAAGTCGCAAGTGTATCGTGATCGACCGACATCTCTAGGGATGCTGAAAGACAACATCCGACGCCAATGTCTCTCCATAACTCCGGACAAGCTTTACAGTGCTGTTCACAACATTATTCCTCGACTGCAGCTGTTGTTGACGGATGATGGTGGACATATTGAGCATTTCCTGTAAAGAACATCATATTTGCTTTGTCTTACTTTGTTACGCTAATTATTGCTATTCTGATCAGATGAAGCGCTATCTGTCGGACATTTTTTTGAACTTTGGTATTTTTTTGGTTCTAATAAAACCCAATGTCATTCCAAGCATGGGTGTCAATTTGTACCTCTCTATCTACATTATTCCGTGATTAATCAGTTTTCAAATTTATACTGACTTTTTGATCACCCGGTACATGTATACGGTGTGATTGGCAGGGAGTTCCACAAGAGCGATGTTCAAAGCTAACCTTGTACTCCTACCAGGAAAACATGGTTCCCGGCGTATATGCACATCGTTGAGAGGTGAAGGCTACGGTAAATACGAGACTGGAAAATTCTGGTGTCTGAGCAGGAATCAATGCCCCGACATTACGGTCTCCAGTGTCGCACTTTACTACTGGACTACCAGGTACACCTCTCTGAAAATGGTATATAGCGCTGCCGCAATCTAACACCATACGAGGCATGTTCAAAAAGTATACAGAATTTTGTAATTTTGCGGTTTGTATTAGTGGCTTTATTGCGCTTATTCATTGTTGTGTTGGTAAACATATCTGTAATGCATCTGTACACTGGATGCTTAAACTGTCGTCAGCTGTCGCGATGATTACTTGTATTTGCTTACGAGTGCCTATCATTGGTTTGTTTTTAAAAAACAATGAACCAAAGATTTTGCAATAACTTTCGCGACAACAATGGAATGAAAAGTAACACAGATATAGATATGCTGAATATTGAGTTTGGTGAGTCTGCAGCTACTAAAAGTAGGGTTTACATCAACATGTACATCTACAAGAATATTCTGCAAATCCCACTTAGGTGCGTGGCAGAGGGTTCATCGAAACATCTTCACAATAAATCTCTGTTACTGCATCTCTAACAGCGCGCCAACGAAAACGAACACCTATATCTTTCCGCAAGAGCTTTGATTTCCATTAATTTATTATGATGCTCATTTCTCTCTATGTAGGTCGATGTCAACAAAATATTTTCGCACTCGGAGGAGAAAGCTGGTGAAATTTCGTGAGAAGACTCCGCCGCAACGAGAAACACCTTTGTTTTAATTATGTCCACCTCAAGTCCTGTATCATTTCAGTGACATCTGCCTACCCTATTTGGCGATAATACAAAAACTGCTGCTCTTCTTTTGACTTTCTCGACGTACTCCGGTTGATCCTATCTGGTAAGGATCCCACAACGCGCAGCAGTACTCGAAAAGAAAACGGACTAGCGTGGGTCTGTTGCATCTTCTAAGCGTTCTCCCAATAAAACGCAGCCTTTGGTTCACCTACCCCACAACATTTTCTGTGTGTTCTTTCCAAATTAAGTTGTACGTAATTGTAATTCCTAGGTATTTAGTTGAATTTAAGGCCTTTAGATTTGATAGATTTCTCGTTTAACGGATTGTTTTAGCACTCATGTGGATGACCTTGCACTTTTCATTACTTAGGGTCCATTCCCAATTTTCGCACCATACAAACATATTTTCTAAGTCGTTTTGCAGTTTGTTTGATCTTCTGATGACTATAAACGACAGCATGATCTGCAGACAAACCTATGACGGTTACGGTTGCTTGTCCCCTAAATAGTTTATGCAGATAAGGAACAGTAGAGTGCCTGTAACACTACCTTGTGGAACGCCAGAAATCACTACTGTTTTACTCGACGACTTTCCGTCAATTACTACAAAATGCGACCACTCTGAAAGGAAATGGAATCCTGTCGCGCAACTGAGACGATATTCCATAAGTACGCAATTTCATTACAAGCCGTTTTTTGAAACCCTTGTCAATACCACTGAAGCGGAGAAGGCGTTCCCAAGATGGCCGTGAAAAAGCTGAAGATGGGAGTTCTGGACGCGCCAGAAAGCAACAACCGACGGAAACGTGTGAAAAATTGAAAGAAATACACTACTGGCCATTAAAATTGCTACACCAAGAAGAAATGCAGATCATAAACGGGTATTCATTGCACAAATATATTCTACTAGAACTCACATGTCATTACATTTTCACGCAATTTCGGTGCATAGATCCTCAGAAAACAGTACCCAGAACAACCACCTCTGGCCGCAATAACGGCCATGATACGCCTGGGCATTGAGTCAAACAGAGCTCGGATGGCGTGTACAGGTACAGCTGCCCATGCAGCTTCAACACGATACAACAGTTCATCAAGAGTAGTGACTGGCGTATTGTGACGAGCCAGTTGCTCGGCCACCATTGACCAGACGTTTTCAGTTGGTGAGAGATATGGTGAATGTGCTGGCCAGGGCAGCAGTCGAACATTTTCTGTATCCAGAAAGGCCCGTACAGGACCTGCAACATGCGGTCGTGCATTATCCTGCTGAAATGTAGGGTTTCGCAGGCATCGAATGAAGGGTAGAGCCACGGGTCGTAACATATCTGCAATGTAACGTCCAGTGTTCAAAGTGCCGTCAATGCGAACAAGAGGTGACCGAGACGTGTAGCCGATGGCACCCGATACCATCACGCCGGCTGATACGCCAGTACGGCGATGACGATCACAAGCTTCCAATGTGAATTCACCGCGATATCGCTACATACGTATGCGACCATCGTGATGCTGTAAATAGTACCTCGATTCATCGGAAGAAACGACGTTTCGCCATTCGTGCACCCAGGTTCGTCGTCGAGTACACCATCGCAGGCGCTCCTGTCTGTGATGCAGCGTCAAGGGTAACCGCAGCCACGGTCTCCGAGCTGATAGTCCGTGTTGCTGCAAACGTCGTCGAACTGTTCGTGCAGATGGTCGTTGTCTTGCAAACGTCTCCATCTGTTGACTCAGGGATCGAGACGTGGCTGCACGATCCGTTACAGCCGTGCGGATAAGATGCCTGTCATCTCGACTGCTAGTGATACGAGGCCGTTGGGATCCAGCACGGTGTTCCGTATTACCCTCCTGAACCCACCGATTCCATATTCTGCTAACACTCATTGTATCTCGACCGACGCGAGCAGCAATGTCGCGATACGATAAACCGCCATCGCGATAGGCTAAAATCCGACCTTTATCAAAGTCGGAAACGTGACGGTACGCATTTCTCCTCCTTACAGGAGGCAGCACAACAACGTTTCACCAGGCAACGCCGGTCAACTGCTGTTTGCGTATGAAAAATCGGTTGAAAACTTTCCTCGTGTCAGCACGTTGTAGGTGTCGCCACCGGCGCCAACCTTGTGTGAATGCTCTGAAGAGCTAATCATTTGCATATCACAGCATTTTCTTCCTGTCGGTTAAATTTCGTGTCTGTAGCACGTCATCTTCGTGGCGTAGCAATTTTAATGGCCAGTAGTGTAATTATGAACTACCGGCGAATCAGAATCATGCAATGAGTGAAATCTGCTCGTAAAGGTAGGACACGTGTCACAGCAAGATTTGTGTGAAAGGGCGAGCCGGAGTGGCCGTCAGGTTCTAGGCGCTACAGTCTGGACCGAGCGACCACTACGGTCGCAGGTTCGAATCCTGCCTCGGGCATGGATGTGTGTGATGTCCTTAGGTTAGTTAGGTTTAAGTAGTTCTAAGTTCTAGGGGACTGACGACCTCAGAAGTTAAGTCGCCTAGGGCTCAGAGCCATTTGAACCTCTATGTGGTGCTAAAGCTGCTGAATTTCGAGCAGAAACAGGGGCGAATGGAAGTCGCTAAAGGAAGTCAACACCCATGCAGAAGTACTGAAACGTGTTGCATATCAGATGACGGGTGTAGGAGCATGACGTTGAAACAAAGTCCCAGTCGCCCCAGTGGAGGCGTTCTGGATCGCCGGGACGTGGGAAAAGCTCGGGCTGTGCTGTTGTCTCGGAGCAGCTGTAGCGACAGGGGCCGCGCGCGCGGCCTGGAGGCTGCCGCTGCGGCTCTGGAGCTGGAAGATGCAGCTGGAACCGGGGGCGGCAGCGGCGGCGTCGATACGGGACGGCGCCAGGCTGCCGGGCGCCGCGACGCCGGCGTCCGCCCTGGCACACATTCTGCACCGCCGCGCCGCGGGGGGCCAGCCGAAACTCTAGGCATCTAGCTGGCGGTACCACTGTGCTTTCCGTCGTGTTTTGTCCCGTCCTGGGCCCCAGCAGTGGTTCAAATGGCTCTGAGCACTATGCGACTTAACATCTGTGGTCATCAGCCGCCTAGAACTTAGGACTACTTAAACCTAACTAACCTAAGGATATCACACACATCCATGCCCGAGGCAGGATTCGAACCTGCACGTCTGTATTCGCAGGAAATGTCGTATCACAGGGAGAATGCAGCATTAGTATACGTGTGTTCGAGCGTGACAAAGTTACCACGTCACAGCTGCGTATGACGGCTGAGCTCATTAAGAATTTCGTAAAGTTCCTGGGGAAAAGCCTCGGATAATTTCAGGTACCTATTCATCAGATTTCCAGAGTTAGATTTACAAAGAGGACTCACTCAGAGCTGCTGAAGGACACGTATGGTCGGCGCTATATTTCAAAAGAACACGCTGACCATAATTCGTGCCGTAACACATGTCAAATTTTGACACACACACACACACACACACACACACACACACACACACACACACACACACATATATATATATATATATATATATATATATATATATATATATAGTTTCCATTTTGAAATTTACCATCATGTCTTAGGTTAAAGTTTGGTTTGGGGAAAGGTAGTTGAACCTTTTAACACAAAACTACTACAATAAGAAATCAATATCCATACAAGCAAAGATTAAACATTATAATTCAGTTATTAGGACACAAGCAACATATGGATCAGAGTGCCTAACATTGAATAAGAAAGGCGAATTAAGAGAACTAGAAAAAAGAGAGAGAAAAATATTAAGAAAAATTCTAGGTCCTGAGAAAAACAAGGAAAACAGGTGGATTAAAAGGAGAAATGAAGACCTATACAAAAATACAGAAAAAATCACAGATGCAATGAGAAAGAGACGGCTAAAATTTTATGGACATTTAAAAAGAATGGAAGAAACACGGATTACAAAGAAAATTTTTAATTACGTTAGTAAGCTGAAAAACACTGTAGGATGGATAGAAGCAGTAAAGAAAGACGCCAACAAAATAGGTGTTACAGAAGAAATAATACGTGACAGGAATAACTTTAGGCTACTTATAGAAAACGCAAACTATGAAGAAGATGCGCCAAAACCTCGACCCAAGAGAGTGTGGACAGATGAGCAGAGACGAGCAGTTGGCGAGAAAATGAAGAAGTACTGGGAAGAACGAAAGAAAAAGAAACACCATAAGTCTTAAGTTGTATGCGGTCCATAGCTGGCCAAATTCATATATATTGCAGCGAAAATTAGTGATAACTGAAGCATGGGATACCACCCATCTGCTTTTATCGATGAAGTCATCAACATGTCGAACTACAAAAAAATGGAATCGGACTCTTCAGTTGACTTTACTGCAGCTCAAATGAAGCAGGCGATATCGAGAAACACACAAACATACAAGAGAATGTGGTATCGGACACTTCAGTTTACATCACCTCATATGAAGCACGCGATTTGAGCGTATGCATACCCGTTTAGCACTACCATCGCCCACTACTAGCGGGCGAGGGCACTACATGCTTGTCGAACTGGCTGCCAGCGATTCAGCTGTCGAGAACTGTTACCGCATATTCGAATCCTCCAACGGTCTTTAGGACTCTGAGATTCGAAGTGAAACATTGTTCAGTAAATTCTGAGTCGGCACCTTATTTGCTGTGCCTGATTTCGAGTACCGTGGAAAAGCGCGTCAAACGTTTCTCTAATTTATTTCATTTCTTACTTCACAAAAATCATTTCAGGGAGTAATTGACCAAATTTTTGTTTCAAAAACTTTTTTGTTTAAAAATTTTGTTCATACTTAAATATCGCAGCAATGTAACTTTCTGTGCGCAAAATAGGTAGGTCTTGAAGAAATGACGCTTTATTTACGGCGCTAGCAGCAGCTATTCGTACAATATATCAAATTTCCCAATAATCACTAATGAAGTTTTCTTAACTAATCCGATAACTTTCAATTTTTTTTTTTTTTTTTTTTTTTTTGTTTGGATTGAAGGAGAAGAGTTTGTAAAGGGGTCGGAGAGTGGAGTGTATAAGATTTGCAGACGACAAGGTTGTGATGGCAGAGAGTGCAGGAGAGATGTAACATATGTTCCATGGTCTAAACACAAAATTAGAAGAAAATGGAATGAAGATTAACAAGAACAAAACGAAAAGCATGGTAATTGGAGGAAAGGGGAGAAAATTCCGTATGAAAATAGGGGGAGAGGAAATGGAGCAAGTGAATAACTTCAGTTACTTGGGAAGAGTAATAATGGATGATATGTATCGCTCAACAGAAATTAGGAAAAGAATAGCAATGGCAAAAGAAGGATTCAAGAGGAAACAGAAATTACTTTGTGGACCACTAAACAAAGGTCTGAGGAAAAGACTTGCCAAACGTTACATCTGAAGCATTGGACTATGTTGTGCAGAGACCTGGACATTGAGGAAGGAAGATGAAACGAGATTGGAGGCACTAGAGATGTGGATATGGAGAAAAGTGGAAAAAGTGAAATGGGAAGACTGAGTGGTGAATGAAGAAGTATTAAGAAGAGTTGGAGAAGAAAGAGACATGCTGAAAGTCAGCAGAAAGAGAAAACGGAACTGGATTGGACTTTGAAGAGGGACTGTTTATTGAAGGAAGGGATAGAAGGAATGGTGGAGAGAAAAACGGGAAGAGGAAAAAGAAGATATCAAATACTGGACAATATCAAAGGAGACAGATATTCAGAAATGAAAAGACTGGCTATGGACAGACAAAAGTGGAAGAGGCTTAACCCATGACAAGGCCTGCCTACTACTATACTGGCCGCTTTGATACCTCATCCCACTGTTCGTTTGTCTATGAAAATTGGGGAAAAAAACCACTGTGCAATTACTAGGGTGTCTTGTTTTCGCTCCTCTGGAACAGTGACCAGTAAACTGAACAGTACACGTGATACGGTCTTTCGTACGCCAAAGCAGTTGCGAGCTTACCGTTTGGAAGTCTGGTGGGGTGAGGAATAGATACAAGGTTACGTGGCTTTTTCACAGACCTGCAACAAAAGAAACAGAAATACCGAATCAGAACAGAACTCCGCACACAGCTTTATGAAAACACTTTAAGCTATTTAAAGGAGGGCATATTCCGATTACGGCCAGAGAAAAAATTTTTTTTTCGGCTATAAAGCCGAAAATTCATCGAGTCTGCGGATATACCGTTGTAAGTACGTCTTGTGACCTAAATAATACAATATTGCACCAGTTAACGGTTTTTCCATGCATTACTTTTAAGTTGTGGTTTTCGTGTGGGTGCATTTCAGCTTAAAGGAACTCAAGAACATCCTGCAGAAGCCTGTTTAGGGAACTAGGGATACTAACTACAGCTTCCCAGTATATTTATTCCTTAATGAAATTTGTCATTAAAAATATATCACTTTTTCAAACCAACAGCTCAATTCATGGAATCAATACTAGAAATAAGAATAATCTTCACAAGAATTTAAAGTCACTTAGTCTTGTACAAAAAGATGTGCATTATTCAGGAACACACATTTTCAATAACTTGCCAGCAGCCATAAAAAGCTTAACAACCAATGAAATTCAGTTTAAGAGAAGCCTAAAGGATTTATTGGTGGCCAACTCCTTCTACTCCATTGATGAATTTCTTAGTAAAACCAACTGATTTGTATATAAGTACAACATAACTTCTGCACAATTTCAGTGCAGTAATGTGTTCACTGAAAATTTGTGTGTGTGTGTGTGTGTGTGTGTGTGTGTAAGTATAATCTAACTTCTGCACCATTTCAGTGCAGTAATGTGTTCATTGTAAATAAGTATTACAGTAGTTGTATTACATGTTTATTACCTTATAAATAAATAAAAAACGTTTTTTATTTTAAATTCAGTGCATTAGTATTTGTAAAATGACTCTTAGTGTTCATTAAAAATGACGATCATTCCACTTGGGACCTGTGGAATGGTACATTAGTTTATTTGTTTTAGTTGTAAATATTTGTCATGTATTGTTGTTTTTCTGACATGTTCCACATCCAGGAGGACCTCCTCACTACGGATCAATTGGAATGAAAGTAAATCTAATCTAGGAGGAGGCACAGTACATTAAAACCATAAACAGATGAGCATGGACAAGAGAAGAAAAACAAGACTCAGGCCAACATAAATAAAAATGTGAAATCTTATGGGACTTAACTGCTAAGGTCATCAGTCCTTCAGCGTACACACTACTTAATCTAAATTATCCTAAGGACAAACACACACACCAATGCCCGAGGGAGGACTCGAACCTCCGCTGGGACCAGCCGCACAGTCCATGATTGCAGCGCCCTAGACCGCTCGGCTAATCCCGCCCGGCACGCAACATCATATCCAGAACCAATGTAAAGTGTTATAGAAGTTTAAAATGGGAATAAACTCCTCAAACGCATTGTGCTACGCATGAACACACGTAAGTGCTGTATCACTTTATAATTTAAATCTTCAGTGATACATTTGCACGATTTCAAAAAAACATCGTTTACGACTGGTGCAACTGAGAACTTTTCAACTATAATTGTCTTATTTCAACGTTTTATTTCGCGAAGAGTTTGTTACAAATCTTTCACGCTTGCGGTGCATACAAGGTGATTCACAAAGATACGCAAGTATTGTAATAAGTTATTCTACAAGTAAAACTAAAGAAATAAATTCATATAAACAGAGGTCCGCAGCAAATGTTTAGTTACAGAGTTGCGGCTAATAAAAGATTTTGTCTGAAATGTAGGAACTTCGCTAATATGAAGCCATAGCAAAACTGTACGAGCTTAAAGTAAAGCACGATTTCCATTTATTTTGTTGTTATTGATCTGGTGGATCTAATAAAACATGTCCCAGACGTGTATCTGCAGTAGTTTTCCAGAACATCCAGAGAAGCAAAGATTATTATACAAAGTAAATTTGTTTACTTTCCATTAACAATGTAGAAACGTTTATGTCATTGTTGGCAACCGTTAGTCAGTTGATTCAGTCGTTTCCTGACCTTCAAACGAGTTAGTTTTCTATATTCTTCAGTGAAACAACATAATAACAACAGTGTATTTAAGTGAAATCACATAGTAACTGTTGCAGTTTGTAGATTAATTATGAAATAGGGTTGCCTTTTAAATTTACAACAGAGGAATACGCCGATATGGTGTTAATTTATGGGAAATGTGATGGTAATGCTACGGCTGCAGTTAGCGAATATCGCCGACGTTATCCAACTCGGAGGAATCCGAATGTACGAACCATTATCGGAGTATTTCGAATGTTACGGGAGACAGATTGTCTACCTAGTGTTCATGATCAATACGAGCGCTCGATACGTGACCAATAACAACAAAATAAATGGAAATCGTGCTTTACTTTATCCTGTTACAGTTTCGCGATGGCTTCATATTAGCGAAGTTGCTAAATTTCAGGCAAAATCTTTTATTAGCCGTAACTGCGTAACTAAACATTTGCGGTCCTATGTTTATATGAACATTCTTCTTTAGTTTTACTTGCAGAATAACATATAAAAATATTTACACATCTTCGTGAATCTCCCTGTATATACTGCAACCGTAACAGATTTCTGATAAACGCTTCATTTTAGCTAAACAACTAGCAGCAGCTTTGCTCGCGAGAATAAGATTACAGTATATCAAAAATGTGGATGCGCAGTTCATTTCACAAGCCTAGAATTGCATACAAACGCCGCAAAGCACCGTACGGTGCGTGGCAGTGAGTGCTCTGTACCGCTACTACTCAGTTCAGAGACTGCAGAAGGGAACGTGGAGCACACTTTTGAATGGATACTGAAACAAAGAGAAAAATAATAGTACATGATTATATGTTTTGGCTCTGGGAGCACGTAACTGGCAATTGTTTAATATCATATGCACCGAGATCGTTAGAAAGCCTGAAATCTTGAAAAGAGTTCTAGTATATGCAGAAATGGGTAAAGTTTAGGGGAATTTTAGAAACAATTGTAAAACACGCCACTTGGACTGCCAGTTGGAAAAAGAGTAGGATTATTGCGCAGTGCTTTGGAGAGATGATCATGTAGGTTTTCAAGAAGTGTGAGAAAAGCTATTTGCATACGCGTCTATGCAATGACTGACTTATTAATGACCATTATGACGCTAGGTGATCAAAAGTATCCGGACACTCCGAAAAACGTACGATTTTTATATTAGGTACATTGTGCTGCCACCTACTGCCAGGTACTCCGTATCAGCGACCTCAGTAGTCATTAGACATCGTGAGAGAGCAGAATGGGGCGCTCCGCGAAACTCACGGACTTCGAACGTGGTCAGGTGATTGGGTGTCACTTGTGTCATACGTCTGTACGCGAGATTTCCACGCTCCTAAACATCCCTGGGTCCACTGTTTCCGATGTGATAGTGAAGTGGAAACGTGAAGGGACACGTACAGCACAAAAGCGTACAGGCCGACCTCGTCTGTTGACTGACAGAGACCGCCGACAATTGAAGAGCGTCGTAATGTGTAATAGGCAGACATCTATCCAGACCACCACACAGGAATTACAGACTGCATCAGGATCCACTGCAAGTACTATGGCAGTTAGACGGGAGGTGAGAAAACTTGGATTTCACGGTCGAGTGGCTGCTCATAAGCCACACATCACGCCGGTAAATGCCAAACGACGCCTCGCTCGGTGTAAGGAGCGTAAACACTGGACGATTGAACAGTGGAAAAACATTGTGTGGAGTGACGAATCACGGTACACAATATGGCGACCCGATGGCAGGGTATGGGTATGGAAAATGCCCGGTGAACGTCATCTGCCAGCGTGTGAAGTGCCAACAGTAAAATTCGGAGGTGGTGGTGTTACGGTGTGGTCGTGTTTTTCATGGAGGGGGCTTGCACCCCTTGTTGTTTTGCGTGGCACTATCACAGAACCTTCTTCCTTCCCACTGTTGACGAGCAATTCGGGGATGGCGATTGCATCTTTCAACACGATCGAGCACCTGTTCATAATGCACGGCCTGTAACGGAGTGGTTACACGACAATAACATCCCTGTAATGTACTGGCCTGCACAGAGTCCTGACCTGAATCCTACAGAACACCTCTTGGATGTTTTGCCAGGCCTCACCGACAGACATTGATACCTCTCCTCAGTGCAGCACTCCGTGAAGAATGGGCTGCCATTCCCCGAGAAACCTTCCAGCACCTGATTGAACATATGTCTGAGAGTGCAAGCTGTCATCGAGGCTAAGGGTGGGCCAACACCATACTGAATTTCACCATTACCGATGAATGGCGCTACGAACTTGTTGAGTCATTTTCCAGCCAGGTGTCTGAATACTTTTGATCACACAGTGTATGTATCGTGAATAATACAGTACATAATAATGTATATATAATTTTCTTTGAATAAATGGCATGGTATTAAAACTTTTAGAGTTTTTCTGCATGCAACGCATTATTGTATTTTACATTAATTGATTTGGGATAAACTGTTTTGCTTAACGAGGGTTTTGCACTACGAGTAAGATCCTGGAGCGGATTACGCTCGCTGTGATAGAGGTTGAATTTTATTGAGAGATGAGCAGAATGACTGACATAGGGAAAAGGTAATATGTACTAAAGATGTCTGCAGCTGGGAATATGTGGTGTGGGGCTCCCTGTTACAGAGATCTGAGAGCAACGTGTCTTGAAAAGAGTAGTAATACAGTTTTTAGGGGACGCGCGCTTTAGACGGTAGTGTGCTGCGCATAGAGCTGGCAGGAACAGGAAGAGGTTTTCGTCGCTCGCCGGGTGGTCTGGGGCTGCCGTCTTGGCGACCTAATTGCTCCGGCCTCTGTGGTGGGAGGGGGGGAGGGAGGGAGGTGTTGATGTCACTCTCGTTGCCGCCGCAGAAGCGGCAGCCGCGTGCAGTTCGCTCAGCGGGGCGGTTACGTCATCGCGGCCGACAATTCTTTGAAAGGTCGGTCTGGGCGGCAGCGCGCGAACCCACATGAGTCAGATTGGGAGCTATTAATAGCGCTGCGAGAGCCTAGCTCGCTTCCTCCGTCCATGAATGTGTGTGTGTGTGTGTGTGTGTGTGTGTGTGTGTGTGCGCGCGCTGAGTGCGATCGCTGCGCGGAACGAGGTTACAGCGTCTCGCGCAGACCAAGAGTGCGCAGGAGAAACAGTCGAATGGGGCAGCCGGCGCCAGAGATGATACTATACCACAGGTCGCGCGGCCTTCGGACAGCGGTCGAATGCGGCCGGCTACTGTCTGGCGTCAGAGATATTACACTCGAAGTGCATCTAGATGGCCGCAAACGCGCTGTCATCAACACTGCTGCAATGTACGTAGCATTACTGGCATCTTTAGTTGCACTGATCATGACTGGGCTATAGCGCTGATGGAACAGGCTGTTGCGAGTATTTGTCGACGTGCTGCCGAGATGGCTCCAGTACCAGAGGCCGTGGCCTTGAACAGCAGTCGAATGCGGCTGTTATCGAGGGATTCTTACTCGGCCGCACCAGAGATGTTACGATATTAACAGGTCGCGGCCATCGGGCAACAGTAGAATGGGGCAGGCAGTGCGATATCTCTGGATTATCTATGAAGCGACCTTTCCGCTGTGCAGAAGAGAATTTCCGTTTTTGCTATTAAGAACAGTCTTGATCACGATTTATTCATCAAGGTGACCGGTTTCGACCACTACTGTGGTCATCTTCAGACCATTGAGTAGGAACCTCTTTCTGTTGGAGAGTAATTCTCCAACAGAAAGAGGTTCCTGCTCAATGGTTTGAGGATGACCACAGTAGTGGTTGAAACTAGTCACCTTGATGAATAAATCGTGATCAAGACTGTTTTTAATAGCAAATATTTGTAACACATTGATCACTGCCACTCCCATAAAGTATTTAAAAGTAAAGAATTTCCGTTGCTAATATACGTCAACTGCAACAGTCAAGTGACTACAGTATGGTGTAAGTTTCACTGTTAACCACTCTGGAGACTTCACTGTGTCATTACACAAGGAGTAGAAACAAGTCCTACTCAAAAGTACCATGCATTCTCTACACTAATTTCACTGGCATTTTAAACAATTTACGTTCTATATCTTGAATGAACTTTACTTAAAGCTTTGAAGAGATAAGCGCAAGTGTATTCCACATGTCTGCGAGAAGAGTCACAGCTAAAATGTTGCTGCATATTTTGCTATGGGAAAAGAGGGGTCGACACCACTCATCAAAAGTATACGGACAACCGTCTGTAATGCGGAATTGACAACCAGGCGTCATGGGATGCACAACTGCTGGTATAAAACGAGGCTGAGAGTATTGTATTAACAGTATAGCAGAATGGGTCAGGCAGGAGAACTCAGTACTTTTCAACGTGGGCTACTCAGAGGATGTGACCTGAGGAACAAATCCATCCAGCTCATTCCGATCTTTCTAAAGCTCCCCAAACTGACTGTTGGTGATGCGACTGTCAAGTAGATATATGAAGGAACAAAAACAGCTAAACGAATACCACAAAGACCTCACAAACTGACAGACAGGCAGCTTTGAGTACTGCTGAGGGAAGTTGTAAAAAAAAAAAAAAAAAAAAAATCACATGTATAAGCGAAAGGAATTAGTCGTGAGTTCGAAAGTGCTACCAGCAACCAAGCAACCACTGTGGGTAGGGAGTTAAAAAGGATGTGGCACAGTGGTCGAGCAGCTACTCTTAACTCACACATTTCTGTGGTCGGTAGTAATCTCACACTAGATGAGACAAGATGCAATCAAGCTAATCCATAACGAAAAATGTGCTTCATTTGGGAAGAAACCATTGCCAAACGTGGTAGCCAAGAAACTGCTTTGTCACTGATGAAGTGCCTAAACAATGTGTTAGACAAAGAAGTACCAGAAGTAATATTCTACAGCGACTGTTGTCCAGGTCAAACAAGAAACATCTTTGTTTGCGCAATGTTCTTTTATGTCGTGCAAAAACGTCACGAAGAAGGGCATCCACTTGTTATCCACCATACATTCTTAGAGCCAGGTCATACTCATATGGAAGCTGACACAATTCATGCTCTTATTGAGAGAGCAAAGAAAAAATCTGTAGACCCCATTGAATTTCCAAGGCATTGGTTGACCTCATCAGGTACATACAGTGTGATCCAAATCTTATTGTATTCGAAATGGAGCAAAGGGGGTTCTTTGATTTCAAGTCCCTCATGAAACACATCTTCATCCACAGGACTGAAAACACAGAAGCGGAAACTATCAGAACAGTGTCAGGTGGGTTAAATATGCGTTTAATGAAGATTCACATGGCAAGTTGTTGTACAAAACCACTCTTCAAGATTCACATGGCAAGTTGTTGTACAAAACCACTCTTCAAGACAATGTACCGTTCAAACTATTGGACATAAGCAGAAAAAAAAGGGAAATGGTATGGGAGCAAAAACCAAGCTAGCCTGCAGCCTACATCAAACCAACCACTTCCTCTGTCAAAAGAAAAATTAAATGACCTGAAATCTTTAATGCCCTTCATAAGTAGCAGTGGCAGGATGTACTACACCACTTTCGGCAGTAGTTTGGCATGCACCTCGGATGGGTATGATGACAGTGATTGTGAGTTCGAAGACGAGGAGAACTAACTAGTGTGTGTTTTAACCGACCCAGTATCATTCTTTATCTCATGAAGTTCTAATTTCCACTTTGTTTATTACTTCTAATGTATGTGTACAAACAAGTTGTAATCAATGACACTATTACTTAAAACTAGTAATAATTAAAACGTTTTTACATGTTGTATCTACATTGCCTCTTGAACAGTTTGAAAGTATCATCTGCATGTTGTACATGAAATATTACTACAAAATAAAAAAAAATTGAGGCACACAGCATTCTAATTGTGTGTTCATTCCTCTTACATAATGCTCTAATACTTTCTAAACATTGTTATTAGCCCGCATTTGTGCGTTTCCTGACAAATAAATGTGGTATTTCAGTAATAATAATTTGTAACAACGTAAAAAGCAGTCATGTGTTAATAACATAAGGGCCAATATCCTATATTAAAACACGAAGAAAATACTTCAAAAAGGCCAATGTCCTTGATAAAACTAGAAATAGGTAATTTTTAAAAATACCTATATATGGTCCACAATGTACATAAAATAATAAAATGAAAGAAAAAAAATGTCAGTACACCAATTTGTTACAGTTTAATTCCATTGAGAATTACGCAGCAAAACTTCAATCAGCCGTAGCTGAAAATGGAGATTTTGGACATTGGCCTTTTTAGCAGCAAGCCACAGATTTAATTCAGTCCTATTAAACAGCCATCATTCCTTTCAGACTGTTTATGTTCCGAGTACCAGGAAATATCTGATCAGATTGCAATCTGCTTATAAGATATCCAACAGCTACAATTTTTCTCCAGAAGACGTCGATGCAGAATTCTGAAGTTTACGATACAGCGGATCAAGCTTGGTTCATCTCTGCAGGGCACTGACAGAAAAACGCGAATTGCGTTTCACATGATCGACCTTTCCGGAACCCATACTGATTTACATGGAACACATGGTTTATTATTTATTTGTCGAGCCCTGTGCCCCATGTAAGAATCCCACTGCCACTTGCTGCTTCTTTTGATCTTCCACCCGTCACTGTGCAGTGAAACTGGAGACGGCAACACATTAAGTATTCAACCCGTGACCTCCATAACTCTTTTTTGACCAGTTGTAGCAGCTTGTCGGCATTGATAGGCCAGCCGCAAGCATCCCTTTAAAGAACCGCCTTAATTCCCATATCCCTCACCACAGTCTCCAGTCACTGAAAATTTTTTCGGCCCCCTTCGGTTGTCCTCGCAGACGACGTGTTTTTTGTCCATATATATTAGGTCCCAGTAGGGAAACGCTAAGCCGCCAAGCGACGGACAAAAACGAGCGGAAGAATAAGAAACAGATGTTGCTGTCAAAGAAAGAGAGAGAGACGTTTTTTGCTTCGTCCCATGTCGGCTCCCAAAGCCTTAAAGCCTTCCCTGCCTCCGCAGTGGTTATTTTGTTGTTTTCGCCGGCTCTCCTCTCCCGTTTACAGGCTATTCCGCCATTTCGCCAGCTAAGAGCTCGCTAAACGACACGCGACACTTCCGCGTAACGGCCATGTTTGTCTAACACTCACTCCGCCTCCCACTTCGCGCAAGAAATTAAATAGCCAGCTGGCTTTCCGCGCGTCTCTGTGTCGCTCCTCAGTTGAGGACGAGATGCAGCGAAGAGCGCACGAAAAAAAAGAAAAACAAAATATGAATGTCCCACAAGGATCTATGTTTGGACCGCAAATAACGACACACACTACTGAAAGCCCCGCACATACTGTCACATGCAGCTTCAAGCTGGTAAAAAAAGATGGAGCTGTTACCATTCCACGAAAAATCTAACTCTAAAGAAAAATTAAAGTATTATCCCTATTACTTTTGAATACATTGTGGGAGTGAACAGTGATCACAGTGTTACAAATATTTACCATCAAAAACAGTCTTGATCACAATTTATTTATTACAGTGACTGGTTTCGACCACTACTGTGGTCATATTCAGACCAATGAGTAAGGACCTACTTCCGCTGGAGAGTACATCTACATCTACATATACATGATTACTCTGCAATTCACATTTAAGTGCTTGGCAGAGGGTTCATCGAACCACAGTCATACTATCTCTCTACCATTCCACTCCCGAACAGAGCGCGGGAAAAACGAACACCTAAACCTTTCTGTTCGAGCTCTGATTTCTCTTATTTTATTTTGATGATCATTCCTACCTATGTAGGTTGGGCTCAACAAAATATTTTCGCATTCGGAAGAGAAAGTTGCTGACTGAAATTTCGTAAATAGATCTCGCCGCGACGAAAAACGTCTTTGCTTTAATTACTTCCATCCCAACTCGCGTATCATATCTGCCACACTCTCTCCCCTATTACGTGATAATACAAAACGAGCTGCCCTTTTTTGCACCCTTTCTATGTCCTCCGTCAATCCCACCTGGTAAGGATCCCACACCGTGCAGCAATATTCTAACAGAGGACGAACGAGTGTAGTGTAAGCTGTCTCTTTAGTGGACTTGTTGCATCTTCTAAGTCTCCTGCCAATGAAACGCAACCTTTGGCTCGCCTTCCCCACAATATTATCTATGTGGTCTTTCCAACTGAAGTTGTTCGTAATTTATACATCCAGGTACTTAGTTGAATTGACAGCCTTGAGAATTGTACTATTTATCGAGTAATCGCATTCCAACGGATTTCTTTTGGAACTCATGTGGATCACCTCACACTTTTCGTTATTTAGCGTCAATTGCCACCTGCCACACCATACAGCAATCTCTTCTTAAGCGCTTTGCAACTGATACTGGTCTTCAGATGACTTTACTAGACGGTAGTAGTGGTCGAAACCAGGCACCTTGATAAATAAATTGTGCTCAAGACTGTTTTTGATGGTAAATATTATCCCTGTGCTTAAACCTATTCTTCAGGCTAGATCTTCTTGCGGATAAGTATGTCATCTCAGTTACCCTGTCATGGGGCAGGAGCCAGAGAGAATTAAACAGCAGCGAAAGCAGACAGAAGAAATCCAGCAAAGAGCACAAGGAAGAACAGTGTGAAAGTCCCACAAGGATCTATTTCTGGACCACAAGTATTGACTTACTGCATTGAAATCCTGGCACATAGTATCACATGCAGTTTCGAGCAGTAAAATTCGTGGAGTGCTCACCGTTCCACGAGAAAAATTTAACTCTAAAGAAAAATTAAAGAATTGTCCCTATGCTTAAACGTACCCTCCAGCTCAGATTTTATTGTAGATGCGTTTGTCATCTCACTTATCCTTTCAAGGGAGAGGGGGCAGAGAGAATTATACAGTGCAACCAGAGAGACGAAATGCAGCAAAGAGCGCACGAAAAGAAACGTGATTTTTTTTTTTTTGTATGTCCATCCTTTTAGCAGGACGTCTCTGGGACGACGGCCGTTTGCTATCGTGACAAAAAATAAAAACACCTACAGCTGTCCTTATGATTTTATTTTATTTTGTCGCTACCAGTTTGGATTGGCTTTTGGTTTTAATGCCATCGAAAGACGAAAGTGTGTACTAGTTACAATGCACTAATCATAACTAAATATTTCATTTTTTAATTAGTTCCTCGTGATCACTTATGTTTCACACACAAGAGTACTTTTCGAGCGGTGTGCTACTCAGTCAGCAGTTCTGGTTTCTTTTTCATATGAAAGAAACCAGAATATACGAGGTGCATTCAAGTTCTAAGGCCTCCGATTTTTTTTTCTAATTAACTACTCACCCGAAATCTATGAAACTGGCGTTACTTCTCGACGTAATCATCCTGCAGACGTACACATTTTTCACAACACTGACGCCATGATTCCATGGCAGCGGCGAAGGCTTCTTTAGGAGTCTTTTTAGACCACTGGAAAATCGCTGAGGCAACAGCAGCACGGCTGGTGAATGTGCGGCCACGGAGAGTGTCTTTCATTGTTGGAAAAAGCAAAAAGTCACTAGGAGCGAGGTCAGGTGAGTAGGGAGCATGAGGAATCACTTCAAAGATGTTACCACGAAGAAACTGTTGCGTAACGTTTGCTCGATGTGCGGGTGTGTTGTCTCGGTGAAACAGAACACGCGCAGCCCTTCCCGGACGTTTTTGTTGCAGTGCAGGAAGGAATTTGTTCTTCAAAACATTTTCGTAGGATGCACCTGTTACCGTAGTGTCCTTTGGAACGCAATGGGTAAGGATTACGCCCTCGCTGTCCCAGAACATGGACACCATCATTTTTTCAGCACTGGCGGTTACCCGAAATTTTTTTGGTGGCGGTGAATCTGTGTGCTTCCATTGAGCTGACTGGAGCTTTGTTTCTGGATTGAAAAATGGCATCCACGTCTCATCCATTGTCACAACCGACGAAAAGAAAGTCCCATTTGTGCTGTCGTTGCGCGTCAACATTGCTCGGCAACGTGCCACACGGGCAGCCGTGTGGTCGTCCGTCAGCATTCGTGGCACCCACCTGGATGACACTTTTCGCATTTTCAGGTCGTCGTGCAGGATTGTGTGCACAGAACCCACAGAAATGCCAACTCTGGAGGCGATCTGTTCGACACTCATTCGGCGATCCCCCAAAACAATTCTCTCCACTTTCTCGATCGTGTCGTCAGACCGGCTTGTGCGAGCCCGAGGTTGTTTCGGTTTGTTGTCACACGATGTTCTGCCTTCATTAAACTGTCGCACCCACGAACGCACTTTCGACACATCCATAACTCCATCACCACATGTCTCCTTCAACTGTCGATGAATTTCAATTGGTTTCACACCACGCAAATTCAGAAAACGAATGATTGCACCCTGTTCGAGTAAGGAAAACGTAGCCATTTGAAGTATTTAAAACAGTTGTCATTCTCGCCGCTGGCGGTAAAATTCCATCTGCCGTACGGTGCTGCCATCTCTGGGACGTATTGACAATGAACGCGGCCTCATTTTAAAACAATGCGGCGCGTGTTTCTATCTCTTTCCAGTCCGGAGAAAAAAAATTGGAGGTCTTAGAACTTGAATGCACCTGGTATATCATCCCTCATGAGACACTGCATCCTTGCGGGCTACTTAATATCCCTGTGTGTGATTGCTTCATGGCAATACACGATATATGATGCATTCGCAGATGAATGTTTGCATCATGAACAGTTTCGTTGTGGGTGTCTTTCATACGTTCTATGTATGTGGGTCCTAAATTCGGTTTATAGCACGTCTCGGACGTTCATTTTATAGATATGACATAGTGTATGCTCCTCATCTGTGTACACATATGCATTTGGTACTTTGACACGAGACATAGGATATGTTCCTTCTTTTTACTTCTTTGTGGGGTATTGTTTCCTTCCATTCATCTCCTTTTACAGTTATTTTGTCTTACAGTAGGTTATTTCAAGGTTGTGCAGATAATGCATTTTCGACTGTCAAATAAAAATCGTGAATAGCATTTAAAGAAGTTTTAGTAGATAGTATAATGTATTGAGAGAGAATTCGTGATGGTACATTTTAGATATGTGACAATGAATGTATCTGTTCTTCCTGTCAAAATGTTCGGTCTAAATTCATTCGTAGAGTCTTGCCTCTGTTCTCATTCTATTTTAATCTGTTTCTATGTAACTTGACCAATAAGTTGATATTGCTATCTTTAATGTTTTATGTGTACAGGCCTGAAGATGACGCAATGAATCGTCGAAACTGGTAGCGACAAAATAAAATAAAATCATAAGGACAGCTGTAGGTGTTTTTATTTTTTGTCACGATAGAAACGTGAATGTCCCGCAAGGATCTGTTTTTGCACAACGGCATGCCTCCCTCTTCAGTCCAAATTCCCATTCACATCTCAGACCACTCGGTATTCCAACTCAAACAGCATTGCAAAGGCATCCTAGGGCACTCGATGCAGCTGTTCAAAGCCACTGTGTCAGTGAACGAAAAACGCAGCCTTGGTCACAAATTTTCATTCTCCACTTCAGTCTGCATATATCAAAAACTATGAAACTTTTAAAACAAAAGTATGAAGAATTCGTATATAGCTAAATACATAAATAATTTCTGAAAGTATTTTTGAAAGTACAGTTTTTTATTTGACTCTCCTCGAAATAACAGCCCTAATGAAGGTCCTCGAACAACTGTAAAGGCTGATCAAGTATGTTACTGATATCGCTCCTTTTCCAAGTGGAACTTTCATACAACTATTTGACATGTGTTCGCACTCACACGTGCAAATATGGGCAAACATCAGCTTTATACTGGAATGATGACGATGAAATTTTGTGCCGGGCCGCGACTCGAGCCGGATTTACCGCTTACCGTGAGCGGTCACCTTATCATGACCCACGGTCAGGCCCAAATGTCCTGCACTCTTACATCGATTATGTGTATTCTCGTACAGGGGAGACATTGAAATTGAAAGTCGGTTGTTCCGACAATAAACTAATGAGACTGATTTTCTTTGCAAGATGTGGCAACCCTGCCGGCTTGAGTAGGCACAATATCTTCGACCTGGGTCTATAAGATGCTTCTAGTCCAAGCAGCACATCGATGCAGCTGCTCCGTCATGAGTTATGCTGTAATAAGTTAACAAGTGTTTGTGTCCCTCGTCAAGGAAATGGAACCGCATAATACTGCGCAACGGTATCCCATTTCTTTTTGCCTTAAATTGGTTGAAAACGCGACGACAACTTACGGTAAGCTTCAGAAGGCTTTTGGAGAGGAGGTTATGTCAAGAGCTCAAGGTTTTCGTTGGCATAAAATGTTTAGTGAAAGCAGAACGAATGTTGAAGATGAAGACCACAGTGGATGACCATCAACCTCATGGACAGATGTCAACTTGGCCAGGGTTCGTGAACTCGTACGATCTGATCGAAGATTATCCGTGAAAACGATTGCAGAAGAACTGAACATGAGTCGAGAAACGGTTCGTCTAATAATAACTGAATATTATGGTATGAGAAATACTTGTGCAAAAATGGTCCCCAAAAATCTCACACCACAACAGCGACAAACACGGAAAAATGTGGCAGTCGATCTGTTAGAGCAAACGGAAATCAATCCAGAATTGTTAAGGCGTGTTATCACTAGTGGTGAAAGTTATTTTTTTCAGTACAACCCAGAGACAAAACGCCAAAGTTCGCAATGGTGCTCAAAGGGATCACACAGACCAAAAAAAGCTCGCATGGCAAAGTGAAAAGTGAAATGCATGGTTGTGTGCTTCTGTGATTCCAAGGGAATTGTTCATAAAGAGTGGGTGCCCCCTGCACAAACAGTTAACAAATACTACTACGAAGAAATTTTAGAAAGACTTTGTAAAGAGTTCTTTGTGTCTGTGCCAACATTGCTGATAATTGGATTCTGCATCACGACAATGCGCCATCCCATACTGCTCTGTCAGTACAGCAATTTTTAACCTCAAAACAAATTTCAGTTCTACCGCAGCCACCTTATTCACTAGAAATCGCTCCGTGCGACTTTTGTCTATTTCCACGAAGCAAAACGGCGTTCAAGGGACACCATTTTCAAACAACACAAGATGTCCAAAAAGCTGTGACGAGGGTCTTGGAGGATATTGCAGAAGATGAGTTCCAGAAATGTTACCATCAATGGCAGAAGCGTTGGAAAAAGTGTGTGCAATCAGAAGGGAACTACTTTGAAGGAGACAACACTAAACTTGACTAAAACGGTATGCAACATTTTGGCTGGCTCTGAGCACTATGGGACTCAACTGCTGAGGTCATCAGTCCCCTAGAACTTAGAACTAGTTAAACCTAACTAACCTAAGGACATCACACACATCCATGCCCGAGGCAGGATTCGAACCTGCGACCGTAGCGGTCTCGCGGTTCCAGACTGCAGCGCCTTTAACCGCACGGCCACTTCGGCCGGCCTGCAACATTTTGTTTTCACATCAGCCTCATTACTTTATTGTCACACCTCGTAGAGTTGCGCTAGTGGATCGTCTCTCATTGAGAGTGAGTCAAAAACGTTCGAACAGCTCCTGAGGCTGCAAAGGCAAAATTCATTCGGTCTCTTCATTCCGCTGAAAAAAAAAAAAAAAATACCGACTGGATGAGAAACAGTTTACTGGTCATCGGTTGTTCCTTCAGTACCTAATATGTGGGACCACGCTAAGTACCGTCTGCCACGCAATTCATACCGCTTTGGGGACTACGAATGTAGTTACGAGCTGCCGACGTTCGATGAATTTGCAGTCTGTTGTGTCACAATTTCCCAGCCTATAACACACATCCAACAGAGGCACGTGCGAGAAATGTCAGCCGCGCGCGGATTGTCGAAACACTGGAAGGAAACGGCATTCACCAGAGTGCTGCAGGCGGTTTTAACTGCGCGCCGCGGCATTCTCGGCTGTTGTCAAATGGGCCGCCAGACACCGGGGCGAGTGACATATCTTCGCGCGCAAGCTCTCTGGCACGCGACGCCGCGCCGCATTTGCATTGTTAAACAGCTGAGCGTCGGCGCTTAACCCGAGCGGCAAAGATTGCCCTCTGTGTCTCGCGCCGCGCGAGCACGCAGTTCTCACAAAATTCGTCCTCTCTGTCTCTTCCCTTCCTTCCCCCCTCTCCCCCTCACCCCTTCTCACGACAAGCTGCCGTGCCTGCACGTGTCCGTTCCTGGCGAGACAACACACGTTCCTTACCGCCGCGCGCCAGTTATTAAAATTCCGCGCGTCGCTGCACCAAAGAGAGCATTACAGCGATGCTCGCCACTTAAAGAGGGTCTCTGATACCCAGCCGCTCTTTTGTCTCGGCGGCTGTTTCATTGTCTTTAACGTTCCCCAGACTCCCACTTCATAGGTTCTACATTCACCTAGAGCACGTGAGACAAATTTTAAGTACTTTCTTGGATTTACTCCCTGTTTGTTTTACAATCCCTTTACATTCTCGTCATGTGGATTTAACTTTCTCGATCCTTTTAATCTTTTCTTTTTCGCTAACTGAACTAATTTCAACTGTTTAATTGTATTATCCCCTGTGTTTGCATTCTGCTAACACACTGATCACGTCTGTTCAATATATTTCGTTTTTTGTTTACATACATTTCTACCCTCACCCAGAAAACTTCAAATGAATTTTAATCATTTAAAGGATTACTTCCTGTTTTTCCATACTATTAATTCACTGATCAGGTATTCAATGTTTATTTCTTTTTTATTTACAAATCTCTTTACACCCCCTTCCGCTACACTTTCAATACTTCTTGAGTAATTTCCTTATTTGCTCCTTGCTTCTTATATTCCCTATATTACATTCTCGCTCTGGTCAAGTGGATTTTACATTTTTCACCATTTCCCTTATTTGTTTTGACGTGAACAAATTGAAACCGTTTTCTTGCGTTATTCCCCGCTTTTACATTTCGTTAATTCTTTGGTCGGTGTTGTTCAACGTTTATCTTTTCTATTTAATATTCTCTTTGTTTTTAAGAACTGCAACCATTACACCTTACTTACTCTCACTGTCAGCTGTTGGCCTGGAACTTCATTGCCTTCAGTGATGACCCCACTTCGAATTGAGCCCCAATGTCCAACGAATACATGTCTGGAGGCGCCATCGACAGAGGTGTGATACCAACCCAACTCTCGCCCGCCATATGGCCTGAGAACCAGGAGTGACCATGGTCTGAGCTGCCATTTCATTTCACACCAAGACCCTTTGGTTACCATCCGCAGCACCCTTCAGCAGAGTGGTAAGTCGACGATATTCTACGCCCCGTTTTGTTGCCCTTCGTGGCAAGCCATCCCGGGCTTAAGTTTCAGCAAGATAATGGCTGCCCGCACACGGCGTGCTTGCCAAACCCTGCCTGGGCCAGCAAAGGTCGCCAGATCTCTCCCCAACTGAGAACGTCTGAGGCATTATTGGAAGGATCCTCCAACCTGCTCGCGATTTTGACCATCTAACGCGACAGCTGGGCAGAATTTGGTAGGATGTCCCTCAAGGAGGCCACCCAATAATTTGTTCAATCAATGCTAAGCCGAATAACTACTTTCATAAGGACCAGAGGTAGACCAAAGCCTTATTGACTTGCTCAATTTGTGAAGCTCTTTCTCTTGAATCGTCAAATTTTTTCTGAAATTGTACTCATTTGTTTGTCTGGACATGTACGTCACATCTAACGATGGATGATTTATGTGTGGTATGTCTTTTTCTTTTTCTTAGAGTGCACATAATTTTCGACTGGATATTGTACGAAGCCGTCGCCAAACATCGCTCGACAGGATTGGACGACCGAGCAAAGTGGCGCAGCGGTTAGCACACTGGACTCGCATTGAGAGGACGACGTTCGGGCATCCTGATTTAGATTATCCGTGATTTTCCAAAAGTCGCTTCAGCCAAATGCTGGGATAGTTCCTTTGAAAGGGCACAAAGGACTTCCTTCCCCAGCCTTCTCTAATCCGATGGGACCGATGATATCGCTGTTTTGTCGTTGGCCCCAAATCAACCAACCAGCATCAGACTTCAACTTGGTCACATCAGTTTTTGGCTAGGTCGATGAGATGGAGAGTAGGTTAGCTTTTAACCTCCAGAGGTATGATAGATAACAAGACGCCTCTGTGGTTGGATATGAATGCTGCAATATGGCGTTTGCTATTAGAAACATGCCGATTGCTTGTAAATAAGCTATAGCAGCCTAGAAAAAAAACGTCCTCATTTACTGGAATTACCAGACAAGTCCTACGAATATATGATATGAAGGGAAAAGTAGAAAACGCAGTAGCTTTGTGACGTCACTTTCCCTCTCTCACCACCGATTAGGGTCAGAAGGGGTCGCCACTTTTGGACCTCACATGCCGTAACAGATGTTATACACACAATGGTCAGCCAAAACCCAAAATATTACGACCACTACCCACTGCAGCGTTGGATACCGCTAGGTGACGTTTCGGGCACGTGACGCGCTGTGAAAAATATCTATGCGCAGCAGATACAGACGGGGGATCTCCCTAGCGAATATATGGGCTGCGAATGGGGTAATCCACTGAGATGGGCGACACTGACAAAGGTCAGAGTTGTTAGTACGCACAGCATCTCGAAAACGGCGAAGCTGATCGAATGTTCAAAGCGCTACTGTCGTCAGCATCTACAGGAAGAAGTAGAAGTATAGTGAACTTATCACCAGGCGCTAAATGGATGGACGTCCGCAACCTTTCACAGAACGTGGGGTTCGGCGATGACTCGCTGATAGCTGCAAACCACCGACATCCCTTCACGCTCCGTGTCTTCCCTGACGGCAATGTCATCCTTTAGCAGCATAATTGTGCGTGTATCGGAGCCAGAACCGTACTACAGTAGCCTGAAGAGCAAGCATTATAGCGAACTCACCTTGGTGTCTCGCCGACCGAATTCACCCGATGCAAATCCTGTGGAACTCATCTGGATCGCTATCGCGCGCGTCGCCACGTACGCAAATCAGCGGTTCGTTATTTACGCAAATTACATGATGTGTGCGTAGATACCTCATACTACGTACCTCCACAAACCTACCAGCAAACTGTCGCATCCCTGATACACAGAGTCGGTGATGTATGTCGTTCCAAAGACGGACAAAAAAGCTATTAAACAGGTGTTTATAATGTTTTGGCTCAGCAGTGTATTTATACGAAAATATGTAGTTTTAATGATACACCACATCATTAAAACGCGTTGTTCCAAGTATGGTTTATATTGCTGCAGTGGCAGAAAGTGCGACTTCGGTGTATAAAGTTTTTGCCGATGAGATCATGGGCACATAATAGTTACATTGCGTGGTGAAAGGAGATAAAGTTTCTGTTGTATGCTGCATGGATAAAATTTGTGCCTGAGTAAGCAAGTATTCTTTAATTAATGAAAAGCATATTTGTGGTTTCACAGTTGCTGACTTTATTCTAAAAATGGTGAAAAACTTCAATGCTGGCATTATATTGCGATAATTACACTGGAAACTTGACTGCTCTCTAAGAACTTGACTACTGGATATGAGGAAGGAATTAACAAGATTTCTGATGACAGTGTGATTTCTGATTGAGTGTAGCTTTTAGTGAAGAAAATAAATTATATTTCAGTGTCTTTTAGTGCAGTTCCACGGAGCATAGCTCCAAAATTCGTTATAGGGTACATTAATAATTTCCTGGTATTTGAGGTGGAACAATCAGCTTTTAAATTGGTATTCAGGGCGTCTTAAATAGCATCCAACATATCGCACAGAAACTTTGAAGCTGTACTTTTCAGTACGTGGTTTAGGCCTACTTACTGGAAAGACGTAATCGCCAGATGTCAAATATCAAAGCGTCATTTCTAATTTTACTTGGGCCAGAAGCGCACCTTTAATGTGAGTATCGGACACCTCTGCAAGTACTCGAAATAAATTTCTCGATCCCCAAGTGTTTCACGTATGGGTCTTCAGCTTTATATACTCGAGACGACTCATGGTGACCTTGAACGGCACAATTATAGACACACTGTTTTTCTGAACGTATTTCAAACTGAAATTGAAACTGTGCAACGACTGCCATTTAGCATAAGTGTGAAACACAGACCTAAAGTTTAGAGAAAGATGGTTCTGAGCACTATGGGAGTTAACATCTGAGGTGATCATTCCCGTAAAGTTTAAAATAAGATACTCTCAACACCTAAACCGCTGAAAAGTGGAAACACATACGCTCACCACATTTTCAAACCACGTAACACAATCGCTACCATACCAGCATAAAAACGCAAGTAGCCAGTAATAATAATAATTTGTAGACTGCTTAAGTCCACGTACCACAATCCAGAAAGACACACTACAGTAAAAGCGAAAAGACAGTCCATCTGTGTCATATGAAGACATTTTTTTGAGGTTATAAAAATCTGAAATATGCGTTAAAGATTTTGCCTAGAATGAGATTTTCACTCTGCAGCGGAGTGTGCGCCGATATGAAACTTCCTGGCAGATTAAAACTGTGTGCCCGACCGAGACTCGAACTCGGGACCTTTGCCTTTCGCGGGCAAGCGCTCTACCAACTGAGCTACCGATTTTCAATAAACCTGCGATTTCAGTGCATAGGCTCCGAACTATATCCCGATTACGACATTTTCCATCCTGAGGATGCTTTAAAACTCCTGCTTTGACTAAATTTATCCGTTTCTCAAACTTCCTGTTCCGTGTGGTGTCGGCCACTACGACCGGAAACAACAAACGGGTCTGAATTTCGCCGATTGTCGCCCGCAGTCTGTTTCTTACGTTCGGGCGAAGAGGTCGGTTACATTCTGACCGCACTATCTGAAATGATCGGCCGTCCTCGGCTGCTGTCGGTCGCCGCCGGAATGCATCGATATCGGTGCCCCTGGGACCGCAGCCTTAACCTTCAAACGGAGTTGTAGGGTCCTCTTTGATACCAGCCAAACTGTACACACGAGCCATTTCCTCTGTTAGTCATTCTATTGTTGGCGGTTCTACATACCTTCTCGGCAGTTGACAGCGAAACTCCTGACGAACTAGCAGCGTTGTCGAGTTGCTCTCTTTCTCAGTGCACAGCTGTAAAGTTTGGGTGCTGCCATTATTGACCCCACGACACCGTAAGTGTTTCTGTTTGCCCTACGTATCAACCTGTACCGCATGAAAAGAACCTGAAGATGACGCAATGAAGCGTCGAAACTGGTAGCAAAAATGGCTCTGAGCACTATGGGACTTAACATCTTAGGTCATCAGTCCCCTAGAACTTAGAACTACTTAAACCTAACTAACCTAAGGACATCACACAACACCCAGTCATCACGAGGCAGAGAAAATGCCTGACCCCGCCGGGAATCGAACCCCATTCTATTTTTGGGCTTAGTGAGCGTTTTCATGTATTTTCAGGGTTACTACGGCTTCGAGCTCTCATTCACGCATGTCAGTGCTCGATCCAAGTTTTGCAGGCTTTGTGAGAAAAACGCTAGAAGAACTAAGAGGGGGGAGAAGAGGGTAGCGACGCACAATGATCTGGACGATGAAAATGACCCTTCTTACAACAGTGAACATGAAACTGGTTCAGAACAAAGTCGTGACTCTAGTGAATCAGATAAATTAGAGGGAAATAAACATAGAGGGGAATCATCTAGTTTCTATGGCAGAAATAGGTATAAGTAGTCCACTCTAGATCCTAAAAGGAATGTGAGAACACCAGCCCGCAACTTGATAATAGAAGTTCCTACACTGAAAGGCACTGCAAGCCGATTGTGAGACACTTGCAGTCCACTGGAAGCGTGCGAGTGTCTGTTTACCAGAGATATGTTAGAAGAAACTGTGAGTCATACCAACGTGAAAATTTCTTGATATCGATCAAAAGTTTTTCGATCAGCAGAGCACAGGAACTACGAGACATGAACGCCAATGAACTTAGGGCACTATTTGGATTATTATACTTCAGTGCCATTCTCAAATCTAACCGTGAAAATCTGGAGTCTATGTTTGCAACAGACGGCACTGGAAGAGGTATTTTCCGCGTCACACTACCCATGAAGAGAGCGCTGATATTGCTTCACTGCCTAAGATTTGATGACATAACTAGCAGAGGTGAGAGGAAGAAAAATGAGCCAGCAGCAGCGATTTCTTGGATTTTCGATAGAATAGTTCACAATTCTCAGGCATCTTATAACATATGTTCACATGGATGCGGGGATGAAATGCTGGTTGGTTTTCGTGGGAGATGCGCATTTACGGTTTATATGGCTAGTAAACCAGCGAAATATGGGCTGAAAATAATGATTTTAGCTGATGCTCAAACAAATTACCTTCTGAATGCCTATTTATACACTGGAAAAGACAGTGATGGCGCTGGCTTTACACCAGAAGAAAAAAAATTTCAGAAACCTACTCAATCGGTCCTGAGTTTAACGAAGCCCATTCAAGGAACAAACCGTAACATTACAGCTGACAACTACTTTGGCTCTATTGAATTAGTTTCGGAGTTGAAAAAACGGAAGTTGACCTATGTTGGTACATTGAGGAATAACAAAAATGAAATCCCACCCGAATCTCATCTAAGAGGCGTGCGGAAGGTTCAACACTTCATGGCTTCACAAATGACAGAACATTGATTTCTTATGTCCCTAAAAAAGGAAAAGCTGTCATTTTGATTTCCAGTATGCATCATTCAAAAAGCACAGATCCGAAAACAGGAAAACCAGAAATAATTTCCTTTTACAATAGCACACAAGGTGACGCAGACTCTCTCGACCACAAGTGTGCTACCTACAGCACAGGCAGACGAACACGCAGATGGCCTCTTGCTGTATTTTATGCAGTCCTGAACACACTCTGAGTTAACTCGTATGTAACACAAACGTCCTGCAAGAACTACATACCTGTTTCCCAGTTTGAATTCATCAGGACACTGGCCAGGCAGCTTACTGAACCCTATCTCAATGAGAGGCCGATGAATGGCAGACTACCGAAAGAACTAAGTGTAACAATCTCAGGACTTTTGAAGAAACCTCTCCCAAAATCACAAATGCCCACTCTGGATTCAAAGAGGAAACGATGTGCTCTTTGTCCACGTGCGAGAAAAAGACAAACCAGTATTGTACCTGCTGCAGTCGCCCAGTTTGCAAAAACCTGTCGTTCGGTTGTCTGTAAAGAGTGTGGAGAGGAGAATGCGGGTGATTATTGACGATTTGTGAGAAACTCTGTATCAATTCATATTTGATGTTCATTACATGCAGCTAATTTTTCAAACGCTATATGCAGGGTTATTACAAATGATTGAAGCGATTTCACAGCTCTACAATAACTTTATTATTTGAGATATTTTCACAATGCTTTGCACACACATACAAAAACTCAAAAAGTTTTTTTAGGCATTCACAAATGTTCGATATGTGCCCCTTTAGTGATTCGGCAGACACCAAGCCGATAATCAAGTTCCTCCCACACTCGGCGCAGCATGTCCCCATCAATGAGTTCGAAAGCATCGTTGATGCGAGCTCGCAGTTCTGGCACGTTTCTTGGTAGAGGAGGTTTAAACACTGAATCTTTCACATAACCCCACAGAAAGAAATCGCATGGGGTTAAGTCGGCAGAGCGTGGAGGCCATGACACGAATTGCTGATCGTGATCTCCACCACGACCGATCCGTCGGTTTTCCAATCTCCTGTTTAAGAAATGCCGAACATCACGATGGAAGTGCGGTGGAGCACCATCCTGTTGAAAGGTGAAGTCGGCGCTGTCGGTCTCCAGTCGTGGCATGAGCCAATTTTCCAGCATGTCCAGATACACGTGTCCTGTAACGTCTTTTTCGCAGAAGAAAAAGGGGCCGTAAACTTTAAACCGTGAGATTGCACAAAACACGTTAACTTTGGGCGAATTGCGAATTTGCTGCACGAATGCGTCAGGATTCTCTACCGCCCAGATTCGCACATTGTGTCTGTTCACTTCACCATTAAGAAAAAATGTTGCTTCATCACTGAAAACAAGTTTCGCACTGAACGCATCCTCTTCCCTGCGCTGTTGCAACCGCGCCGAAAATTCAAAGCGTTTGACTTTGTCATCGGGTGTCAGGGCTTGTAGCAATTGTAAACGGTAAGACTTGTGCTTTAGCCTTTGCCGTAAGATTTTCCAAACCGTCGGCTGTGGTACGTTTAGCTCCCTGTTTGCTTTATTCGTCGACTTCCGCGGGCTACGCGTGAAACTTGCCCGCACGCGTTCAACCGTTTCTTCGCTCACTGCAGGCCGACCCGTTGATTTCCCCTTACAGAGGCATCCAGAAGCTTTAAACTGCGCATACCGTCGCCGAATGGAGTTGGCAGTTGGTGGATCTTTGTTGAACTTGGTCCTGAAGTGTGGTTACACTGTTACGACTGACTGATGTGAGTGCATTTCAAGCACGACGTACGCTTTCTCGGCTCCTGTCGCCATTTTGTCTCACTGCGCTCTCGAGCGGTCTGGCGGCAGAAACCTGAAGTGCGGCTTCAGCCGAACAAAACTTTATGAGTTTTTGTACGTATCTGTAGTGTGTCGTGACCGTATGTCAATGAATGGAGCTACAGCGAATTTATGAAATCGCTTCAATCATTTGTAATAGCCCTGTATTTATCTCACAGCACAGCAATCTATTACTGTTTCGTGTTATTTCTGATACAATAAACTAGTTTGAATTTTTATATTGCATTTCATTTCAATGTTAAGTAGTGTTGAATAAACTTTTCCTTTTGTGATTTTTATAGAGATTTTTTTTTTTTAGTTTAACTGAAGTTTTGTGTTGTAACGTAGGCAATTAAGGAATTTATAAATAAATATTTCTAATGAAAGTAAAGTATATTAATGTTCATGGATAAAATTATGATACTAAGAAGTCACCACTCCGTCTGAGGGTTAAGCTGTATTTGTAGCGCGACAATACACCCCAACGGCGAACGAAGCGATACGCCACGCCGAACCACCTGTTGCATCGCAGCGCCGCGAACCGCCCGCGGTTGAAACATTCTCGCTGCTAGGTGCAGTCTCGCTCTGAAGGTCTCCGATTAGCATCGCGGCACAACAATTTTCGACCTTAATTACACGTGTTCGCTGCGCCCCACTGCACATTCCGGTCCGATTTTTATCTCGGACCTCCATCGAACCTCTCTCTCTCTCTCTCTCTCTCTCTCTCTCTCTCTCTCTTTCGTCCCCTCACGGGAGCGAAAATTTTGTGGCCGCTCGGAAGCGCGCGCAGAGTCCGTGAAAACCGATTTACGGCGAGAGAGGTAAACCGAAAAAAAAGAGTGGAAATTACTGTTGAAGGGAAACGGGCGTGGCGTGGAGGGGGAAGAAACGCGTAAATCGCCGAGAATAAGCTGCTAAATTGCGGACACGGACAAGTTACGGCGAGTAAGCCCCTTGCTGTGTGGATTGGCTATATGTATATGTGTATGAACGCGTGCGTGCGAGCGTGCGCGGGCGAACGGGGTGTGGACATGGGGCACGCCCAGATTTATTCATAGCGCGTAACGTGTCACGTGTGTGTGTGTGTGTATTAGAGGGACACACCAGCTGGGCGGACATAATGCATTCACCAAGCGGCGACACACTTGTGTTCGCTGAATCGCTATCCCAGAATACGGCCTGCGCTAATAGCTCCCCTTTTCGTCTGGCGCCGAAATACGACACACACATACACACACACACACACACACACACACACACACACACACACTCGCACACACACACTCACACACACACACTTGCGGACAGTCACGCACACGCAGGGTGCGGGGGCGTGTGTAAACGGGAACACGTGTTATCGGCGCGTGTGGTCTATTTCGCCGCGGAATTACGAGCTCGCAGCTTGAAACGTGTGGCGTTCCAAAAGCTTACAATTGCTTCCGATATTGAGACTGTAATTCGTTGCGGCTTTCGCAGACTAAAGTCGGGAATTATACAGGTTGATCCATTGATCGTGACCGGGCCAAATATCTCACGAAATAAGCGTCAAAAGAAAAAACTACAAAGGACGAAACTCGTCTAGCTTGAAGGGGGAAACCAGATGGCGCTATGGTTGGCCCGCTAGATGGCGCTGCCATAGGTCAAACGGATATCAACTGCGTTTTTAAATAGGAACCCGCATTTTTTATTACATATTCGTATAGAACGTAAAGAAATATGAATGTCTTAGTTGGACCACTTTTTTCGCTTTGTGATAGATGGCGCTGTAATAGTCACAAACATATGGCTCACAATTTTGGACGAATAGTTGGTTAAAAAATGCTTCAAATGGCTGTGAGCACTATGGGACTTAACATCTGAGGTCATCAGTCCCCTAGACTTACAACTACTTAAACCTAACTAACCTAAGGACATCACACACTTTCATGCCCGAGGCAGGATTTGAACCTGCGACCGTACCGGTCGCGCGGTTCCAGACTGAAGCGCCTTGAACCGCTCGGCCACACCGGGCGGCGAACAGTTGGCAACAGGTAGGTTTTTTAAATTGAAATACAGACCGTAGGTACGTTTGAATATTTTATTTCGCTTTCTCCAATGTGATACATGTACCTTTGTGAACTTATCATTTCTGAGAACGCATGCTGTTACAGCCTGATTACCTGTAAATACCAAATTAATGCAAAAAATGCTCAAAATTATGTCCGTCAACCTCAATGCATTTGGCAATACGTGTAACGACATTCCTCTCAACAGCGAGTAGTTCGCCTTCCGTAATGTTCGCACATGCACTGACAATGCGCTGACGCATGTTGGACGTCAGATCCGGTGAACGTGTGGGCCACGGTATGGTGCTTCGACGACCAATCCACCTGTCATGAAATATGCTATTCAATACCGCTTCAACCGCACGCGAGCTATGTGCCGGACATCCATCACGGTGGAAGTACATCGCCATTCTGTAATGCACTGAAACATGTTGTAGTAACATCGGTAGAACATTACGTAGGAAATCAGCATACATTGCACCATTTAGATTGCCATCGATAAAATGGGGGCCAATTATCCTTCCTCCCATAATGCCGCACCATACATTAACCCGCCAAGGTCGCCGATGTTCCACTTGTCGCAGCCACCGTGGATTTTCCGTTGCCCAATAGTGCATATTACGCCGGTTTACGTTACCGCTGTTGGAGAATGACGCTTCGTCGCTAAATAGAACGCGTGCAAAGAATCTGTCCCATAATTTCTCTTGTGCCCAGTGGCAGAACTGTACACAACATTCAAAGTCGTCGCCATGCGATTCCTGGTGCATAGAAATATGGTTCGGGTGCAATCGATGTCGATGTAGCATTCTCAACACCGTCGTTTTTGAGATTCCCGATACTCGCGCAATTTGTCTGCTACTGATGTGTGGATTAGCCGCGACAGCAGCTAAAACACCTACTTGGGCATCATCATTTGTTGCAGGTCGTGGTTGACGTTTCACACGTGGCTGAACACTTCCTGTTTCCTTAAATAACGTAACTATCCGGCGAACGGTCCGGACACTTGGATGGTGTCGTCCAGGATACCGAGCAGCATACATAGCACACGCCCGTTGGGCATTTTGATCACAACAGCCATACATCAACACGATATCGACCTTTCCCGCAATTGGTAAACGGTCCATTTTAACACGGATAATGTATCACGAAGGAAATACCGTCCGCACTGGCGGAATGTTACGTGATACCACGTACTTATACGTTTGTGACTATTACAGCGCCATCTATCACAAAACGAAAAGAGTGGTCCAACTAAAACATTTCTTTAGGTACTACACGAATATGTAATATAAAAGGGGGTTCCTATTTTAAAAAAAACCGCAGTTTATATCCGTTTGACCCCGTTTGACCTATGGCAGCGCCATCTAGCGGGCCAACCATAGCGCCATCTGGTTTCCCCCTTCAAGCTAGACGAGTTTCGTTCTTTGCAGTTTTATCGTTTGATTCTTATTTCGTGAGATATTTGGCCCGGTCGCTATCAATGGACCACCCTGTATAGACAGGGTGAAGCAAAATTTGTTCACTCAAACGCAAAAGCACGTGCATAGGAACAGTACAAAAAAAAAAAAAAAGATTCTAACAGAATTTCGCTCTGCGCGCATTTTCGGCAGAGAGACGACATCACCGAAGAAAGAGAATTTGAAAACACTGTAAGCAGATATCCGGCAATGTTTTCATTAGATTCTGTACCACCGGAAAAGTGCTGCTATCGAGGCACACAAAACGTTTGTTTAAAAGACTGACTGAGAAGTAGGGTACTAGCTGCCACATCCTGCCTTCCTTGGCACCTTTAAAAAGTTTCCCAAACATTTCGTCATGCCAATATATTCGCGCTATTTTTAACACGCAATTGACCCGACACAGCCAACAGATGAAAGCATACTGGAAGAGAAGAAAAAAGAATGAAGAACTGAAATCGGAACGTGCACGTCAGACCGGCTATTCACAGTAAAAAAAGGAACAGCTAGAACGCAATGCTCGGTTTGGAAAGGTTGTAACACAAAGATGTAGATTTTCGTCCCTGCTGTTCACTGCTTGTGTCGAAGAAGCAGTGACGGAATTAAGAGTTCACGGTGAAAGGATGTAAGATTCGCTGATGACATTCCTCTCGTCAATGAAATCGAAGAAGGATTGCAGAACCTGTTGAGTGGAGTGAACTGTCTTTAATGAGCAAACACTACGGATAAAGAGTAAACCAACGACAGACGAAAGTAACGTGGATCAGCAGAAACGAGATTAACGATAAAATTGAGGATCACAGAGTAGACCAAGTTAAGTGATTCTGGTGCCTTGCGGGCAAAATAACGCATCAAGGAGAAGATAAAAAGCACTTGGCACGGGAAGAGAGGGCACTGATAACCAAAAGAAGTCTGCTGGAATCAACCGTGATGGGTCTTGGTCTTAGAGCGAATTTTCTGACCAATGTACATCTTGCACACAGCGTTGTGTGGTAGCCAATCAAGGACTGTGGAAGAACCGAAAAAAGTCGAGAATTAAAGCGTTCGAGAAGTGGTGTTATAGGAGGCTGTTGAAGTTTATGTGCCGTGACAACGTAAGTAATGAGGAGGTTCTAGGCAGAATCGGCGAGGAGAAAAGTATGTGGAAAACACTGACAAGAGGAAGAGACCGGATGATAGGGTGTATGTTTACGACATGAGGGAATAACTTCCATGGCAGTATAGGGAACTTAAGAGTGTAAAAATTGTAGAGGAAGACAGAGCTTGTAAAAATATCCAGCAAATTACTGAGGACGTAGGTTTCAAATGCTAATCTAAGACGAAAACGTTAGGAGGCTGGCACGGGACAGGGAAAACTATATACGCGATGCGTCCGACACGTTGCAGATGTAGATGTAGATGTAGATTTAGATTATCAACGCACAGATGGTCGTGTCTGTAGCGTGGGAAAGCGTATCTGATCTGCAAAAGCAAAGCAGGCGTCCGATTCGCATCGGATTCCGTTAGCTGTGTCCGGAATGTTAAGTTGCCATCGAGCGCGCAACTTTGTGTTTCTGCTCATCCATCGATGCACAGCACGTCTTCAGGCGCGAGATCTCGTGTGTGTGTGTGTGTGTGTGTGTGTGTGTAGCAGGTGTGGTACGGTCGGCCGACCGCAGAACACGTCTCCAACTCTTAAAAAATTCACCATCCAATACCGGGCCCAGCACACGTTTCTGCAATAGTCAGACGGTCGGAGAATACCACACTGCGAAAAAAAGGGGGCATGCAAATTGGCACCCTTCTCATTAGCATACAAATATTTTTTGTGGTTCATTAGTGGTTCACATCCCCTCCCCAGGCCGCCCCTCTGTTTTAGCCCCTTGAACTGCACCATTACGCTAGGACTCGATTTATCATACAGTACTGTCCATTAAAATTGCTACACCAAGAAGAAATGCCGATGATAAACGGGTACTCATTCGAGAAATATATTATACTAGAACTGACATGTGATTACATTTTCACGCAATTTGGGTGCACAGATCCTGAGAAATCAGCACCCAGAACAACCACCTCTGGCCGTAATAAAGGCCTCGATACGCCTGGGCATTGAGTCAAACAGAGCTTGGATGGTGTGTACAGGTACAGCTGCCCATGCAGCTTCAACACGATACCACAGTTCATCGAGAGTAGTGACTGGCGTATTGTGACGAGCCAGTTGCTCGGCCACCATTGACCAGACGTTTTCAGTTGGTGACAGATCTGGAGAATGTGCTTTCTGTATCCAGAAAGGCCCGTACAGGACCTGCAACATGCGGACGTGCATTACCCTGCTTAAATGTAGGGTTTCGCAGGGATCGAATGAAGGGTAGAGCCACGGGTCGTAACACATCTGAAATGTAACGTCCACTGTTCAAAGTGCCGTCAATGCGAACAAGAGGTGACCGAGACGTGTAACCAATGGCACCCCATACCATCACGCCGGGTGATACGCCAGTATGGCGATGACGAATACACGCTTTCAATGTGCGTTCACCGCGATGTCGCCAAACACGGATGCGACCATCGTGATGCTGTAAACGGAACCCGGATTCATCCGAAAAAATGACGTTTTGCCATTCGTGCTCCCAGGTTCGTCGTCGAGTACACCATCGCAGGCGCTTCTGTCTGTGATGCAGCGTCAAGAGTAACCGCAGCCACGGTCTCCGAGCTGATAGTCGGTGCTGCTCCAAACGTCGTCGAACTGTTCGTGCAGATGGCTGTTGTCTTGCAAACGTCCCCATCTGTTCACTCAGGGATCGAGACGTGGCTGCACGATCCGTTACAGCCGTGCGGATAAGATGCCTGTCATCTCGACTGCTAGTGATACGAGGCCGTTGGGATCCAGCACGGCGTTCCGTATTACCCTACTGAACCCACCGATTCCATATTCTGCTAACAGTCATTGGATCTCGACCAACGCGAGCAGCAGTGTCGCGATACGATACACCGCAATCGCGATAGGCTACAATCCGACCTTTATCAAAGTCGGAAACGTGATGGTACGCATTTCTCCTCCTTACACGAGGCATCACAACGACGTTTCACCAGGCAACGCCGGTCAACTGCTGTTTGTGTATGAGCAATCGGTTCGAAACTTTCCTCGTGTCAGCACGTTGTAGGTGTCGCCACTGGTGCCAACCTTGTGTGAATGCTCTGAAAAGCTAATCATTTGCATATGACAGCATCTTCTTCCTGTCGGTTACATTTCGCGTCTGTAGCACGTCATCTTCGTGGTGTAGCAATTTTAATGGCCAGTAGTGTACATGGGTCTACGTTTATGATGTTGAGACGGAGGTTCAGTCTTCACAATGGGCCGGGAGAAATTCTCCGAGAGCAAAAAAAGCTCACCAGGTCAGGTCTAATGTCAAAGCTAGTTTTCTTTGACTTTGAAGGATTACTTCATCACGAATTCGTGTCACAGGGACAAACTGTTAACAGATGGAAATATTGGGGCGTGTTGCGACGCCTGCGAGAAAATGTGAGAAGGAAGGGGCTTGAAATGTGGCGAGACAATTCGTGACTCTTGCTTCGCGATAACGCACCCGCCCATTGAACCGTGTTGGTGCGTGACTGTTGCACAAGAAACGAAATCACTGGGCTGCCTCATCTGCCGTACTCTCGAGATCTGGTACTTGAGGAATTCTTCTTTTTTTTTGGAAAGTTGAAAACTCCTTAGAAAGCGTGAAAATTTGCAACGATACACGAGATAAAAGAAAAATTTGCAGACGGCACTTCGCAAGATCCGTCAATAGGCGTACCAAGACTGCTTCCGGAAGTGGAAACTATGTTGCGAGCGTTGTACCAGTTGTGGAGGAGAGTATTTCGAAAAGAAAAAAATGGTTCAAATGGCTCTGACCACTATGGGACTTAACATCTATGGTCATCAGGCCCCTAGAACTTGGGACTACTTAAACACAACTAACCTAAGGACATCACACACATCCATGCCCGAGACAGCATTCGAACCTGCGACCGTAGCGGTCGCGCGGTTCCGGACTGAAGCGCCTACAACCTCTCGGCCACAGCGGCCGGCTGAGTACTTCGAAGGAAACCGTGCACAATAAGTAAAAGAAAAGCGTAGAAAAATTTTACGGACAAAGTCCCGGAATTTTTTGAGCAGGTTTCGTATGCTCGAAGATCCACCGACGTACGCTGCTTCGCAGTCCTCGTGTGTTGCACATCGCAGCAGTGGAGCGCTGGAGGAGAGGCAGCGAACGAACTCTGCAACATTTTCGTCGCGTCACTCGGGAGCTGGTTTCTGGTTAAACATTGCGCAACCACCGCGCGACTTTTTGGCGTCGACTTCCCGGTAGCTGGCACCGACAGATTTTTCACGCAAACATTACGCACTCGTGCGTCTCGCAGCGACCTGTGTATGTGTTTGTGTCTGTGTATACAGATACGTGTGTAATGTTACCCTATAAAGGCGACGTGTTTGTGTGTGCTCTTCCCCTTAACACTGTCGCGCTACACGCACTTCATTTTCATAGTTCTGTTTTTTCCCCTCTATCTCCCTCTCTCTCTCTCTCTTTCTCTCTCTCTCCTTCTCGTCTGTCCGTCATCTCCGCTCGCTCTGTCATAATCTCGCACTCATCTCGCATATTTTTATTTCTCTCTCCCCAGTCCCTCTCGCAATAACTGCCCCCTTTTCTCCTCTCTCTCTTTTTTTTTCGCTCACCTTCTTGCAAGTTACGAAACGATGCGTGTGTAATTTTCACTCCGCAAGCCACTGTGTTCCTTTTAACGCCTTCTTTTCGGGAAGTTGTGACGTCAACTCGTAAACCGCCGGTCGGGGGTCATCGGTCTTCCAGCCGACAAACAACATTCCCTCCACATGCAGCGATTTCAGGAAGTAGATGATTGCCTTTTCTTAAAGCACAAAGTACTTCAAAATTTTGTTAGAGGCAGTACTTTAAAAAAAAACGTACCACATACTTCCTTCACTTTACTTTATTTCATTTGACTTTTCTTTGAGTCTTCAGTCTTCTGCCTGACTTGATATGGCCCGCCACGAATTCCTCTTCTCCACCAACTTCTTCATCTCAAAGTAGCACCTCTACCTCCTCAATCATTTGCTGCATGTATTCCAATCTCTGTCTTCGTCTACAGTTTTCACCCTCTACAGCTGCCTCTTGTACTCTGCAAGTTACTCCCGCCTATCATGCAGTCACTTCTTCTTGTCACTAATTTTCCCCCGTCTCCGTCGACACTGTAGAGAACCCCCCCTCTCTTTACCTCATTAGTCCACCTAACTTTCAATATTCTTTTATAACACAACATATCCAAAACCTCGACTTCTTAGTTTACCGTTTTCCCACAGCCCACGATTCAATTCAACGCCCCAAACGCACATTCACAAAAATTTCTTCCTCAAATCAAGGCCGATATTTTGGCTTCGGCTGTCGTCTGTTATTTTTCTTCCACGGCAGCGGAATTCTTTCAGTTTATCTACTCTGTGATCCAAAAATGGACGCTCAGGGTAGCCGAGCGGTCTTAGGCGCCTTGTCACGGTCCGCCCCCCCCCCCCCCCCGGAAGTTCGAGTCCTCCCTCGGGCATGGGTGTGTGTGTCGTCCTTAGCGTAAGTTAGATTAAGTAGTGTGTAAGCTTAGGGACCGATGATCTCAGCAGTTTGGTCCCATACCACCTTACGACAAATTTCCAATCAGAAAATTCGGCATTCAGTTTGCCACTATTCTTATTTCTGCTGTTCATCATTAATCACATCTTCAATTACTCTCCATACACCCCGGCAGTTCTTCACTTTCACTGAGGACGGCAAAGTGACCAATTTCAAGTCCTTCGAGCACGAATTTCAGTTCCATTCTTGAACATTTCTTTTATTTCTGTCATTGGTTCGTCGTAGGACAGACTGAAGAGTAGGGGCGAAAGACTGCATCCCTAACTTGCGCCCGTTTTAATCCACGCACTTCGCTTTTGGTCTTCAAAAATGGTTCAAATGGCTCTGAGCACTATGGGACTTAACATCCGAGGTCATCAGTCCCCTAGAACTTAGAACTACTTAAACCTAACTAACCTAAGGACATCACACACATCCATGCCCGAGGCAGCATTCGAACCTGCGACCGTAGCAGTCGTGCGGTTCCAGACTGTAGCGCCTAGAACCGCTCGGCCACTCTGGCCGGCTCTTGGTCTTCGATTCCTACTGTTCCCAGTTGGTTCTCGTGCAGTATTCTATATTAGCCGTCTTTCCCCGTAATTTACACATGTTTTAATAAGAATTTCAAGTACCACCACTTTCAACCACCGAACGACCTTTCATGGCCGACAAATGATAGGACACTACCTTGATATTTCCTAAGTGTTGTTCGTATTATGAAGTATAACATCATTGCCGCGCGGGATTAGCCGAGCGGTTTAAGGCGCTGCAGTCATGGACTGTGCGGCTGGTCCAGGCGGAGGTTCGAGTCCTCATGGTGTGTGTGTTTGTCCTTAGGATAATTTAGGTTAAGTAGTGTGTAAGCTTAGGGACCGATGACCTTAGCAGTTAAGTCCAGTATGATTACACACATATTTGAAGATTTGATTTTGTAACATCATTATTCCCTCTCTGGTAGCGAAAAACAGAGCAGAAAACATGGAGGTCCACAACCATATTTTTATCAGTCTCTACATTGCTGAAGAAACTGAAACTGGTACTTACACAGTCGCGAGGGCGACCTCAAATTGATAGGCCTGCAGGAGAGTCTGCTTCAGACACTCACCTGAAACAAGAAAGAGAAATGTCTTTGTTATTAAGGCAAGTATAACGAGATCGAGAAATACATACAGAAAATATGCCAGACACGTGAGCAATACACACATATCTGTAGAAATGTTATGAGTCAACCTGTTTAATTCTCGCAATACCCGGAGGGGGATTTCGTGCTCATGTTTTGAAAATGTTGCTCTCTAGTCTGGTACTTTATATTTTAAAATTCTGAAAAAAAATTTTTTTATTCATCAGATTTCGCAACTGTTTTAAATTATTCAGTCACTAACTTAGTAGTGAATGTGACTTTTCGCACAAATGTCATATCCATATTTTCGGGTTCAGAACCTTTCTTACACATCTATACAACATTAGAAGGTTATGTCATAATTAAAAATCAACGACAGTAAATGAAACGTGTGTTTTCTTAAGAAAATACACACACCAAAAAAAGTTTTGTATCACCCCGGTCCCCAGAACTTCTGAAGACAGACGTTGGCTGTGGATATTGTGTCACAGACACAGTTCCTCTGACTGTTCAGAGATGTCACTAAACCCGCCCAAATATGTAAACAACCATGCATGAGCAGCGCCTATTAGACGGAGGGGGTCGGACAGCCGATCAGTTCCAGTCATTCCACCAGGAAGGAGGTACACAGCTCGTGTTGTCTGGAGTTCAACCGTGCCTAGACGGTCAGTACAGCGGTTCGATCGCCTCCGCATTGTTACTTTGTACCAGGAAGGGCTCTCAACAAGGTAAGTGTCCAGGCGTCTCGGAGTGAACCAAAGCGATGTTGTTCGGACGTGTAGGAGATACAGAGAGACAGGAACTGTCGATGACATGCCTCGCTCAGGCCGCCCGAGGGCTGCTACTGCAGTGGGTGACCGCTACCCAAGGATTATGGCTCGGAGGAACCCTGACAGCACCGTACTTTGTCGTCAGACCGCCGGCTATACCATTCACAGCGTGGGCGAGACACGAACGAAGATGTGCAAATATTTTAATATGTTATTCTACAAGCAAAACTAAAGAAAAAAATCATATAAACATAGGTCCGCAAATGTTTAGTTACGCAGTTACGGCTAATACAAGATTTTGCCTGAAATTTAGCAACTTCGCTAATATGAAGCCATCGCAAAACAGTACGAGGTCAAAGTAAAGCACGATTTGCATTTATTTTGTTGCTATTGGTCTGGTGAATATAATAAAACAATTCCCAGACGTGTATCTGCAGCAGTTTTCCAGAACATCGAGAGAAGCAAATACGTAATTTTGAAAAAATAATAATATATTAACTACTTTACCCAATGGTTTGACCACCATATCTCTGGAATGCCAGGAGTAATTTTAAAGGTTAAAATCAGCCAGCCAGTTGCAAATTTTTCGAATATTTGGAAATTTATACAGTTCCCTGAATCTCAGTCATGTTTAAGATACTTTTTTTTTTTTTTTTTTTTTTTTTTGCACTTCATTTAGTATTTGAAACGAGTGCTACAGGCTGGAGTTACGGAGGGACTGATAAGTTTCTATAGCTCAGGAAAGCATCCATTTCAGCTGCCTTCCACACCCTTTATTCACTTGATTATCATATTAGTTACCATATTCTGTTGTGTCTCCTCAGTTTCCTCTTCTCTCCCCACTTTTGCTTTCTTTTCTTTAGTCTCTCACCTTCGCATTTCCTTACACTTTTCTTTCTCCTTTTCTCTACTGTCCTAATGCTAGTCCTGCTCCCTCTGTACTTCCCTTTCTTGTCCTGTTCCATCTTTCCTTTCGATTTTCCTCTAATCTCCTGTCTCTTCACCTTATCCTCTTTCCTTTCAACTTTACTTTCCTCTCCTCTCCTCTTCTTCTCTCCTTTGTCGTATTGTCCATCCTCAGACTCTTTTTTTCTAGTCATATCGTTTTTACCCGTCCTCAGGGCACTCCACTTTAACATAGCACTGTACGTGTGAGTGAGAAAGTTTGTGTGCTCTGGCTATGAAGGAAGAACTGAATATATTTAAGATAGTAAAATACAAGAAAATAGGAGGAACAGGGACGAAGACCCCTAAAGAATGAGTGGTGAAAGATTACCTCTCCAGATAAGAAGATTTCAGTCAGTTGGGCGAAAAAGACAATGAAGAACAAGGAAACGATGGGTACTGGAACAGGCAAAACAAAAAAGTCCTAACGTAAATCTGCTGGCTTTCGTCGAAGTTGTCACCGAAGTTAAAATCTTCTGGGTTGTTAGGCCACGACATATTTCTTTAAAAAAAAATCGGCGTTCCGACCCCTCTGCTGCGATTCTCTTCAGGACTGTGGGGTTCACTGTAGACTGAGCACTGAAGAGGGGAATTTTCCCGGGTTTATGCTGGAGGAATGGAATTACTGGATAAAAAATTTTGGGTTAACAGTTGGTGGTCCACCGTCGTTGGACAGTAAGAGAAGTTTTCCTCCTACAATGTCGAAGAAGAGTGTTACTGGCTAAAATTTCTTTTACTTTTCAGTGACGATGGCCCGCAAACTGGTAGCCCAAGTTATTTCACGCAATAATCCCACTTCTCCAGCACTAGCGCGGGAAAACTCCCCTTTATAAGAGAAGGCGACACTGCCCTCTGACTGCGCCCACTATGCAGTGGACACCACAAGATCCTGAAGAAGATACCAGCAGAGGGGTCGAAACGTCGGTTGTTTGAAGAAACACCAGGTCTAACTACGCAGAAGATTTTTAACTTCGAAAGCCCTAATGCTTGAAGTGATAATCATTTTCTTCCTTTTCGTGAGTGAAAGAAACAGAAGCAGAAACGAGACTTCGTTTGGTGCCAGAGTTCACCTGGAGCGCGGGAAAAACCCTGCTGTATGAGAGAAGGGGAGACTGGTCTCCGTCAGCGCGCAGTCTACAGCGGATGATACGAGATCCTGAAGAAGATCCCAGCAGAGGGGTCGAAACGTCGGTTATTTGAAGAAACACGATTCGGTCTAACGAAGCATACTTTTCACTTCGAAAGCCCTAACGCTTGAAGTGAAGATGACGACGAAGATGATTTTCTTCCTTTTTGCGAGTGAAAGAAACAGAAACACAAACGAGACTTCGTTTGGGGCAGGAGTTAATTTGGAGTGCGGGAAAACCCTCCTTTATAAGAGACGGCGACACTGGTCTCCGACAGTGCGCTATCTACAGTGGATGATATGAGATCCTGACGATGATCCCAGCAGAGGGGTCGAAACGTCGGTTGTTTCAAGAGATATGACTCTGTCTAACAACCCAAAAGATTTTTAAATTCGAAAGCTCTAATGCTTGAAGTGATGATGATGATGATGATGATGATTTTCTTCCTTTTTGTGAATGAAAGAAAGCACAAATAAGATTTCGTTTGGTGCCAGAGTTCATCTGGAGTGCGGGAAAACCCTCCTTTATAAGAGAAGGCGACACTGGTCTCCGACAGCGCGCAATCTACAGTGGATGATATGAGATCCTGACGATGATCCCAGCAGAGGAGTCGAAACGTCGGTTGTTTCAAGAGATATGACTCGGTCTAACAACCCAAAAGATTTTTAAATTTGAAAGCTCTAATGCTTGAAGTGATGATGATGATGATGATTTTCTTCCTTTTTGTGAATGAAAGAAAGCACAAATAAGACTTCGTTTGGTGCCGGAGTTCATCTGGAGTGCGGGAAAACCCTCCTTTATAAGAGATGGCGACACTGGTCTCCGACAGCGCGCAATCTACAGTGGATGATACGAGGTCCTGACGATGATCCCAGCAGAGGGGTCGAAACGTCGGTTGTTTCAAGAGATATGACTCGGTCTAACAACCCAAAAGATTTTTAAGTTTGAAAGTTCTAATGCTTGAAGTGATGCTGATGATGATGATTTTCTTCCTTTTTGTGAATGAAAGAAACAGAAGCACAAATAAGACTTCGTTTGGTGCCAGAGAGTTCATCCGGAGTGCGGGAAAACCCTCCTTTATAAGAGAAGGCGACACTGGTCTCCGACAGCGCTCGCTCTGCAGTGGACACCAGAAGATCCTGAAGACGATCCCAGGAGACGGGCCGAAACGTCGGTTGTTTAAAGAAACACGATTCGATCTAATAACGAAGATTTTTAACTTCGAAAGCCGTAACGCTTAAAAGTGAAGAAGAAGAAGATGATTTTCTTCCTTGATGCGAGTGAAAGAAACAGAAGCATAAATGAAACTTCCTTTGGTGCCAGAGTTCACCTGGAGCGCGGGAAAACCCTGCTTTATGAGAGAAGGCGAGACTGGTCTCCGTCAGCGCGCAGTCTACAGCGGATGGTACGAGATCCTGAAGAAGATGCCAGCAGAGGGGTCGAAACGTCGGTTGTTTCAAGAAATATGACTCGGTCTAACAACCCAAAAAAATTTTAAATCCGTAATGCTTAAAGTGAAGGTGATCATCATCGCCATTTTCCGCCTTTTTTTTGTGAGTGAAAGTTACAGAAACCCCAAAAGAGACCTCGTTCGGCGCCTGAGTTCAGCCGGGGCCAGCGGCCCATGTCCAACCTATCGGCGGTCAGTACTTGGGACGCACTTCTGAAACGGGAGCAGCCGAGAGACGCCTAAATCGAGCTGTAAGCAGTGCCGTTTCGAGTGCAGCTGTGATAGCAGAGCGCCAGTTGGGCTGTCAAAAGCTGTGCCCTGTTCTGCGGCGTATATTTAGAAAGCGCGCGCCGGAAGCTGAGTTGCAGAAGGAGATAGAGGCAGGCAGGAGTGTTCAGGGAGAGGTTTTATGTCCCCGCTACTCGCCGGTGCGAGCTGTGCGGAATGGACCCGTCTGGCGTGGGCGGCTGCCCCACTGGATACGGCGTAAACCGGTGCCAGCGGAGACAGACAGAGGTCTGGCTTCATCTACGCGGCGCGACGCGATTCGCCTAGTGTCACAACTACACGTACATCGCTCGTCCACCGATCCCGTACGGCTTGATGTCGTCACAAATTTCACTACTGGCCATTAAAATTGCTACAGCAAGAAAAAATGCAGACGATAAAGCGGTATTCATTGAACGAATATATTATACTAGAACTGACGTGTGACTACATTTCCGCGCAATTTGGGTGCATAGATCCTGACAAATCAGTACCCAGAACAACCACCTCTGGCCGTAATAACGACCTCGATACGCCTGGGCATTGAGTCAAACAGAGCTCGGATGGAGTGTACAGGTACAGCTGTCCGTGCAGCTTCAACACGATACCACAGTTCATCGAGAGTAGTGACTGGCGTATTGTGACGAGCCAGTTGCTCGGCCACCATTGACCAGACGTTTTCAATTGGTGAGAGATCTGGAGAATATGCTGGCCAGAGCAGCAGTCGAAAATTTTCTGTACCCAGAAAGGCCCATAGAGGACCTGCAACATGCGGTCGTGCATTATCCTGCTGAAATGTAGGGTATCGCAGGGATCGAATGAAGGGTAGAGCCACGGGTCGATACACATCTGAAATGTAACGTCCACTGTTCAAAGTGCCGTCAATGTGAACAAGTGACCGAGACGTGTAACCAATAGCACCCCATACCATCACGCCGGGTGATACGCCAGTATGGTGATGACGAATACACGCTTCCTATGTGCGTTCACCGCGATGTCGCCAAACACGGATGTGACCATCGTGATGCTGTAAACAGAACCTGGATTTATCCGAAAAAATGACGTTTTGCCATTCGTGCACGCAGGTTCGTCGTCGAGTACACCGTCGCAGGCGCTCCTGTCTGTGGTGCAGCGTCAAAGGGTAACCGCAGCCACGGTCTCCGAGCTGATAGTCCGTGCTGCTGCAAACGTCGTCGAACTGTTCGTGCATATGGTTGTCGTCTTGCAAACGTCCCCATCTGTTGACTCAGGGATCGAGACGTGGCTGCACGATCCGTTACAGCCGTGCGGATAAGATGTCTGTCATCTCGACTGCTAGTGATAGGAGGCCGTTGGGATCCAGCACGGCGTTCCGTATTACCCTCCTGAACCCACCGATTCCATATTCTGCTGACAGTTATTGGATCTCGACCAACGTCGCGATACGATAAACTGCAATCGCGATAGGCTACAATCCGACCTTTATCAAAGTCGGAAACGTGATGGTACGCATTTCTCCTCCTTACACGAGGCATCACAACAACGTTTCGCCAGGCAACGCCGGTCAACTGCTATTTCCTCGTGTCAGCACGTTGTAGGTGTCGCCACCGGCTACAACCTTGTGTGAATGCTCCGAAAAGCTAATCATTTGCATATAACAGCATCTTCTTGCTGTCAAATTTCGCGTCTGTAGCACGTCATCTTTGTGGTGTAGCAATTTTAATGCCGACTAGTGTAAGAGGAAAACCTGTCATCATCTACATCCAAACCCTGCAAACGACAGTGAAACGTGCTTACTTAACTCTCATGTACTGCAAACCTCTCGATCAGGACTAAGTCCGAAGCGACAGCAAGACAGGCGCAGGTGAATCCTGTATTTAACAAGGGCAAAACGACGGAGCCGAAAAATTACACACCAGGATCGTCAACATCTGTTCCCTGCGGAATTATTGACAATATTCTGAGTTCACATATAACAAATTTCCTTGAGGTCGGGGAATTACTGCCCACGAATGGGCACGCTCTCACACTGAACCGCCAGAAAACTGATATACCCATGCGTATTCACATGCAGATATACGTAAACAGGCAGAATACGCGCTGCGGTCGGCAACGGCTATATAAGACAACAAGTGTCTGGCGCAGTTGTTACATCGGTCCTGCTGCTACAGTGGCAGGTTATCAAGATTGAAGTGAGTTTGAACGTGGTGTTATAGTCGGCGCACGAGAGATGGGACACAGCATCTCCGAGGTAGCGATGAAGTGGGGATTTTCCGTACGATCATTTTAGGTGTGTAACTTGAACATGAAGAATCTGGTAAAACATCAAGTCTCCGACATCGCTGTTCCCGGGAAAAGATGGCGCAAGATCAACGATGAGTCAATGGAATCGTTCAACGTGACAGAAGTGCAACCCTTCCGCACATTGCTGCAGATTCCAGTGCTGGCCATCAACAGGTGTCAGCGTGCGAACCATTCAATGAAACATCATCGATATGGGCTTCCGGAGCCGAAGGACCACTCGTGTACCCTTGATGACTGCACGACACAAAGCTTTACGCCTCGTCTGGGCCCGTCAACACCGACATTGGACTGTCGATGACTGGTAACATGTTGCCTGGTAGGACGAGTCTCGTTTCAAATCCAGCAGCTGGACGTGTACGGGTGTGGAGACAACCTCATGATTCCATGGTCCCTGCGTGTCAGCAGGGGCCTGTTCAAGCTGGAGGAGGCTCTGTAATGGTGTGGGGCGTGTGCAGTAAGACTGATATGCGACCCCTGGAAAGAGAAAGCGATTAACAGTTTAAATTGGTGCAAAGTGTTCAAAATTCTGAGTAAAACAGGCGTAAGTTGTAGGGAAAGAAGGTTATGTACAATACGCACAAAAAGCAAGTGGGGTTAGTGAGGATGTAAGAGAAACAAGGAAGCACTCGAATTAGAAAAAGGTGTAGGGCAAGGATATAGTTTTTTTTCGCTCGATTGTTGGATCCATACCACAAGGGAGCAATGGCGGAAGTAGAAAAAAGGCCACGAGGTGAAACAATCTCAACAGCTTAAAAAAAAAGTGGTGAAGAATTACAAGAGCTGTAGAATGGAATGAACAGGTTAGGCGGACTGAGATAAAACCGAAGAAAGATGAAACTAATGAGAAGTGCAGAAATGAGGGCAGTAGTAAACTTATCAAAACTGGGGACCACGAAGTGGACAAAATTGAGGAATTCCGCTTCGTAGGCAGCGCAATAACCCACAAGGGACAGAGGAAGGAGGACACGCTAAGAAGGCATTCGGCATTCCTGTCCAAAAGAAGTCTGCTCGTATCAAACACCGGCCTTAATTTGGGGAAGAAATTTCTGAGAACGCACATTTGGAGGACAGAATTGTATGGTAGTGATACATGGAGTGTCGGAAAACTGGACCAGCAGATAATCGAATCGATTAAGACGTGGTTCGCCGGCCGGTGTGACCGAGCACTTCTGGGCGCTGCAGTCTGGAACCGCGCGACTGCTTGGTCGCAGGTTCGAATCCTGCCTCGGGCATGGATGTGTGTGATGCCCTTAGGTTAGTTAGGTTCAAGTAGTTCTAAGTTCTGGGGGACTGATGACCTCAGATGTTAAGTCCCATAGTGCTCAGAGCCATTATTAAGACGTTGTTCTGTATGTTGTTGCCGTCGTGATCTTCAGTCCGAAGGTCAGGGATTTTCACCTGCCTCGAGATGACTGGGTGTTTGTGTTGTCCTCATCGTTTCATCATCGTTCATGAAAGTGACGAGTTCAGACTGAGCAAAGGTTTGGAATTTGTACGGGCGCTGATAACAGCACAGTTGAGCGTCCCACAAACCAAACATCATCATCATCATCATCATCATCATTTTCAGTCCAGAGACTGGTTTGATGCAGCTCTCCATGCTACTCTATGCTCTGCAAGCTTCTTCATCTCCCAGTACCTACTGCAACCTACATCCTTCTGAATCTGCTTAGTGTATTCATCTCCTGGTCTCCCTCTACGCTTTTTACCCTCCACGCTGCCCTCCAGTGCTAAATTTGTGACCCCTTGATGCCTCAGAACATGTCCTACCAACCGATCCCTTCTTCTAGTCAAGTTGTGCCACAAACTTCTCTTCTTCCCAATCCTATTCAATACCTCCTCATTAGTTATGTGATCTACCCATCTAATCTTCAGCATTCTTCTGTAGCACCAGATTTCGAAAGCTTCTATTCTCTTCTTGTCCAAACTAGTTATCGTCCATGTTTCACTTCCATACATGGCAACACTCCATACAAATACTTTCAGAAACGACGATCGAGTATAACTCGATGTTAACAAATTTCTCTTCTTCAGAAACCCTTTGCTTGCCATTGCCAGTCTACATTTTATATCCTCTCTACTTCGAACATCATCAGTTATTTTGCTCCCCGAATAGCAAAACTCCTTTACTACTTTAAGTGTCTCATTTCCTAATCTAATTCCCTCAGCATCATCCGACTTAACTAGACTACATTCCATTATCCTCGTTTTGCTTTTGTTGATGTTCATCTTATACCCTCCTTTCAAGACACTGTCCATTCCGTTCAACTGTTCTTGCAAGTCCTTTGCTGTCTGACAGAATTACAATGTCATCGGCGGACCTCAAAGTTTTTATTTCTTCTCCATGGATTTCAATTGCTACTCTAAATTTTTCTTTTGTTTCCTTTATTGCTTGCTCAATATACAGATTGAGTAGCATCTGGGAGAGGCTACACCCCTGTCTCACTCCCTTCCCAACCACTGCTTCCCTTTCATGTAACTCGACTCTTATAACTGCTATCTGGTTTCTGTACAAATTGTAAATAGCCATTCGCTCCCTGTATTTTACCCCTGCTACCTTCAGAATTTGAAAGAGAGTATTCCAGTCAACATTGGCAAAAGGTTTCTCTAAGTCTACAAATGCTAGAAACGTAGGTTTGCCTTTCCTTAAGCTGGCTTCTAAGGTAAGTCATAGGGGAATGTGGAGGCTAACAAGTTTGGGGCGGTACAAACGAGTAAATTGAAATACGTCTAGCAAGTAACTGAGGACGAAGGTGGAAGTGCTGCTCTGAAATGAAGAGCCTCAAAAAGATAGGAAGTTATAGCCAAACGAATCGAACACGTCAGAAGACTGATAAAAGAATAATGAAAAAATGATAACTTTTCCACTCTGATCGATCCTACCACAATCCCGCTTCTGGGGCACACCAAATGTTACGACTCCGCTATCTGTAAACGCCTGGAGGCCAGACCGCTGAGAAGCGACTGTGGTGCCGTGTGAGTCAGCTGGGAGGAACGGCCGGCTACAAGTAGGTCAGTGTATCCCGCCAGTACACAGTATACAGTATACGGCGCTGATCCGCGAATAACGCGGCGCCCGCCGCCGATGACGGGAGAGGCGTTTCGGTTGTGTTCCGGCAGGCTGCGACCCGACACTCGAAAACAAGCAGCCGAGGTGCCATTAGCAGCGGCCGCTTCCTGGACGCGCCGGCCGCTAAATATTTATGCCTTTGCCGAGGCTGCCAAAGTGTATACCCCGGCCGCGTCTCTCAGTCTCCGTTTTGCTCCTATTGTGCCGTGCCGGGTCCGCGCGCTAGTGTTAAGAGTGGAACGGGCGCGTGCCTGTGTCCGCCTGTGAACTAACGGTTCGTTACACACGCAACTCTGGAATCAGGATTCTTCTGCAGAGCCGAAGTTGTTTGGTCCTCACACATTAACTGCAACCCCTCCCCCCCCCCCCCCCAAATAAAACAAAGTATTCTACCATCTGCATATCAGAATGGCGAAAAATACTCAAAAATAACAAATGAAGGAGATATTTGGGAAGGAAATTAAAAGTACAGTGATAAGAAGTACGAAGTTTGGGAAACCATAAGTGAAGATGAAATTCAGGGAGGAGCAATGGAGCAATAAAAACACTGAGCAAGTAATAAATGAAGGAGAAACTTAGGGAGGACATTGAAAAGTTCCGGGAGAAGGAATAAAGATGTTGAGCAAATAATAGGTGAAATTTGGGAAGAAACTTGAAAAGTTCACGGAGAAGGAATAAAAAAATTGAGCAAATAATAGGTGAAATTTGGAACAGAAATTGAAAAGTTCAGGGGGAAGGAATCAAGACATGAAGCAAATAACAAGTTAAATTTGGGCAGAAAATTGAAAAGTTCATGGAGAAGGAGTAAAAACATTAAGCAAATAATAAGTGAAATTTAGGATGGAAATTGAGAAGTTCACGTGAAGGAACAAATACGTTGAGCAAATAATAAGTGAAATGTGGGAAGAAAATTGAAAAGATCATGGAGCAGGAATAAAAACATTGAGCGAATAATAAGTGAAATTCAGGATGGAAATTGAGAAGTTCGGGAGAAGGAACAAATACGTTGAGCGAATAATAAGTGAAATTTGGGAAGAAAATTGAAAAGTTCATGGAGAAGGAATAAAAACATTGAGAAAATAGTAGGTGAAATTTAGGATGGAAATTGAGAAGTTCGGGAGAAGGAACAAAGACGTTGAGCAAATAATAAGTGAAATTTGGGAAGAAAATTGAAAAGATCATGGAGCAGGAATAAAAAGATTGAGCGAATAATAAGTGAAATTTTGGATGGAAATTGAGAAGTTCGGGAGAAGGAACTAATACGTTGAGCAAATAATAAGTGAAAATTGGGAAGAAAATTGGACAGATCATGGAACAGGAATAAAAACATTGAGCGAATAATAAGTGAAATTTAGAATGGAAATTGAGAAGTTCGGGAGAGGGAACAAATACGTTGAGCAAATAATAAGTGAAATTTGGGAAGAAAATTGAAAAGATCATGGAGCAGGAATAAAAACATTGAGCGAATAATAAGTGAAATTTAGGATGGAAATTGAGAAGTTCGGGAGAAGGAACGAAGACGTTGAGCAAATAATAAGTGAAATTTGGGAAGAAAATTGAACAGATCATGGAGCAGTAATAAAAACATTGAGCGAATAATAAGTGAAATTTAAGATGGAAACTGAGAAGTTCGGGAGAAGGAACAAATACGTTGAGCAAATAATAAGTGAAATTTGGGAAGAAAATTGAAAAGATCATGGAGCAGGAATAAAAACATTGAGTGAATAATAAGTGAAATTTAGGATGGAAATTGAGAAGTTTGAGAGAAGGAACAAATACGTTGAGCAAATAATAAGTGAAATTTAGGATGGAAATTGAGAAGTTCAGGAGAAGGAACAAAGACGTTGAGCAAATAATAAGTGAAATTTGGGGAGAAAATTGAAAAGTTCTTGGAGAAGGAATAAAAACATTGAGCGAATAATAAGTGAAATTTGGGATGGAAACTGAGTAGTTCGGGAGAAGGAACAAATACATTGACCAAATAATAAGTGATATTTAGGATGTAAATTGAGAAGATTGGGAGAAGGAACAAAGACATTGAGCAAATAATAAGTGAAATTTGGGAAGAAAATTAAAAAGTTCATGCAGAAGGAGTAAAAACATCAAGCAAAAAATAAATGAAATTTGGGAAGGACATTGAGAAGTTCAGGGAGAAGGAATCAAGACATTAAGCGAATAATAAGTTAAATTTGGGAAGAAAATTGAAAAGTTCATGGTGAAGAAGTAAAAACATCGAGCAAATAATAAGTGAAAGTTGGGATGGAAATTGAAAAGTTCAGGGAAAAAGGAATGAAAGTGTTGAGCAAATAATAAGCGAGATTTGAAAAGGAAACTGAAAAGTTCATGGAAAAGAAGTAAAAAAAGTTGTGACTGAAGGCGTTTTTTAGATTGATACATCCAGTATATTGAATACGAAATATTCATCATATTAAAATTAATAAAAATATTTTTTTGTTTTGTTTTTTGGGTGGGGTATCATGGCTGGTATTAGAGTCAAATACTGCAGACACACAGGGGAAAGAATTACGTAATGTAATTTTCCTAATGTGATAAAACTCGATAAGTGTCCATCGTTTCTACGTGTGGGGCAATTGCGCAGAGCGCAATAAAACTCGGCAGGAGGTCCACCGACGGGCCCATTTCGCGATGCCGGATTTCTGAGAAGCCGCGTCCACCATTCTGGCCGCGTCGCCATATGCAACCACCTCACGCACAAATTGGAATTTCTGAACCCCCCCCCCCCCCCCCCGCCCCCCGCTCCCTCCCCCAGAAAAGAAACTCCTTCCCTCCAACCTGCCCGTGGCGCGTCTGTGATGGCGATCACAATAGAACGCCGACCTCTTCTCCGTCTTTTGTTTCCGCTTTCCCAGAAACGGCGGCGCTTTTCAAAGAGGCAAAGATACATAAAAAAAAAAGCAAACCACCGGCGTCCAGAGAGAATTCGGCGTGACCGAAAAGCGGTCCGCCTGGCAGGGGAGAGCGCTGAGGGAGATTATCTCTGGCGGGACACGTACGCGCATGCGCAAGTGCTCGACACTCCGGGTCACCTATAAAGTCTTAAACCATACGTATAAGTTGACCCGTAGAATGGGAATATTTGTACACTACTGGCCATTAAAATTGCTACACCAAGCAGAAATGCAGACGATAAACGGGTATTCATTGCACAAATATATTATACTAGAACTGACATGTGATTACATTTTCACGCAATTTGGGTGCATAGATCCTGAGAAATCAGTACCCAGAACAACCACCTCTGGCCGTAATAACGGCCTCGATACGCCTGGGCATTGAGTCAAACAGAGCTCGGATGGCGTGTACAGGTACAGCTGCCCGTGCACCTTCAATACGATAACACAGTTCATCAAGAGTAGTGACTGGCGTATTGTGACGAACCAGTTGCTCGGCCACCATTGACGAGACGTTTTCAATTGGAGAGAGATCTGGAGAATGTGCTGGCCAGGGCAGAAGTCGGACATTTTCTGTATCGAGAAAGGCCCGTACAGGACCTGCAACATGCGGTCGTGCATTATCCTGCTGAAATGTAGGGTTTCGCAGGGATCGAATGAAGGGTAGAGCCACGGGTCGTAACACATCTGAAATGTAACGTCCACTGTTCAAAGTGCCGTCAATGCGAACAAGAGGTGACCGAGACGTGTAACCGATGGCACCCCATACCATCACGCCGGGTGATATGCCAGTATGGCGATGACGAATACACGCTTCGCCAAACACGGATGCGACCATCGTGATGCTGTAAACAGAACCCGGATTCATCCAAAAAAATGGCGTTTTGCCATTCGTGCACCCAAGTTCGGCGTCCAGTACACCATCGCAGGCGCTCCTGTCTGTGATACAGGGTCAAGGGTAACCGCAGCCACGGTCTCCGAGCTGATAGTCCGTGCTGCTGCAAACGTCGTCCAACTGTTCGAGCATATGGTTGTCGTCTTGCAAACGTCCCCATCTGTTGACTCAGGGATCGAGAGGTGGCTGCGCGATCCGTTACAGCCGTGTGGATAAGATGCCTGTCATCTCGACTGCTAGAGATACGAGGCCGTTGGGATCCAGCACGGCGTTCCGTATTACCCTCCTGAACCCACCGATTGCATATTCTGCTAACAGTCATTGGATCTCGAGCGAAGCCAACTGCAATGTCGCGATACGATAAACCGTGATAGGCTACAATCAAAGTCGGAAACGTGATGGTACGCATTTCTCCTCCTTACACGAGGCATCACAACAACGTTTCACCAGGCAACGCCGGTCAACTGCAGTTTGTGTATGAGAAATCGGTTGGAAAATTTCCTCATGTCAGGACGTTGCAGCTGTCGCCACCGGCGCCAACCTTGTGTGAATGCTCTGAAAAGCTAATCATTTGCATATCACAACATCTTCTTCCTGTCGGTTGAAATTTCTCGCCTGTAGCACGTCATCTTCGTGGTGTAGGGATTTTAATGGCCAGTAGTGTACAACGAGTAGAGAGCCTCCCATACCTCATGGATGAAGCTGAAACAGTCGATAGTGGGTGCAGAACCGATTACAACGAGGAGACGAAACTCGTGGGACAGTGATATGTACATATACGTATGGCGGCAGTATGGCGTACCAGAGGTATAAAAGGCCAGTGCATTGGCAGAACTGTAAACTGCACTCACAAGGGGAATCCCCCATCGCAGTGGTGGTAAGATGGCGCAGTAGATCGCCCGTCAAAAAGTGAACACAGATCAAGAGTGAAAACATGAATAAGATGTACTGGAGTGTGTTAAAAAAAAGTAAGCAAAATAGAAATAGTGACCGGTACAAGCAGAAGAAGTGCAATATAGGACAGTTTGAAAGAGAAATGGAGTCGTGATTAATGGAGTCATTTCTTTTTGCCGGCAGGGTAGCTGGGCGTGTTCGGTCAGAGAGCTGGTCGGTCTCTGTAATAAAAAAAAAATTAAAAAGAAATAGAAATAAAAAAAACTATGTGAAGGGATCAACGACGAGCTTCAACGGATGTCATGTGACAATACAACGAAAAAAAAAAAATGTGGGGTCAGTGCTGGACCGTGTGCAAAACTCTCTGGAGGCGGTTATTTATTTTTTTTCCACAACATTATCAACTGTCCGTTCGGTCATTGAAATGTTTGTTCTCTTTCTGTAGTGTTGGCAGTTCTCATACCATACATTGGTCATAGAATACGAGTCATGTGGTAAGAATACGTTAGCGTCGCAAGTAACTGTGAAGAATAGCGGGAGCAGGCGAGTTACCACATAGGCATCTCGCAGAAACGAAAATAACGAACAGATCAGGTGCGAACTATGTTACAACGAAGGATTTCAAGAGTGCTAACTTCCAAAAATGAAAGCAACTTCAAAGACGTTCAAATAAACATATGTCTTGATAGATCACAGAGAAACTTCTGTAAAATATCTGGGAGTATGCGTGCGGAACGATTTGAAATGGAATGGTCATATAAAATTAATTGTTGGTAAGGCGGGTACCAGGTTGAGATTCATTGGGAGAGTCCTTAGAAAATGTAGTCCATCAACAAAGGAGGTGGCTTACAAAACACTCGTTCGACCTATACTTGAGTATTGCTCGCCAGTGTGGGATCCGTACCATGTCGGGTTGACGGAGGAGATAGAGAAAATCCAAAGAAGAGCGTCGCGTTTCGTCGCGGGGCTATTTGGTAAGCGTGATAGCGTTACGGAGATGTTTAGCAAACTCGATTGGCAGACTCTGCAAGAGAGGCGCTCTGCATCGCGGTGTAGCTCGCTGTCGAGGTTTCGAGAGGGTGCGTTTCTGGATGAGGTATCGAATATATTGCTTCCCCCTACTTATACCTCCCGAAGAGATCACGAATGTAAAATTAGAGAGATTCGAGCGCGCACGGAGGCTTTGCGGCAGTCGTTCTTCCCGCGAACCATACGCGACTGGAACAGGAAAGGGAGGTAATGACAGTGGCACGTAAAGTGCCCTCCGCCACACACCGTTGCGTGGCTTGCGGAGTATAAATGTAGATGTAGATTTTGAAACTGTTGCGTTCATTTGTTGCAGCTTGTTAGGAGATTCACGACAAGAGTTTTCCGACGTCATTTTGGCCGCTCGACAGGAATTAAGAGACTTTGAACGCCGAGTGGCAATTGGAGGTAGACGCATCTGAGATTCCATTTCCGAAATCGTTAGGGAAATCAGTATTACGAGATCCACCGTGTCTAGACTGTGCCGATAATAACAAATTTCTAGTGTGGCCTCTCACCACGGACAACGCAGTGCCGTTTGCGTACAGCTGTCAGTGCTCACAGACAAGCAACACTGCGCGAAATAACCGCACAAATCAGCGTGGGGCGTACGATCAACGTATCCGATACGACGGATACCCAAGTTCGGCGTGGTATAGTTCGTAGGGGCGCCATGTTACAAAAGAGCAGATGACAGATTCACGTCCCACTGTAACTACATTTCTTCTAAATTGTTCTTTTCTTAGGAGGTTGTACCAGTTTCTTAGTAAATTAATGGAAACAACTACTGTAATATTTCATATTATGTAAATGTAAGTGCGTTCTCTGTTAGGACGGAGTTTGTTCGTTTTTGTGGACAAGTAAGCTCATTCCTTAGTGAGTGGACATAATTCCAATCCCAAAGAAAGCAGGTGTTGACAGTTGTGAAAATTACCGAACTATCAGTTTAATAAGTCACAGCTGCAAAATACTAACGCGAATTCTTTACACACCAATGGAAAAACTGGTAGAAGCCGACCTCGGGGAAGATCAGTTTGGATTCCATAGAAATGTTGGAACACGTGAGGCAATACTGACCTTATGACTTATTTGAGAAGAAAGATTAAGGAAAGACAAACCTACGTTTGTAGCATTTTTAGACTTAGAGAGAGACAATGTTCACTGGCATACTCTCTTTCAAATTCTATAGGTGGCAAGGGTAAAATACAAGGAGCAAAAGGCTATTTACAATTTGTATGAAAACCAGATGGCAGTTATAAGAGTCGAGGGGCATGAAAGGGAAGCAGTGGTTGGGAAGGGAGTGAGACAGGGTTGTAGCCTCTCCCCAATGTTATTGAATCTGTATATTGAGCAAGCAGTAAAGAAAACAAAAGCAAAGTTCGGAGTAGTTATTAAAATCCATGGAGAAGAAATAAAAACTTTGACGTTCGCCGATGACATTGTAATTCTGTCAGAGACAGCAAAGGACTTGGAAGAGCAGCTGAACGGAATGGACAGTGTCTTGAAAGAAGGATAAAACATGAACATCAACAAAAGCAAAATGAGGATAATGGAATGTAGTCGAATTAAGTTGGGTGGTGCTGAGGGAATTAGATTAGGAAATGAGACACTTAAAGTAGTAAAGGAGTTTTGCTATTTGGGGAGCAAAATCACTGATCATGGTCGAAGTAGAGAGGATATAAAATGTAGACTGGCAATGGCAAGGAAAGCGTTTCTGAAGAACAGAAATTTGTTAACATCGAGTATTGATTTAAGTGTCAGGAAGTCGTTTCTGAAAGTATTTGTATGGAGGGTAGACATGTATGGAAGTGAAACATGGACGATAACTAGTTTGGACAAGAGGAGAATAGAAGCTTTCGAAATGTGGTGCTACAGAAGAATGATGAAGATTAGATCGGTAGATCACGTAACTAATGAGGAGGTATTGACTAGGATTGGGGAGAAGAGAAGTTTGTGGCACAACTTGACTAGAAGAAGGGATCGGTTGGTAGGACATGTTCTGAGGCATCAAGGAGTCACCAATTCAGTATTGAAGGGCGGCTTGGAGGGTAAAAATCGTAGAGGGAGACCAAGAGATGAATAGACTAAGCAGATTCAGAAGGATGTAGGCTGCAGTAGGTACTGGGAGATGAACAAGCTTGCACAGGATAGAGTACCATGGCGAGATGCATCAAAGCAGTCTCACGACTGAAGGCCACAACAACAACAGCAACAACATCAACAACAACCCATGTTCACGGATATTGAACTGTTTATGTATGACGGGCGTTCAATACGTAATCCAGCGCATTTCCTTTGTCGGGCAATTTCGCTTTGAAAAAGAAAAAGGTGGAATTTGTTGTGGACACCCTGGAATATTCCCCACTATAGTTTCATGAAGATCCGAGAGGTGGCAGCGCTGTACGTCCCCTTCAAAATGGCGTCCGTAACGGAGGTGTGTTCGAATCAGAGAGAATGGAAAACGAGAGCATCGCAGATATTCGTAAGCGCTAGCACTATGTCTATGGGTATGTGAACTTCCGTCTGTTTGGCGCAATGAAAGGAAGAACTCTGCGTGGAGCGATACGTGGCTGATGGGGTGGTTACTGGTGTAGCAAGAGATTGGATCCGACGTAGAGCTGTCGCATGCGGGAATATAGATCCCCTAGTAAGATGCCGTAAGGCCGTCGCACTGAACGTAGATTACGTTGAAAAATGCGATTTTGCAGCGAAAAGAGTGGAGAATAATATGATGTACTGGTGTCTTGAATAAACCCATGCTGCTTTCAGCAAAAAAAGTATTGCGTTTCTAACTGAAGACCGCTCCTACACTACAGAGAGAACAAAATGGCTAATGTATGGAGGGGGGAGGTTATGTGTGTTTTAATAAAGCTAATGTAAGAATTTTACGCGCACCGCCCATTGACGTACACAAACTGTGTGGTTTGCGAGCTAAATAAAGGAGACAGCTGCCGCAGAAGAGGACAAGACCAAGTTAACTTTTTCGTCCCGAATGGCGACGAGTCTGTATTGTGAGTCCAGGGCTGTGTCGAGATGTTGGATTTCCCATCCGTGACCGCGTCAACGTTAGCTGCTTCGCCCCGTGTCGCGATGGCATTAGACCCACGGCGCTCGAAAGAAGTTATAGCGCCGAGATATGCAGCGATTCTCTTTAAGTAGGACGTTCCATTGTTGCCGATCATCTGCGACGAGTGGTAAGGCGCGCGCGCAGCCGTGACGAAAGCGTCTGCGCATGCGCCAAACAACTGCGCGCACGTGTGTCTGCGGCGGCAGACAGTCGCGAATCGGGCCGCGTCGGCGACCAGAGACCGCCAAACAGAAAAAAACAAAAACGCAGCGCGAGGCGCGCCAGACGAAAAACGAAGAGCGCGAGAGACGGAAGGCGGCCGTTCGAGATCTGCGCGCCCGCTGTGAAAGTCGCGCAGCTTGTCTGCGCGCACGTTAGCGTATGTGTGTGTGTGTGTGTGTGTGTGTGTGTGTGTGTGTGTGTGCGTGGTGGCGCCACACACGCAGTGCGTGCGAAAGTCCGGGCTGCGCGGGCGGGCGTTAAACCAGAGTTAACAGGCGCGAGCGACGGCTTCGGCCGCGGCGCGGCGCTGCGGTCGCGCAGACTGCAGCGGACAGTAGCGAATCGCGAGGCGCACCGGCGCAAGCGCAGGGCAATAAAACGATCTCTGGCGGTCGCCGCTGCGGCAGCGGAAAACCGGAGAGTTAAGATCTCTGACGCCGGCAGCCGTTGTCCGAAGAGGCGGGAGAGAAAATCAGCGTCCTTCTGGACAGGGGCGCGCGTGGGACTGCACTTATTACACACACAACACACAGCTCGGAGCGAGGGTCACATAAGACTGCCCCTAACCACCAGCTAGAGAAACTTCACCGTAATTTAATTTGCGGGCGCATAATGCGAGTTGGCGCGGGCGAGGTTTAATTTGTATACAGTTGTACGACGCATTGTAGGCCGACGTTCGAGTCCGTGAACGTTCAGAGCTTTTAAAAAGCAGGAGTGGAAGTTTCATATAGTTGCAAATGAGCAAGCGCCAGACATCGTACTGCCCATAAATAGCTGGTGGGTTGAGCAGGAAGTTGAATAAAGTTTACGTGCGGTTTAAAGGGAATGACGCAAGCATGTATGGCGATTCAAAACTTGTGCATTATCGCCGAAGATTTTGTCAGCTACACGATGTATGATCTTCTTCTTCCTCTGCCTTTCGCAGATTAGGCCTCTAGACCAGTTCTGGACTCGGAATTCTTTGAGTTTATACTATAAGGTGGCAGGGGTAAAATACAGGGAGCGAAAGGCGATTTACAGTTTGTACAGAAACCAGATGGCAGATATAAGAGTCGAGGGACATGAAAGGGAAGCAGTGGTTGGGGAGGGAATAAGACAGGGTTGTAGCCCATCCCCGTTGTTATTCAATCTGTATATTGAGCAAACAGTAAAGGAAACAAAAGAAAAATTTGGAGTTGGAATTGAAATCCATGGAGAAGAAATAAAAACTTTGAGGTTCGCCGATGACATTGTAATTATGTCAGAGACAGCAAAGGACTTGGAAGAGGAGTTCAACGGAATGGATAGCGTCTTGAAAGGAGGATATAAGATGAACATCAACAAAAGCAAAACGAGGATAACGGAATGTAGTCGAATAAGAGGGAATTAGATTAGGAAATGAGACACTTAAAGTAGTAAAGGAGTTTTGCTATTTGGGGAGCAAAATAACTGATGATGGTCGAAGTATAGAGGATATAAAATGTAGACTGGCAATGGCAAGGAAAGCGTTTCTGAAGAAGAGAAATTTGTTAACATCGAGTATAGATTTTAGTGTCAGGAAGTCGTTTCTGAAAGTATTTGTATGGAGTGTAGCCATGAATGGAAGTGAAACTTGACGATAAACAGTTTAGACAAGAAGAGAATAGAAGCTTTCGAAATGTGGCGCTACAGAAGAATGCTGAAGATTAGATGGGTAGATCACATAACTAATGAGGAGGTATTGAATAGGATTGGGGAGAAGAGGAATTTGTGGCACAACTTGACTAGAAGAAGGGATCGGTTGGTAGGACGTTCTGAGGCATCGAGGGATCACCAATTTAGTACTGGAGGGCAGCGTGGAGGGTAAAAATAGTACAGGGAGACCAAGATGTGAATACACTAAGCAGATTCAGAATAATGTAGGCTGCAGTAGGCACTGGGAGATGAAGAAGCTTGCACAGGATAGAGTAGCATGGAGAGCTGCATCAAACCAGTCTCTGGGCTGAAGACCACAACAACAACAACATGCTATAAGGCCATCTTTGGAATTCTTCTTTCTTCTATTCCTTCCACATGTTCATTCCGGCTTTGGGGATCTTCTTCTGTCTTGTCATTTTCTTCGGAAATATTCAGTTCTTTTGTAATTGTTTTCATTAAGAACAACACTGCTCGTAAAAAGTTCATTTCAAATACCTGAACATGTGTAGAATCTCCCCTCTTCATAAAACAGATTTCACTTCTATACTATACACATGTTACAGCCATCACCTTACAGAATTGTGTCCGTTTCGCGCCTTTTTTAATTTAATATCTACATCCTCACTTTCGTTAAAAGTAATGCAGAGTGTCCCAGGAAGAACTGTCAATTACGGTATATTGATAGTTTTCACTTATGGACCGTCTGACAGCAACTGAATAAAACACAATTTTAGTGCCATACGCGTTTCGCCTTTATTTCCTGCAAGGCATCATCAGTGGCAGGTTGAGTGGACAATTTCTTACATATTACGCACCTGTTGCATTTTTGCTGTTGTTCTTCTTCTTGTGAATGCCAATTTGCGGTTTTTTTCTCTAATTCCACAGCACTGTGAACTGAACGCTTGTTCCAAAAACCGCTGATTGGCATTCCTCCTGGAGTGTCCTCTATTGCCCTCAAGGTAACTGAAGTGCTGAACTCGTTCCACAATCTGATCCTCAGTTACAGTTTTGTTTCGTTTTCCGTATTTCCTTTGGAATGCTGTTGACATAGTTTTATTTACTGAGCTATTAAAACCATAATCCTTTCAATGTAAGTTTAAGAGATGTATACAATTCTGCAGCTCGCTTTCAGAATTTACCATTAACACAATGTCGTCAGCATACGACAGTACATTAGTACACGTTTTCTTGTTTATATGGACCTGCTCTAGCGCACTTCCTCCCCGTGGCTTCGTCTACGCTTAAAAATGGTGGCCGGTCTACGGTATTATGCACAAGAAATTTAACCATTCGATTACAATAATTTTTCTGTTTAGTGACAACTATAAGTGGTTGCATGTATTTCAAAAAATTCCTTAAATTGTGAATGTCAGACGCACACTGCCGGGATCTGCGTCGCAGGTCGTTCTTCACGAGCTACGATTTACTACTGTACACCATCTACAGTGATCCCGATTTTATTATGAAACAAGTCAATGAATAATGCATGTACGAATGTCTTTGAAAACTGTTTTCATCCCCTTCTGGTCCACGCTAGAACCAAGTTCAGCTTTTAAGGAACGGTTTACTAACACGTGGTCTACCACTGTACATATCTGGTGAAAATAAACGCAGATGAAGTCTTTGTGAAAATATCTGATAATCAGTTAATTGCGCATTCTGTCAGATGTCTCTACCAGGACGATTGTTCCAATTGCGACTACTGTGAGAATTATAATCAAGTAACCAAGCAGTTGCATGTATTTCAAAAAATTCCTAAAATTTTGAGTGTGTGAATTCGCAGAAATATTGGTTTTTGCTGGCAACGCGCCTGCCGCAGTGGATACACCGGTTCCCGTCAGATCTCCGAAGTTAAGCGCTGTCGGGCGTGGCCGGCACTTGCATGGGTGACCATCCAGCCGCCATGCGCTGTTGCCATTTTTCGAGGTGCACTCAGCCTCGTGATGCCAATTGAGAAGCTACTCTACCGAATGGTAGCGGCCCCGGTCAAAGAAAACCATCATAACGTCCGGGAGAGCGGTGTGCTGACCACACGCCCCTCCTATCCGCATCCTCAACTGAGGATGACACGGCGGTCGGACGGTCCCGATGGGCCACTTGTGGCCTGAAGTCGGATTGCTTTGGTTTTTGTAATACTTCGCCGAGATATACTTCCAAATCTGAATCAAACATCGGAATGCGCCATAAACTGATTGCGGATTAAAAAAATGCGTTGTCAGATCACCCGAAAATAACAACCGTGTATGTAAATGTCGAAAACTCTCAGTTTCAAGTGAAATTGCGGAAACCAGCGCTTTGCAGAATTTGGTTCGCATATGACGAAATGTCATCGCAGGTTGTTTGGGCAACGAACGAAATCCACAAATCTATATCGCGATTACTTTTGCTAGTGATTACACAAACAATTTTCCTTTCTTACCATATTCTTCCTGTAATGAGGCGAATCTGCAAACATTCATATCATTACAGCCAAAAAATTAAATATCAGAAGAAAGTATATTCGCTGTCAAGGTTTAATCCATCTGAAAGAGGCCCGTTTCACCATGCGTTTTAAGACAGCCGTGTACCGCGAGTCTCTAGAGGAACGGAGGGTTCCAAATGTTTGGAAAAGAGCACAGGTAGTCCCAATCTTCAAGAAGGGTCGTCGAGCAGATGCGCAAAACTATAGGCCTATATCACTGACATCGATCTATTGTAGAATTTTAGAACATGTTTTTTGCTCGAGTATCATGTCATTTCTGGAAACCCAGAATCTGTAGGAATCAACATGGATTCCGGAAACAGCGATCGAGTGAGACCCAACTCGCTTTATTACTTCATGAGACCCAGAAAATATTAGATACCAATATTAGATGCCATTTTCCTTGATCTCCCGAAGGCGATCGAAACAGTTCCGCACTGTCGCCTGATAAACAAAGTAAGAGCCTACGGAACATCAGACCAGCTGTGTGGCTGGATTGAAGAGTTTTTAGCAAACAGAACACAGCATGTTGTTATCAATGGAGAGACGTTAAAGTAACCTCTGGCGTGCCACAGCGGAGTGTTATGGGACCATTGCTTTTCACTATATATGTAAATGACGTAGTAGATAGTGTCGGAAGTTCCGTGCGGCTTTTCGCGGATGATGCTGTACTATACAGAGAAGTTGCAGCATTAGAAAATTGTAGCGAAATCCAACGGATAGGCACTTGGTGCAGGGAGTAGCAACTGAACCTTAACACAGACAAATGTAATGTATTGCGAATACATTGAAAGATGGATCCTTTATTGTATGATTATATGATAGCGGAACAAACACTGGTAGCAGTTACTTCTGTAAAATATCTGGGAGTATGCGTGCGGAACGATTTGAAGTGGAATGATCATATAAAATTAATTGCTGTTAAGGCGGGTGCCAGGTTGAGATTCATTGGGAGAGTCCTTAGAAAATGTAGTCCATCAACAAAGGAGGTGGCTTACAAAACACTCGTTCGACCCATACTTGAGTATTGCTCATCAGTGTGGGATCCGTACCAGGTCGGGTTGACGGAGGAGATAGAGAAGATCCAAAGAAGAGCGGCGCGTTTCGTCACAGGGTTATTTGGTAAGCGTGATAGCGTTACGGAGATGTTTAGCAAACTCAAGTGGCAGACTCTGCAAGAGAGGCGCTCTGCATCGCGGTGTAGCTCGCTGTCCAGGTTTCGAGAGGGTGTGTTTCTGGATGAGGTATCGAATATACTGCTTCCCCCTACTTATACCTCCCGAGGAGATCACGAATGTAAAATCAGAGCGATTCGAGCGCGCACGGATGCTTTCCGGCAGTCGTTCTTCCCGCGAACAATACGCGACTGGAACAGGAAAGGGAGGTAATGCAGTGTCACGTAAAGTGCCCTCCGCCACACACCGTTGGGTGGTTTGCGGAGTAGATGTAGATTGGTTACAGCAGTACCGACGGTTTCCACGCACCGATCAATAACTGAATGCGAATTGTGACAGATTGTCTAAATACCCAAAAACGTCGCAGGGCTATCACGCACACCAAATTTTTGGAATGGTTGTGGAGCTGTATGGGCATTCTCTGCCTTTTCATCAGCTGCCGCACGGACTAAAAGCTTCTAAATGAGAGGTGGAAGTTCGTCGGAATCCTTCGCGTATATTTGAGGACGAAGACCTGTCCGGGAAACTTCAATGCGTGCATGGAACAGTAACACTGTTTTGGTGACTTTGCAGGAAATACTGAAAGTACGTGACACAGGCCCTTTTTCCAGAGCAGGCATGCAGTTTCGTAAAACATCTGCCTTGACTATGTTCATCTGCAGCCAATGATGGTAACTGCACGCGCCAAAATTGATCAACAGTAAGTTTCTCCTCAGCATGTGGTGATGAAATCTCGAGAAATACGCAAAAGGTGCTATGCGGTCCAGCATTCAGTGAGGTGTTAACGGTACAGTGTGTTAGGCGTTACTTGCTTTATCTCGTTTACTTTTCCCACTTAATGTCTTTCGTATCATTTTTATTTTTTGTTTTACTTGTCCCACATAAATTATATAGTCACCTTCCGTGGCGCCTCTAACTAGGGACTTAGAATACCGTAACAATAAAGTAATTCCTTGCTGCTCTGTGAATGTAGTTGTGGGAATTCAGAACTCTTCTGTATTAACAACACACACAACAGACAGAAGAACTTAGTGTTTTTACATTCCTTGGCGCATAGCATTATTCTGAGTATGCAGTTGCTATTTAAATACATTTCTTCTTTTACTGCAATTTCTTCTAACTGTCGATAGCTGATAATAGCGCATCAGTTAACGAACCAACTTCCCTGGCATCGTCACAGTCTTCGAAAAAGAAAAAAAAGGAGGTACAATAATACACAGAAAATAATGTTCAAGTTTCCCTATCGTAGGGGGTAAAACCTGTTTAAAATTTACATATCTATACTATTTATTGCTGTGTTAGAGGAGAAAAAACAGAGGTACTACAGCCGGCCGGTGTGGAAGAGCGGTTCTAGGCGCTTCGGTCTGGAACCACGCGACCTCTACGGTCGCAGGTTCGAATCCTGCCTCGGGCATGGATGTGTGTGATGTCCTTAGGTTAGTTAGGTTTAAGTGTTCTAAGTTCTAGGGGGCTGATCACCTGAGATGTTAAGTCCCATAGTGCTTGTAACACCATAGCTCTAATGCTGTACTGATTTATTTTGCTTTTGTTTCATTTAATGTTACATCGCTGAGCTCCTGTAAATGTGTTTGATTGAATAGATAACATAAAAACTTTATATTTCTTTCTTTGCACAAACTTTGATGTCATGGTTTGGTTCTATGCAGTCGTTTAAATGCTTTGTCCCATTTGGAGGGAACAAAACTTACTGCATATAATTGTAATTTTGTGTGAATAATTTTTTGTAGAGATGTCAATATGTGTAAATGTTTTGTTTTATTTAATGCATTTGGTTGCTGTTATGTAAATTGCTGATCCTCACTTAGGGTTCCTAGTTAGTTTGTATGTAAAAGGTGTAGTGGTTCCCCTCGGGAACGGAACTGTGTAGCGCGCGCAAATTGTGGTTGGCCTAGGTGGAAAAGGTGGAACTGATAGTCAGTCGTGGACGAGCCACCAGTCCGTGCACTGCCATGTAAAAGATGCATATTGTGCTGATTCCGAGAGAGGCTTTTCCTGCTTCTTTCCAAGGCCTCGGATGGATGGATAAATAGCTGGAAATATTCTGGAATTTGTATCTATCATCGCCACCAAGAAATGACCGAGTCCAGCAATTCGGCCTGCAATTCCACCTACCAACATGCAGTTGCCACAACATCGCGCGATCATTGCAACGTAATACTATAATGATGTACAGTGAAGGATCAGCTTAATGGATGTGCTAATGTGCTGAAATATAAGGTAATTTATATCTGAATTTATGTACCTACCTTGATTTTTCTCCTCATCATAACACCTCTCAGGGTCCTCTCCGTTTGAACTAAAGTGATTACCGAGTGTCCTTACCGAAAGTACATTAAAACCCAGTTTTCTAATTAATGCCTCTTGAACATAGTAAAGAGAAAGGTAAAGTTAATGTGGCAAGAGAGTGAGTTAAAGTTAATGATGCTTGCTGAAATAATTTTCCTAGTAAAACTGCTTATTAATGTGTTGTTGCCAACTTCAAATTAAAATTTCTCAAGACTGAGGCTTATAGAGTTTTGCTTAGTAAATGATCACATTACTGCCTGTTGTTAACCGCAGAAAGTGAGTCAGTATCTTACATAAATGTTAATTTTATGTCTCGCGGTAGTAAAAGTGGAAAACTGCATAGTAGGAAATTATATGTTCATGATTACTAAGTGTTTGTCTCTCTTGTGTATTATAAGTGCATATTAACACTATAACAAGATCCACAGTTTGTCTAGTGTGCTAATGCTAGGTAACAAACAACGGAAAGATCTCTATTTATGAAAACCATAATCTGTTTATTAGAAAGACAGTGGTAAGTAACCTGTCAGTGAATTTCAACTAACTTTCATTTTAAATAGTAAAGTATTTAACTGAGAGAGACTTAACCTAAACCTATGTCCAATTTATGATCCTAGAAGGAATGTTAATGGTAGTGTTATAAAGACTACTCAGTTTGTGTAAGCCCTGAAAGTGATAGTGTTTTTCTGTACCTGTTATAATTTTGCAAATAGTTTGTGCTGCTCCAACTGTTAGTTTCAATCTTACCGTAAACACATGAGTGTGTCAGAGTTCATTGCACTCGCGTGTGGCCAAGTATAGGGTGTGTTTATCCATTAAAGTTACTAATAACTATTTTCTTGAACGAGAACGTTAATCATTCTCTTGCCTAGTTAGGCTGGCGACCGTTTTCTTTATCCATTGAACAGTGCAGATAGGCAAAATTTCGTTTGTTACTGTTCAAATATGTACGTAATTCTGACTTTCATTTCCGATAATCCACCTCCGTTAGGAATAACACGGTCAACATAACGAAATTCCTCTCAGAGGGTAACACTGCTCTGTCGCTTTATACCATAGTTGCTTTAACAAGATAGTTTTATTTCACGACCTGCTTCCAACTTTAAGGGTATGATACAACAGTAGCAGACGGGAGTGTTATACGTGGCTTTTCCGTGACAGGACTATTTGTTCTGTTGGGGCATAATAAGTAATAAACCAAATTTGGTATTTGATTACGTAAGCTACGTAAATGCTGTTGTAGTGTTATATGCTCAGAGCCATTTGAACCATGGAAGAAGGAGAAAATAAGGTACGAGGGACGTTGTTTTAACATCTTAACGGTGGCAAGTACACTCGCAGAAATTTCGGATGCAGAATAGCTATACTGGTGCTCGAATTAGGAACCTCTACATAGCGATAACATTGTGGAGTTTTCACGCCGACTCCCTGATTTATAAGAGGCGAGCTGGAGACGGAACCAGTTGAGTATAAATATATCGACAATTCTGAGAACGTCACAACGCGAAACATGCTCATTTCGCTCCAAAAGTGGTTTACAAAAAATAAGAGGAATGTTACCACATGTGAGGCACACAGGAGCTGGATCCTGTTGCGTTTCCATCGACAATGTGAACGACATCATCAGAAGCAGCTTCGGCGCTTCTTCGAGACGTTAAGTAGCTAGGAGTTCCTCTCTTTCTTGTTCACCGGCCGGGATTCAACGAAGAGAGCAATCGTATATGCGATATTGTGTGGATATAGGGAAACAGGTTGAAGAGATGGGTTCGGGAAGGCTTAGGGCGACGTAAAGAACTGAGAGACTGTTAAACGACCCGTGAAGGTTGAGACCACCAATAAAAGCTGAAATCGGTCGCAAGAGAAGTACCCCGCACAATTTATCTGTAATCTCAGCACTTTTGTACGATCTGTAACTGAAGATAACGAATATAAAGATTCCGGAACCAGAAGTCGCTTAAGGGGGTACCTTCATGTAAACGCTTTTTAAAACCTGCACCAAATGCGCAATTTTGAAGGTACGGCAATGAAGCTTTGTACAATCCTTTATATAAAATTAACACATTTACTGTTAAGTTTATATATATATATATATATATATATATATATATATATATATATATTCCATAAAAAGAAGTTCCTTGAATTCGCCAGATCTAATTCAAAACGTCTGGTCAATGTTGGCCGAGCAACTGGCTCGTCACAATACGCCAGTCGCTACTCTTGACGAACTGTGGTATCGTGTTGAAGCTGCATGGGCAGCTGTACCTGTACACGCCATCCGAGCTCTGTTTGACTCAATGCCCAGGCGTATCGAGGCCGTTATTACGGCCAGAGGTGGTTGTTCCGGGTACTGATTTCTCGGGATCTATGCACCCAAACTGCGTGAAAATGTAATCACATGTCAGTTCTAGTATAATATATTTGTCCAATGAATACCCGTTTATTATCTGCATTTCTTCTTGGTGGAGCAATTGTAATGGCCAGTAGTGTATATAAGAAGTACATGTAGATGCGTGCGACAGTCTAAATTGGGCTGAACGTATGGAGAATCGTATCCCATACCGCCGTTACAAGATTCGACTGTCTGAAGCTAGTAAAGCCGACCATCACTGCTTGTAAACCGTGGGAGGGGGGGCGGGGGGGGGGGCAGTGTGACGTGTTTGAAGGGAACGGGAGTCACACTACACTAAATTACCTCCAGTATTCGTTCCTGCGATAGCGAGCTACTTTCTTGCGAGAATATCCTTTTTCGTTCGAGAAGTGATCTCCAACTAACCAGAAAGGCGGTTAGCTTATTATGCGCGCGAGGCTATCGGAGCAGATCTGCGATGCGTTTCGGCCGGTAATGGGCACCCACCTCATCAGGAGCCGGGTTTCGTCTGCGGGGACCGTAATGGAAGCCCTCTGTCTGTCTGCCGCGTGTGTGTGTGTGTGTGTGTGTGTGTGTGTTAGCAGTGGCGGCTGCCAAATTGCATGGCGGCCCTTTTAAGGAAACCAGATCTCGCCCGGCCGCTCGGAGAAAATTCGTGAGGCCACAGGAGCGAGCGGGGTTCAACAGTGTGTAACAAGTTGCTGCCCTTTCTGCCCACCGGCAAGTACGAACGTACTAAAACGCGTAATTGCGAAATTTTATAACCTACACTTGGAAACAGAGACTTGTCTTGACATACGACCACAATTTCTTTGGGTTTTATGAGAGTTATTTCGATAATAATATGTTGTGGTAGTCATCGAGGGATTCACTCCGTGGATTTTTAACAGCCAGAAGCGTTTCATTAGGCATCCATATTTTATGCCCATTACTGTATGCTGCAATTGCTTTTTTTTCTACATGGTTCAAATGGCTCTGTGCACTGTGGGACTTAACACCTGGGGGTCATCAGTCCCCTAGACCTGGAACTATTTAAACCTAACTAACCTAAGGACATCACACACATCCATACCCGAGGCAGGATTCGAACCTGCGACCGTAGCAGCAGCACGGTTCCAGATTTTTCTACGTATACAGACTGATTCACGAAGATGTGAAAATATTTTAATATGTTATTCTACAAGTAAAAGTAAAGATAAAGGTTCATATAAACACAGGTCCGCAAATGTTTGGTTACGGACTTACGACTAATAAAAGATTTCGCCTGAAATTTAAGAACTTCGCTAATATGTAGCCATCGCAAAGCTCTACGACATTAAAGTAAAGCACGATTTCCATTTATTTAACACCAGTGGATTTTTGTGTATGGGGATAGATGAAAGACATATCTTATCATCTCACTCTCACTTATACTAAATATCACCCCATATTCTTGTACTGTTCGTTCCCACACGTCCAACTGCCCTTGTAATTCCTTCTCCTTATCCCCCCAATTCATCAGATGATCTGCAAACACCATAACCTTCATCTTCCTTTCACCAAATCACTTGCGCTACTGTACTCATTATATCATACATCACTACAATGAGGAGCAATGGTAAAAGTGCACCTTCCTTGCCTCAAGCCATTCTTCTGTATAGTCCAAGCTGATCTCTCTCCTCCCACTTTCACACACAGAATGTGTAACGAGAGTAAATCAAAGAAAGCCAAAAGGAATGAGGAGCAGCAGAAATGAGATTAGTGAACTACTTAAGATAAAAAGTGGGAATCGCGTGGTAGGCTAAGTGGAGGAATTCTGCTACTTTTGATGGAAAATAACAAACGACAGACGAAGCAGGCAGGAAATGAAAAGCAGACTACCACATGCATTCCTGGCCAAAAGAAGTCTACTACGACCAAACTTCGCTCTTAAATCTAGGAAGAATTTTGTGAGGAAGTATATTTGGAGCATAGCATCTGGAAAAACTGGAAAAGAAGAGAATCGAAGCATTTGAGAAGTGGTGCTACGGAAGAATGTTGAAAATTAGTTGGAGTGATGAGGTAAGGAATGAGGAGGTACTGTGCAGAATCGACGAGGAGAGGAGTGCATGCAAAACACTGACAAGAAGAAGGCTACAAAAAATAAAGACACCTACAGCCGTCCCTATGATTTCATTTCATTTTGTCGCTACCAGTTTCGATTCCCGGCGGGGTCAGGGATTTTCTCTGCCTCGTGATGACTGGGCGTTGTGTGCTGTCCTTAGGTTACTTAGGTTTAAGTAGTTCTATGTTCTAGGGGACTCATGACCATAGATGTTAAGTCCCATAGTGCTCAGAGCCATTTTTGCTACCAGTTTCGACGCTTCATTGCGTCATCTTCAGGTTCTTTTCATGCGGTACAGGTTGATACGATCCCCATGCGTAACCCATCAGTTGACAGTTAACGGTTGGAGTGCTGACACATTATCTGCGAATCCAGTAATGCTGCCAACTGATGTGTTATGCATGGGGATCGTATCAACCTGTACCGCATCAAAACAGCCTGAAGATGACGCAATGAAGCGTCGAAACTGGTAGCGGCAAAGTAGAATAAAATCATGAGGACAGCCGCAGGTGTTTTTATTTTTTGTCACGATAGCAAACTGCCGTCGTCCCAGACACGTCCTGCTAAAAGGATGAACATACAAAAGAAAGAAGAAGGTTGTTATGGTTTGTTAGGGTTGAAGGGACCAGACTACAAAGGCCACCGGTCCCAAGAAAAAAGGATAGGATGATAGGACATACAGGGTTATTACAAATGATTGAAGCGACTTCACAGCTCTACAATAACTTTATTATTTGAGATATTTTCACAATGCTTTGCACACACATACAAAAACTCAAAAAGTTTTTTTAGGCATTCACAAATGTTCGACATGTGCCCCTTTAGTGATTCGGCAGACACCAAGCCGATAATCAGGTTCCTCCCACACTCGGCGCAGCATGTCCCCATCAATGAGTTCGAAAGCATCGTTGATGCGAGCTCGCAGTTCTGGCACGTTTCTTGGTAGAGGAGGTTTAAACACTGAATCTTTCACATAACCCCACAGAAAGAAATCGCATGGGGTTAAGTCGGCAGAGCGTGGAGGCCATGATACGAATAGCTGATCGTGATCTCCACCACGACCGATCCGTTGGTTTTCCAGTCTCCTGTTTAAGAAATGCCGAACATCACGATGGAAGTGCGGTGGAGCACCATCCTGTTGAAAGATGAAGTCGGCGCTGTCGGTCTCCAGTTGTGGCGTGAGCCAATTTTCCAGCATGTCCAGATACACGTGTCCTGTAACGTTTTTTTCGCAGAAGAAAAAGGGGCCGTAAACTTTAAACCGTGAGATTGCACAAAACACGTTAACTTTTGGTGAATTGCGAATTTGCTGCACGAATGCGTGAGGATTCTCTACCGCCCAGATTCGCACATTGTGTCTGTTCACTTCCCCATCAAGAAAAAATGTTGCTTCATCACTGAAAACAAGTTTCGCACTGAACGCATCCTCTTCCACGAGCTGTTGCAACCGCGCCGAAAATTCAAAGCGTTTGACTTTGTCATCGGGTGTCAGGGCTTGTAGCAATTGTAAACGGTAAGGCTTCTGTTTTAGCCTTTTCCGTAAGATTTTCCAAACCGTCGGCTGTGGTACGTTTAGCTGCCTGCTTGCTTTATTCTTCGACTTCCGCGGGCTACGCGTGAAACTTGCCCGCACGCGTTCAACCGTTTCTTCGCTCACTGCAGGCCGACCCGTTGATTTCCCCTTACAGAGGCATCCAGAAGCTTTAAAAACTGCGCATACCATCGCCGAATGGAGTTGGCAGTTGGTGGATCTTTGTTGAACTTCGTCCTGAAGTGTCGTTGCACTGTTATGACTGACTGATGTGAGTGCATTTCAAGCACGACATACGCTTTCTCGGCTCCTGTCGCCATTTTGTCTCACTGCGCTCTCGAGCGCTCTGGCGGCAGAAACCTGAAGTGCGGCTTCAGCCGAACAAAACTTTATGAGTTTTTCTATTTATCTGTAGTGTGTCGTGACCATATGTCAATGAATGGAGCTACAGTGAATTTATTAAATCGCTTCAATCATTTGTAATAGCCCTGTATGTAAAGAGATCAAGGAATAACTTGCATGCTACTATAGGGAGCTGTAGAGGGTGAAAATTGTGGAGGAAAGCGGAGGTTGGAATACATTCAGCAAATAATTGAGGAAGTAGGTTGCCAGCGCTGCTCTGAGATGTAGAGGTTCGCACAGGAGAGGAATTCGTGGCGGTGATAACAAAAAAGAACAAGAAAAATGATCCGGTAGCAACAGACATATGAGTGTTGTTAGCGGAGTTCATAACTCTTTTGATAGTTTTCGGAAGGAACTGGCTTTACACACACACACACACTCACACACACAAGAAGATAGTCGCACAGTGTCCGACTTGTGACATGCTGCAGTAATTATTTGCGCCTCCACGAAACGTGATTGCCGCTTCACGGGGCCACATTGCCATACGCAGCAGCGAAAGGGCAATTTAAAAGCAAACTCGTGATATCCGTACGACACGGCTCGGGGGAGACGATAAATACATGGGCCCGCGTGTGTGGTCTGTAACGCTTAGGATTGCCGTGTTCGTTGCACCGCCGAAGTTACTTCGTCATCAGCTTTGAGTTTTCCAAGCACTTCGATCAATATGCTTCCGTCACTTTGCGTGACTGATTTCATACTCTCTGAAGCTACTCAATGGAATGTTTTTTTTTGCAACTGAAGTGATTTTATCGGGAATCATGGCCAGTGATTAGTCATGGCCGGCCGCAGTGGCCGAGCGATTCTAGGCGCTTCAGTTTGGAACCGCGCGACCGCTACGGTCGCAGGTTCGAGTCCTGCCTCGGTCATGGATGTGTGTGATGTCTTTAGGTTAGTTAGGTTTAAGTAGTTCTAAGTTCTAGGGGACTGATGACCTCAGATGTTAAGTCCCATAGTGCTCAGAGCCATTTGAACCATATGATTAGCCATGTTAGTTAATCAGTTACAAGTTCCATATTCCACAGATCTTTTGAACGATTCTCTGATGACGTGGAACGAGTCAGTCTACGGAATATGTAAACACGATTACTGTTCGCGTTAATGAACGAACTGTTACTTTAGTCCTACTCACGCAATTACACTTACAAATTCAAGGTTTTCTTTTGTTTATTTATCGGACCGACAGGCAGAAGTTTTGAAATTAGATACAAAGAACATATTGATGCTTTAAGACTTGGTAACTTGAACAAATCAGCATTTCCAGCCCATATTGCTGAAGAAAACTGTTCAGTGGGAAACATTGAGGAGAACTCAAAAATTTTGCATCTAGCAGAAAAAGGAGCCACTATGAATATATTAGAAGAATTAGAAATACGCACACACAAAAACAGCACCCCAGACTATATCCTTAACGAACAAACAGAGTTAGTTAACACCCCTTTCCTGAAAAATTTCCAAAAATTACTTTCCAGCCTCAAAAGCAAATAATAGTAGTACACCTATCTGCAGATCAAATAGCAAATTTATACGTTACTATAATTCTCATGATGCTAAATGTAATTAAATAATACACTATTTTACCTATACAGTTCTATATATATATATATATATATATATATATATATATATATATAATTATTTTAACAATATCAACTTAATAATTCAATGTCTCTGTACTAGTGTAAAGGGCATTACAGTTGCGTAAATGAACATAATGATCCTTTCCAAACATAGGACATCATCGTCAAATGATACAATATATCATAGCATCTGTGATACTCATACGTTTGTAAGCTCTTTGTATGTATCAAAACATGTAGTGCGTGGTAGAAATCTTCTCAGTGACAAATCTAAAGTGTTTTGTGAGAACAATGTACGTGCGCAACAATAAGAATGCAGTGGGAATGCATTTACATCTGTTGAATGGATGTTATGGAAACAAACACTTCAAACCGACGTTTCACGTTAAGTCACATGCAACGAAAATCTGTAACGCAACCATCTGTGTGTGGCGTGTTTATAATTATGTACTATTTATATTTTAGGACAATTAATCTGCAAAAAAACACACAACATGTCATAAAGAAAGCGTGTAAACCGTCTGAGGATGAATCACAACTATTCGAAACCGGTAACGGTACCCTTTGAATAAAGGAACTGAAAGTAAATTTGTGGCTGGTTGCTGTCCTAACACCATCAACAGTTGTTTATTTATTTTCTAACTTCCAATTTTTAAAAATTTTGAGTTAGTTTTCGATCTTGCGCAACTATCTGTCAAAGAATTTAGTATGTTACTGGGCAAATGATCAGAACTTTTTGTTGCCGCCTAATGAACTGGTCTCTGAGCCATTGACAGCTTTAACAAGGGGTAATGAAGGTCATCTTTCGATCTAGTGTTGTAGGTACGGCCATCATTGTTTTTCTCAAATTCTGATGGATTATTTATGACGAATTTCACTATCGAATGCTTGTATTGTGTCGGCACAGTTAAAATGCCAAGCTCCTTCAACAGGTGGCTGCGTGACGTCCGTGGGTCAACTTCACATATTACTATTACTGCTCGCTTTGACTCCAACAGCATTTTCTTTCCAAGTGGTGGGTTAGGCCAGAATATTATACCATAGGACATTATTGAGTGGAAATAAGGAACGCATGTCAGGAGGCTGATTCGTTAGTTTCCAAGATTAGCAATTATACGAAGAGCAAAAGTGGATGAACTTGATTGTTTGACAAGCTCAGTAACATGTTTCTTCCAGTTCAAACGGAGTGAGGTGGCGCAGAGGTTAGGATACTACATCTACATCTACATGGATACTCTGCAAATCACGTTTAAGTGCCTGGCAGAGGGTTCATCGAACCACCTTCACAATTCCCTATTAATCCAATCTCGTATTGCGCGCGTAAAGAATGAACACCTATATCTTTCCCTACGAGCTCTGATTTCCCTTATTTTATCGTGGGGAGACAACATTCCTGTTGCGGGTAGTCCACGAAAAGCAGTTACAGATGGTGCCCTCTCACGAATCGTGTATACCGATGGTGTCAACCCCCCCCCCCCCCCCCTCCCTCGGCGTCAATTAAGTCGTGAAGATGGCGCACTGAAGCACCGCGAAACTGGTAGCCATACAATGAATGACGTCATAAGGACGGCTGTAGGTGTTCCAGTTTATTACATAAATTGCACTAAAGACAGCATTTGTGTTACGCATTTCCTACATTGCACGTAAGCTGATACCTGCGCAAGTAAGATGTTTACGCGCTTAACGCCAAACGTTTTAAGACATTAACCCTTTTCTAAAATGATCAGAAGTCTGAAGTTGATTCACACATGGAGGTTCGATTTTTTAAAAGAATTTTTATAAAAATTCGTAGAACTCCCTGCCAGGCATTTAAGTGTGATTTGCAGAGTATCCAAGTAAATGTAGATGTAGAGACTGATCTATAAGGTAACTGCGACGATTCCTGTGCGCCCTTCTACATCTGCATCTACTTGATTACTCTACTATTCACAATAAAGTGCCTGGCAGAGGGTTCAATGAACCACGTTCATGCTGTCTCTCTACAGTTCCACTCTAGAACCGCACGCGGGAAAAACGAGCACTTAAATTTTTTCCCTGCGAGCCCTGATTTCTCTTATTTTATCGTGATGATCATTTCTCCCTATGTAGGTGGGTGCCAATAGAATGTTTTCGCAATCGCGGGAGAAAACTGGTGATTCAAATTTCATGAGAAGATCCCGTCGCAACGAAAAACGCCTTTGTTTTAATGATTGCCACTCAAATTCACGTATCATGTCTGTGACACTACCTCCCCCTATTTCGCGATAGTACAAAACGAGCTTCCCTTCTTTTGTACTTTTTCCATGTCATCCGTCAGTCCCACCTGATGCGGATCCCACACCGCACAGCAATACTCCAGAATATGGCAGACAAGCGTGGTTTCATTAGTAGACCTGTTGCATCTTCTAAGTGTTCTGCCAATGAATGACAGTCTTTGGTTTGCTCTACCCACATAATTATCTATGTGATTGTTCCAATTTAGGTCATTTGTAATTGTAATCCCTACGTATTTAGCTGAATTTACAGCCTTCAGATTTGTGTCACTTATCGCGTAATCTAAATTTAGCGGATTTCTTTTAGTACTCATGTGAATAACTTGACACTTTTCTTTATTCAGGGTCAATTGCCACTTTTCGCACCATACACATTGTTGTTGTTGTTGTGGTCTTCAGAGACTGGTTTGATGCAGCTCTCCATGCTACTCTATCCTGTGCAAGCTCCTTCATCTCCCAGTACCTACTGCAACCTACATCCTTCTGAATCTGCTTAGTGTATTCATCTCTTGGTCTTCCTCTACGATTTTTACCCTCAACGCTGGCCTCCAATACTAAGTTGGTGATCCCTTGATGCCTCAGAACATGTCCTACCAACCGATCCCTTCTTCTAGTCAAGTTGTGCCACAAACTTCCCTTCTCCCCAATCCTATTCTATACCTCCTCATTAGTTATGTGATCTACCCATCTAATCTTCAGCATTCTTCTCTAGCACCACATTTCGAAAGCTTCTATTCTCTTCTTGTCTAAACTATTTATCGTCCATGTTTCACTTCCATACATGGCTACACGCAAAACTCCTTTACTACTTTAAGTGTCTCATTTCCTAATCTAATACCCTCAGCATCTCCCGACTTCATTCGACTACATTCCATGATCCTCGTTTTGCTTTTGTTGATGTTCATCTTATATCCTCCTTTCAAGACACTATCCATATCCATACAGATATCTTATCTAAACCATTTTGCAAGTCGTTTTGATCATCTAATGACGTTACAAGACGGTAAATGACAGCATCATCTTCTCTGGATACGACAGTCGTATTTGGTACGGTTGCCACACACGTGGGTCGTATTCTAAGACAGGATGTAGAAATAGGAGTGCAGGTAAGTGTCCTACTTGAGAACTACCTCCATCGTTTCTTTCCGCAGCTCAAGCGTTAGCACAGAGGGAACCGATAGGCCAGTATCCTAGTCTACGCTCTACAGGTGGAGGGAACAACCCACACCGCTATTAACTGTCGATGACCACTACGTCAGATGTACGACCCTAGCCCGCATAACCTGGGATTGGTTTATATATATATATATTTTACGAGGCAGTCTGCAGCCCTGCCCTTGCGTGCCCACACACAGCCACACACACACACACACACACACACACACACACACACGGGCGCACGCAAGTGCGTGTCTGCGGGCGTAGCGCTTACGCCAGCGAGATAAGACCGCCGCAGTAGCTAGCCAGCCAGCCAGCAAGCCACAGACGAGAACCCGCCTACCGCCTCGCCTCAACGACAGAGGTGCAACTGGAGACGTCCGCAGGGCTGCAAACCTCTGAATACCAAATGGCACTACGCGACGTCTGGCGCGCGCACAGGACTTCTCAACGGTTTCCTAGCCTTACACGCCACGTCGGAAAGAACAGACAGTGCTGACGATCCACGGGCGTCCGAAATACTTCGAAATTAATTCGTTGTATGCGAATTTATTGAGATTCGCTATATTGGCTATAGATCTACTGCCCAAAATATGAAAATTTCTCCGTGACCGGGCCTCGAACCCGGATTGCCCGCTTATCGCCAGTGGACCCCTCAACCAACCCCCCGCCCCCTTTTTTTACACACTGATGTTCCATTATTGTTCTTGTTGTGGTCTTCAGTCCTGAGACTGGTTTGATGCAGCTCTCCATGCTACTCTATCCTGTGTAAGCTTCTTCATCTACCAGTACCTGTCAGGAAGGTCGCAGTTCGTAGTAATAGACGCCAAATCATCGAGTAAAACTGAAGTGATATCAGGTGTTCTCCAGGGAAGCGTCCTGGGACCTCTGCTGTTCCTGATCTATGTAAATGACCTGGGTGACAATCTCAGCAGTTCTCTTAGGTTGTTCGCAGATGATGCTGTAATTTACCGTCTAGTAAGGTCATCCGAAGACCAGTATCAGTTGCAAAGCGATTTAGAAAAGATTGCTGTATGGTGTGGCAGGTGGCAGTTGACGCTAAATAACGAAAAGTGTGAGGTGATCCACACGAGTTCGAAAAGAATTCGATTACTCGATAAATAGTACAATTCTCGAGGCTGTCAATTCAACTAAGTACCTGGGTGTTAAAATTACGAACAAATTCAGTTGGAAAGACCACATAGATAATATTGCGGGGAAGGCGAGCCAAAGGTTGCGTTTCATTGGCAGGACACTTAGAAGATGCAACAAGTTCACTAAAGAGACAGCTTACAGTACACTCGTTTGTCCTCCTGAATATTGCTGCGCGGTGTGGGATCCTTACCAGGTGGGATTGACGGAGGACATAGAAAGGGTGCAAAAAAGGGCAGCTCGTTTTGTATTATCACGTAATAGGGGAGAGAGTGTGGCACATACGATACGCGAATTGGGATGGAAGTCATTAAAGCAAAGACGTTTTTCGTCGCGGCGAGATCTATTTACGAAATTTCAGTCACCAACTTTCTCTTCCGAATGCGAAAATATTTTGTTGAGCCCAACCTACATAGGTACGAATGATCATCAAAATAAAATAAGAGAAATCAGAGCTCGAACAGAAAGGTTTAGGTGTCCGTTTTTCCCGCGCGCTGTTCGGGAGTGGAATGGTAGAGAGATAGTATGATTGTGGTTCGATGAACCCTCTGCCAAGCACTTAAATGTGAATTGCAGAGTAATCATGTAGATGTAGATGTGCCTACTGCAACCTACATCCCTCTGAATCTGTTTAGTGTATTCATATCTTGGTCTCCCTCTACGATTTTTACCCTCCACGCTGCCCTCCAATACTAAATTTGTGATCCCTTGATGACTCGCAACATGTCCTACCAACCGATCCCTTCTTCTAATCAAGTTGTGCCACAAACTTCTCTTCTCCCCAATCCTATTCAATACCTCCTCATTAGTTATGTGATTTACCCATCTAATCTTCAGCATTCTTCCGTAGCACCACATCTCGAAAGCTTCTATTCTCTTCTTGTCCAAACTATTTATCGTCCATGTTTCACTTCCATACATGGCTACACTCCATACAAATACTTTCAGAAACGAGTTCCTGAAACTTAAATCTATACTCGATGTTAACAAATTTCTCGTCTTCAGAAACGCTTTCCTTGCCACTGGCAGTCTACATTTTATATCCTCTCTACTTCGACCATCATCAGTTATTTTGCTCCCCAAATAGCAAAACTCCTTTACTACTTTAAGTGCTGTGTTGCATGCAATGATGCAGGAGTGGGGTTCTGCCACTTTGAAGGCTTTTAACAATTTTGTTGGATCATTTCAAGTTGCCGCCTTGTTGCCATCCAGCATGCTGAGAGTAAGTAGTGACATTTTTCATTTCATGGTTACTGTGAGGCCACAGTATGAACCGGTTTTCTGAACTGTCATTCCGTGAAAAGGCAACACACAATTACCCATGCGAAAAATTTGTCTGATTCTTTACAAATGCCCTGCAAACGTAGTCAAAAGCGACTGCGGGGAAGAAAAAAAAAACTGCTCATATTCACAGCACATCTGTACTATTACATGTTCTTTCTTCTGTATACAGCTGTTGTTTGAATAATATATGCAGCATGTGTCCTAATATTGTAAGTGTATAATTTTAGGTTTTGGCGGGATAGTGTTTGTTAAGTGTTAGTGGAAGGGCACATACAATTGCCCATGATAAAAAGACTCTGATCGCAAATCAATTCCGTAGTATTACTCGTACATGCTCTTTCTTCTGTATACAGCTGTTGTTTAAATAATATATACAGCATGTGTCCTAATAGTATAAGTGTACTGTTTTAGGTTTTGCGATGTTATTTGGGAAGACTTATTGCAAGGGCGCACACAATTGGTGATGATAAAAACACTCTGATCGTAAATCAGTTCCACCGTATCTGCATATCTGACCTTGTCCCCTCTTTATTGCTACCACAAACGAACCTTGATGCGCTCAAATGGAGTGGGTAAATCGGTTGGCATCACCGTAACGGGGGGAGGGGGGTGGGGCAGGTTAGAGCGATATCTGCATTCGCTGGAACTGTGAGAATGGCAACTTCATGGACATTATTTCCCCTAGTTTTAATCTTCCAACGGTGTTACCAAGTTTCCGATACTTCAGACTGCACGACAGTACTGTGATCGCAAGCCAGTAAGCCACGAATACAACATTCCTAATATGCAGGTTTTCTGCTGAAAGCGAGTTCGAGGAAGAAAAAACGATCAATTGTTATGTGTACGATTTTCGTTTAATATTATACTAACGAAAGAACAGCACGTATTTCTCTATAAATAGAAGCCCTGCTACGGCAGTTGATGACTCATGGGACGTCCAACCATCCCGTAACTTAATTGTTAACAAAGCTACGCAAACTAATCATTTTGTGAGAGAATTGCGAACGTATGGTAACCAGAAGCCAAAGAACTTGAGTACGTGCGAACGTATGGTAACTAGAAGCCAAAGAACTTCAGTACGAAGCGTTTCCCTACTTAGTAAGAATGTATTTTGCGTACGTAAACCTTTTGATCAATTCTCCATTTAACTGGCCTTGCAACAAAGATACAACGTTACATCGGCACTGGACAATAATAAACAGAATGAAAAATACTCGTACCGTAGCACTAAAGAAGGCGAATATGCCCTGGGCAGAGTTAGGGGTGTAAAAGGTGGGAACCAGCTTTTCGGCTTGTGTTTGTCGGCTTCAAAGACATTTAAATCAAAACATCTTCACATACTCGCACCTTTTTACTTGTTAGGATTACTACGCGTCCCATGTAATACAATACATCGTGTCAAGTAATGTAACATGATGCATGATGTCCTCTCTTATGCAACAAACACACACTTCAAAATTTGATCTCCCCCCCCCCCCCCCCCCCCCACAAAATCATTTATAACTATAACAGGTATACTTTTCAGCCACATGATACCATATATTGTTTACTGTGGCTGGCGAATCTTCTGGTATTCGACATTGGAAGATGCAGGTGTGCCAACAACACCTTGCAGCTAAGAGAGCTCACTGCTTTGAAGAAGTACGATTAACTCGTAAAAAAAAAAGCACGAATATATTAGGATGTTTTGATTTAAATACCTTTCAAGTTGTCAGATAAGTCGGAAAGCCGCTTCTTTTCTTTTACATCCCTAGCTCCGTCCAGAACATATTCGCCTTTTTTGTGCTACGGCAGGAAAATTTATCATTGTGTTTCCCAAGTTTTGCTCTGTCATAACTTTTGACTTTAGACCGCCATTATGTTGGCGACCGATGTAGATTTTTGCTGACTATGGCGACGACTGATGCCCTTTTCTGATTACTTCAGTGTATGATGAATCTACAGGGTCCAATGTTGTGCATATCCACAAAATTTAGTATGCGCACTGTAAATGTAATTTTTGGGAAAATGAAAAATGGCTTTGAGCACTATGGGACTTAACTGCTGAGGTCATCAGCCCCCTAGAACTTAGAACTACTTAAACCTAACCAACCTAAGGCCATCACACACATCGATGCCCGAGGCAGGATTCGAACCTGCGACCGTAGCAGTCGCGCGGTTCCGGACTGAAGCGCCTAGAACCGCTCGGCTATAGCGGTCGGCTTAATTTTTGCCTCCGAAGTAAATTTACGTAGGTACACGCACGCATGAATATCAGCTACCTTATTCAACAGGTAGCACATATCAGATGTCTCATGCGAGTTTCACTTGTACCAGCGAAACAGTGAGGTGTGACGAGATTAGGGCGGTATGGAAAAAAGAGCCAAGAATGGTACAAAAGTATGTAAGAATTTCCTACACTGTGTAGCAAGAACACACGCGCAACAAAAATTTCGTGGAACATCCGTCGCAAAAATAAACGGGTGTCATATCGCCTTCCATGAAGTCGCTGGTTTAGTTTGGGTTGGAGTGATTCCTGGAGGCGGTGAGGGGAATTGTGGGGGAAAGTTGAGTAGGCGCAGGAAGGAGTTGGGAGGAAGTCGAGAAATGAGGTCAAAACAAACAGCGAGACTTGTGCTGCAAACTAACAGGATGCCGCTGTGACGTGCGGACAGCTCCTGTCGAAACGTCAGAGCTAATGCGTGTGTGTGTGTGTGTGTGTGTGTGTGTGTGTGTGTGTGTGTGTGTGTGTGTGTGCGCCTAGGAAACACGAGCTGAATTTTCGCTCGGTCTTGCAAGGTGTCTGCAAGGGTATTGTTATCAGTAAGTTCTGAATTCCGTGGATCATGCGGAACCCTAGCGAGATGGCTACAGCATGGTCGCCGCACTGGACTCGCATTCGGAAGAACGACGGTTCAAACCCGCGTCCGGGATGGTTCATTTAAAAGGGCACGGCCGATTTCCTTCCCCATACTTCCGTAATCAGAGCATGTGAACCGTCTCTAATGGTGTCGACATCGATGAGACGGTAAGCTCTGTAATTTTCCATCCTTCCCTCCTTACGGTGTGGAACGAGTCGGTCTACAGTTATAATGTGCTTTCTCACAGAAAAATACAGCAACCTGTTCCTAAAACTCAGCTTCACTGTAACAGGTATAGGTGTACTGCCTAGAGTGACGTATGGACATTGGTGCCGGCCCGTCACCCGAACCCGGATTTCCCGCTGATAGCGAGACGTCGCCTCGCCGCTTCGGCTACCCGTGCACACTCCCCGGACCGACCCGAACGTCCACATGTCACACATCTATCTACACTCCTGGAAATTGAAATAAGAACACCGTGAATTCATTGTCCCAGGAAGGGGAAACTTTATTGACACATTCCTGGGGTCAGATACATCACATGATCACACTGACAGAACCACAGGCACATAGACACAGGCAACAGAGCATGCACAATGTCGGCACTAGTACAGTGTATATCCACCTTTCGCAGCAATGCAGGCTGCTATTCTCCCATGGAGACGATCGTAGAGATGCTGGATGTAGTCCTGTGGAACGGCTTGCCATGCCATTTCCACCTGGCGCCTCAGTTGGACCAGCGTTCGAGCTGGACGTGCAGACCGCGTGAGACGACGCTTCATCCAGTCCCAAACATGCTCAATGGGGGACAGATCCGGAGATCTTGCTGGCCAGGGCAGTTGACTTACACCTTCTAGAGCACGTTGGGTGGCACGGGATACATGCGGACGTGCATTGTCCTGTTGGAACAGCAAGTTCCCTTGCCGGTCTAGGAATGGTAGAACGATGGGTTCGATGACGGTTTGGATGTACCGTGCACTATTCAGTGTCCCCTCGACGATCACCAGTGGTGTACGGCCAGTGTAGGAGATCGCTCCCCACACCATGATGCCGGGTGTTGGCCCTGTGTGCCTCGGTCGTATGCAGTCCTGATTGTGGCGCTCACCTGCACGGCGCCAAACACGCATACGACCATCATTGGCACCAAGGCAGAAGCGACTCTCATCGCTGAAGACGACACGTCTCCATTCGTCCCTCCATTCACGGCTGTCGCGACACCACTGGAGGCGGGCTGCACGATGTTGGGGCGTGAGCGGAAGACGGCCTAACGGTGTGCGGGACCGTAGCCCAGATTCATGGAGACGGTTGCGAATGGTCCTCGTCGATACCCCAGGGGCAACAGTGTCCCTAATTTGCTGGGAAGTGGCGGTGCGGTCCCCTACGGCACTGCGTAGGATCCTACGGTCTTGGCGTGCATCCGTGCGTCGCTGCGGTCCGGTCCCAGGTCGACGGGCACGTGCACCTTCCGCCGACCACTGGCGACAACATCGATGTACTGTAGAGACCTCACGCCCCACGTGTTGAGCAATTCGGCGGTACGTCCACCCGGCCTCCCGCATGCCTACTATACGCCCTCGCTCAAAGTCCGTCAACTGCACATACGGTTCACGTCCACGCTGTCGCGGCATGCTACCAGTGTTAAAGACTGCGATGGAGCTCCGTATGCCACGGCAAACTGGCTGACACTGACGGCGGCGGTGCACAAATGCTGCGCAGCTAGCGCCATTCGACGGCCAACACCGCGGTTCCTGGTGTGTCCGCTGTGCCGTGCGTGTGATCGTTGCTTGTACAGCCCTCTCGCAGTGTCCGGAGCAAGTATGGTGGGTCTGACACACCGGTGTCAATGTGTTCTTTTTTCCATTTCCAGGAGTGTATTTCTTCTCACATATTGAAAGGTGGCTACACTGAGACACTGCGCCAGAGATTGCGCCAAACATTATTATTCCGCCGCCTCCACTGGTGCAGTAGTAGTTCAGAGGATGTCGAGAGCAGTTGTTGTTCTGTTGGGCGAGAGAGTAGACGCTGTTCGGTTGGTGTAATGCAGGGCCGGCCAGAATTTCTGCACGCGTGCGGTGCTCCTGCACGTGTGCAACTTCCGGGTCGCAGCGTGCAAAAGCCGCTGCCGTCAGCGTTCACGTAGTGCACGTTTCTACGCACAGATGTCGCTCCTCTGTTACACAAAGTGCGTTATCGACTGCTCGTATGTACATCACAACCTGGGCGCAACAGAGAAAGCAACAAAGTATTTAGCCTTATTTATTAGCTGCCTGTGCAGATCGCCGGCCATAGCACTGATACGTCCTGTCACTGTTTGTTTGGATAGACTGATTTCTTGAAACCTGCCAACGTTCGTGGGACACACAAGTTCTGCAGCATCAATCAGACACCCTTTCACAAACTCCCCCTCGCCCGCATCTCGTGGTCGTGCGGTAGCGTTCTCGCTTCCCACGCCCGGGTTCCCGGGTTCGATTCCCGGCGGGGTCAGGGATTTTCTCTGCCTCGTGATGGCTGGGTGTTGTGTGCTGTCCTTAGGTTAGTTAGGTTTAAGTAGTTCTAAGTTCTAGGGGACTTATGACCACAGCAGTTGAGTCCCATAGTGCTCAGAGCCATTTGAACCACAAACTCCCCTTCGGAAAAGGGTTTCCCAGGTTGTGCAATTCTTAATGCGATTTTAAAACTTGCTCGCAGTGAAGATTTAGTGTGGTTGTCATTCTGGAAAATTGAAAACAGTACAGCGTACAGTAAAACAGACATAAATGTAACACCAGGGTTCAAGAAGTATCAGTCACTTTGACGTACAGTAAAATCGAGTTTATGTGTCTCGTCCATTTTCTGAAGGACATTTAATTTTGCTTGCCGTTCTTCACTGTTCAGCACACTACACTCGTCTTTGTGATATGTATTTTAGTGTCTTTCACTTAAAAACTTACGCCGGCCGCCTGTTATTCGGCGGCACAGCAAACACTGTGAGTTTTCACCAACAATTACAAAAAAGAATTGCGGTTCCCAGTCATTTTTAAACGACTGAGAACATAGATCTCCCGTCCTTTGCTTTTTCACAGTACCTGCCATTTCTCAGTACTTCTCTGTTAAGGTTACGGTTACCAGGGGTAAATGAGACTGGGTACGTTGCACTCTTGCTTGTACCACATAAACAGCGAAGTGGAGCCGCCGCCGTTCATTTAGGACACATGTCTAACAACAGATGTCGCTGTCGCTCGCTGTCGCGCACGTGCGCACATGTGCAGCAATTCCGCACGTCTGCGCACTGTGCAGCGTTTGGCCGGCCCTGGTGTAATGTATACATGGAAGATGTTGCAATGATCACAGTGTATTTTTCGTCAGTATATATGGAGGTAACAAAAAAAATTAATTCATATTTCCTTAATGACAATACCTGTTGGTCACGGGTTCAGTCAACAAAGCATCTGGCTCGTGTTCATGTATTAGACTTGTAATTCTGGTTTCTATGTGCAATTATAGCATTTCTGATTTTTCAATTAGTTCATTGTAAATGGTATTTAAAATATCTTGTCGTATTGAGGAAGAAAAAAATGGCTCTGAGCACTATGGGACTTAACTGCTGAGGTCATTAGTCCCCTAGAACTTAGAACCAGTTAAACCTAACTAACCTAAGGACATCACAAACATCCATGCCCGAGGCAGGATTCGAACCTGCGACCGTAGCGGTCTTGCTGTTCCAGACTGCAGCGCCTTTAACCGCACGGCCACTTCGGCCGGCTATTGAGGAAGAACCGAGCCAGATACATGTACGTGGAGTCACACTAGCACACACAGAACAGTTACACTTGTGTTTTGTTGTTTCGTAGCTTTCATAGTTGCAGGGGACTTAATTAATCAATTGTGTTAATGTAAATTACTTATTACTCTTTATTTTAATTTTATGCAGTCAGATTGCGTGCTAATACTAGTCAGGGCCAACCGGTTACGAGCATTCGTAACCGGACACACAGCTACTAAAATTATTGCATAATAATTAAGCCCCCATACAAGATTATTAATTGATTTACCACGCTGGCACATCTCGTGGTTCAAAATGGTTCAAATGGCTCTGAACACTATGGGACCTAACATCTGAGGTCATCAGATCCCTAGAACTACTTAAACCTAACTAATTTAGGGACATCACACACATCCATGCCCGAAGCAGGATTCGGATTCGAACCTGCGACCGTAGCGGTCGCGCGGTTGCAGAATGAAGCGCCTAGAACCGCTCAGCCACCGAGGCCGGCCTCGTGGTTCCCATGAAGGTTTTACAGTCAAGACATCGATTTTCTGCCTTGTTAAATGAAATTTTCGTTTCAAACACTAGTTTCAAAGTAAATTCATTTTATTTCTCGTGATTTGTTGCATGTATCTCCACACAAAATGGTTGAAATGGCTCTGAGCACTATGGGACTCAACTGCTGTGGTCATAAGTCCCCTAGAACTTAGAACTACTTAAGCCTAACTAACCTAAGGACAGCACACAACACCCAGCCATCACGAGGCAGAGAAAATCCCTGACCCCGCCGGGAATCGAACCCGGGAACCCGGGCGTGGGAAGCGAGAACGCTACCGCACGACCACGAGATGCGGGCAATATCTCCACACAAAAACTTTCTTTATCCTCTTTTGCAGTTAATGTAATGCATGTATGCATCCTATGTGAACTCTTTGTCACTCTTGTATTTTTTGTAGAAATAATATGTGTACGTCGCAAGTCATGTTTACCTCTGTTTGCGACGCTCAGATGCCACCTGAAGGCGCCCTCAGAAGCCAAAGCCTGTTCGTGACAAAACAAATAAAGTTTTGCAGAACATTAGGAAGTGTTTCTTCTTTCTGATACTACTAAATTTAGGTGTTAGCAAGACTTTTCTGAAAGTATTTGTATGGAGTGTAGTCGTGTCTGGAAGTGAAACATGGACGATAAATAGTTTGGACAAGAAGAGAATAGAAGCTTTCGAAATGTGGTGCTACAGAAGAATGTTGAAGATTAGATGGGTAGATCACATAACTAATGAGGAGGTATTGTATCGACACCCCCGGGATAACAAGGCCGCCCAGCAGCGTTGGTGACGTCACACTAAGCGGCCCATAGCCGACGCAGCAGTCCACGGACACCTCCGTACAGACGCGCCTGATGCTAACCATCTTCTGTCCGTCACACAGAAAGGAGCGAACTGTAATTCGAACCAAAGACCAAATTATATATATTCTTGTAAACAGCATAAAGGTTCGTAACGAAATACCGATTACATGTACGGGCAGGAATAAGTTTAATCGATTGAGGAACTTTGCCACTATTTTATAATTGTCAGTACACTATTTAGCTTTAAAACTCGCATACAGGTGGTGACAAATGCCAACTGACAGCAGGACTTAACATTTTCAAGCTATTACACTGAATGTAAATTATCTTAAACACTGTCATACATAGCAAAACCCTCACAACTTTCGTTTACAATAAGGTAACAAGAGTTCACTTTATCTCATAAAACACATGACTATTGTGAATTTACTCATATGTTCATGGTGACAGCTCTTTTCAAGAATTTTTACAAGTCTATCCCCAGTAATAAAGAATGGAAACAAAAGACAGATATCAAATATTCTCCTTTTAACATAGACATCACTGAACACAAGATTCTGTCTTGCACTGTGATACTAAGGGACTGCTCTTTCCTTTAAGAAAAGCCTGACAATTTGAAGTTCACTCTGCTATTGAAGATACACTTCTTGAAACAATATTAAAAATGTTATAAAAGGTAATGAAATGAAAAACAACCAAGTGCATTACATGTAAGAATGTGAGAAAAAGGCTGAGGCTCTCTTTACTTACCATTTTCAATCTCTCTACAGCTTATTTCCTTTTCCACGTAGAAATCACCAACTACAAGTCTTATTATTGCTGTCTGTTACTAACAAAGTGCTTTTCTATTTAGAAAACCTGACAATTTGATGTTCATTCTGGTACTGAAGATAAACACTTTTCAGAGGAGTTCTAGAACCTATTCCTGCCCGTACATGTAATCGGTATTTCGTTACGAACCTTTATGCTGTTTACAAGAATATATATAATTTGGCCTTTGGTTCGAATTATAGTTCGCTCCTTTCTGTATGACGGACAGAAGATCGTTAGCATCAGGCGCGTCTGTACGGAGGTGTCCGTAGACTGCTGCGTCGGCTATGGGCCGCTTAGTGTGACGTCACTAACACTGCTGGGCGGCCTTGTTATCCCGGGGGTGTCGATTGTATAGAATTGCGGAGAAGAGGAGCTTGTAGCACAACTTGACTAGAAGAAGGGATCGGTTGGTAGGACATGTTCTGAGGCATCAAGGGATCACAAATTTAGTACTGGAGGGCAGCGCGGAGGGTAAAAATTGTAGAGGGAGACCAAGAGATGAATACACTAAGCAGATTCAGAAGGATGTAGGCTGCAGTAGGTACTGGGAGATGAAGAAGCTTGCACAGGATAGAGTAGCATGGAGAGCTGCATCAAACCAGTCTCAGGACTGAAGAGCACAACAACAACCACGACGACGACGACGACGACTGGAATAACAGTGGCAATCTTGATTATTCGTGTTAAACGCGGCTAGAAGTATCTTAAAATGCCGCCATTCTTTGACTTGTAGAATGTATATTTAGAAGCAGATTTCAAATTGCTTACGTACGCTATGAATCTAGTAGCGACTACACGCGCCCCGCAGTCTTCCTCGCAGTAAAACAATTGTTTATAGAAAAATATTAATGCTGAAGCCGCTATCCACACCTGAGCACCATCGCAAAAATTGCCTTTTGGAATTCTTACGGGGCTAGCTGATTGCGGATCAGCTAACTGCGCGACATCGAAAATGAATATATAAATACATAAATGAATAAATAATTTGAGGCGATTGAAGATGCTAACACAATGCATGTCGGCCACAGTGCTTTCATTCCTTAGAAAACCATTAGAAGTCTTGGTAAAACCAATCTTTTCACCACACCAGAACCTTTCCAAGCTTCGCTATAAAATTCCTGTATTCACAGTGTGATATCTCTTCTCTCCTCCCATATTACATCTCAGCTATACGGAATACATGATCCGGTAGCAACAAATTGTCCGCGAATAGGAAAATAGTCTTAAAACTCTTAGAGATTTCAGTAAAATGTGCCACCGTACAGAGCATCACAGAATTCTTGTTCTGGTTGGTGGACGAATCTGGAAAAAGCTCGAGTTTCAATCCGCTCTTACCGATACGTTTAAAACGCCCTTCCGGATAATGTAGGAGAAAATGTTGTAGAGGAGATGAGATTTCATTTGCACCTTTTCCATCTTCCGTTTCGCACCAAATATAATGAGAAACGGTATAGTTACCTTGTTTTAGTTCACGTATCACCATAGTCAGCTTATAGAACCATACCTGGCGTTCATAAAAGACTTCTCCAATAGGCAGCCTTGGCAGAGATCGAACTTTTACAGTCTATTCACAGTATATACCCCTTACGGCTTCGCAAGCTACGTAGCGTAAAGTGGGTTTTTGTAAATACCCTACACATGCACGAGGCAAGTTTTGTAAAAGCGGGCTGTATTCTCTGTTCTGTAAGATGGAATAAAGCAAGTTTTGCTGAAGCCGGCTAGATAGGCTTGTAGAGGAAGCTGAACGGTATTTTTTAATAAACAAAAAAGTATTTAAAAAATGTCTAAAGTGAGTTTTGTAAAGACGGTCCTCAGTTATGACGTACACAGCTGAGATAAGGCCGGAGACATCGAAAAAGAGTTTTGGAAACAACGGAAATGAAAATTCTGCAAAGGATTACAGGGAAAATACTGGGAGATTGAGGGAGAGAAGTGAAAGCATTAGAAAAGTGTGTAGAGTAGATTCCATTAGTACATAAGAGAGACTGCGTAATACATAAGAGAGAGTGTGAGAGGAATGAACACATAGAGAGGATGGATGAATGGAAGATTGCGAAAATCGTAATAAATAAATTACCAGCTGGTAAAAGAAATATTGGCCATCCAAGGAAAAAGTGGAGCGAGAAACTCAGGGTAGAGTGAGGGGTACTGAAGGAAACAGGCTTTAGATCAGGGAGAAAATAAGAAGAAGAAGAAGAAGAGATTGTGACGCATATAGAGGAATATTATTTTCCCTTCGCTCGTGGAGCAACTGGAATGCCTTGCAAAACGGCAATATTGGTACGATACACGCTCTGCTATGCACTGTACAGCGCCTCGCGGAATAGCTATGTAGATGCGGTTGTACTGTGCGCTCTGAAACGCTCAAGTTGGCAGCACTGCAAGGGTACTAAACTGGTGCGCCAGCAATTGAGGTTGCATCTGTTCTCTCTCTCTGTGTGTGTGTGTGTGTGTTTGTGTGTGTGTGTGTGTGTGTGTGTGTACGTTCAGCACGCAGGAAGCACCGCCTCAGATTTCGCAGGGCTCAAAGACAGCTTTTGTAGCCGTGTCAATCTTTCAGCAGAATGAACGAACGCACGACACGCTCCAGAGAAAGACAGCAGGTGTTTGGCACCGACTGCGTCAGCTCTCATCTTCTTCCTTCCAGAATGGTTCTTTCATTCTACAGCAAAGTTTGTGATGATTTGAAACTTCCTGGCAGATGAAAACTGTGTGCCGGACCGAGACTCGAACTCGGGACCTTTGCCTTTCGCGGGCAAGTGCTCTACCAACTGAGCTACCGAAGCACGACTCGCGCCCGGTACTCACAGCTTTACTTCTGCCAGTACCTCCTCTCCTACCTACCAAACTTTACAGAAGCTCTCCTGCGAACCTTGCAGAACTAGCACTCCTGAAAGAAAGGATATTGCGCAGGCACGGCTTAGCCACAGCCTGGGGGATGTTTCCAGAATGAGATTTTCACTCTGCAGCGGAATGTGCGCTGATACGAAACTTCCTGGCAGATTAAAACTGTGTGCCGGACCGAGACTCGAAATCGGGACCTTTGCCTTTCGCAGACAAGTGCTCTACCGACTTAGCTACCCAAGCACGAGTCACGTCCCATCCTCATGGCTTTAATTCGGGCAGTACCTCGTCTCCTACCTTCCAAACTTCGCAGAAGCTCTCCGGCATCATTTCTTGCGTGTCAGACACTCCAAGGACATCGCAGAGGTGCAATGTAATACCGGAGAAATCGTGTGAAATACTGAAGGTGGGAGATGAGGCACCGGCGCGAATAAATCTACGTAAAAGTAGCGGAAAAAAGTCAGTCTAGATCGCGATAACTATTTTATTTAAAATTACTCAGAATAGCACCATGAGCTGAAGTTGACGATGTGTTAAGTAGAGAGCAGACGTCAGTCGCTGTAACTGTCGTGGTCAGGTTGTGAGACGTTCCTGCGTAGCTCAGTCGATAGAGCAGTCGCCGGCAAAACGCGAAGATCCGACGTTCGTGTCCCGGTTCGGCAGGTTGCAAGTTTCTTGTTGTTGTTCGGCGACGTACACGAAGCATAGCCACTGTCGGACTTAATACTCACTCTTCCGTCGTAGGCGTATAAAAAAAATATCTACATTTCTTTTTGTCCGCTACACGAATAGTTGGTACTGAGAAAAGTATGAGTTGAAACACTCTAAGAACTGGAAAGGGAAGCAGTGGTTGTGAAGGGAGTGAGACGGGGTTGTAGTCTATCCCCGATGTTATTCAGTCTATATATTGAGCAAGCAGTAAAGGAAAAGAAGCAGCAATTATGACAGGGAAATAAAGTTCAAACACATGAAACAAAAAAGAAGTCCGGATAAGAGAACATCGCACCGAGAATTCCGTACAATCTTAATTATGTATACGGACAGTTCATCCACCCGGAAAATCGAAAATACTGACGATATTTACCCTTTATCGACATCAATACTGGCAAAATATCGATCCTGCGAATTCGAAGACTTTCGAGAATCTCAGAAAAATCGTCTCATAAACTACAATCTAACCGTTTACGGATTTTTTTTTTACTTACTTGTACTGTGCAACCTTGGTTCCTGTCAAATTTCATGATTTTAGGTCAACTAGAAGTACGCTATGGGTTTTTCTATGTGAAATAATTGGTCGTATCTTTTGACTGCACTGACTTAGAAGCTTAAAACTATTACACCGCCAAGGGACCAAAGACCTTAGCATGTGGCATAAATTTCAATTTGATACGGTAAATTGTTCGAGAGAACAACGGTCTTAACAGACGCACAGAAAAACTGACAGACGGACAAAACAATGACAAAAAATCGTTTTTTCGTCTTATATAATTACAAATCAAGGATTTTCGGATTTTTTTTTCGTTTACTTGTACTGTGAAACCTTGCTTCCTATCAAATTTAATGACTGTAGACCTAGGAAAGTACCCTCCAGGTTTTGATGAGTGAGCTTTCGAGTATGAATAACATATAACATCCACTTAGAACGGTAAAATTTTTATCACCGAGCGAGGTGGCGCAGTGGTTAGACGCTGAACTCTTCTTCAGGGAGGACGACGGTTCAATGCTGCGTCCGGCCATCCTGATTGAGGTTTTCCGTGATTTCCCTAAATCGCTCCAGGCAAATGCCGGGATGGTTCCTCTGAAAGAGCACGGCCGACTTCCTTCCCCATCCTTCCCTAATCCAATGAGAGCGATGACCTCGCTGTCTGGTCTCTTTCCCCAAAACAACCCCGTTAAAATTTTTACCATGCCAGGGAACAATCGACCTTAGTATCTGCCATAAATTTCAACTTGATACGCCAAATTATTCCAGAGATAAAGGAAAAAAGATCTCAACAGACGAACAGACAAACCGACAGACGGATTAAAAAAAATGACAAAAAATATTTTTTCGCGTTATATAATCACGAAGTAGTATTTTTGGAATTTTTCCTTTACTTGTGCTGCGAAAGCGTGTTTCTTGCCAATTTTCATGATTCTAGGAGGTCAAGAGGAGGTACCCTATATGTTTCGGTGAGTGAGTTTTCGAATATCGAATTACGTGAGATAAACGGCCGTGTCTTGGGTTGTTGTGGGGGAGGAGACCAGACAGCGAGGTCATCGCTCTCGTCGGATTAGGGAAGGACGGGGAAGGAAGTCGGCCGTGCCCTTTCAGAGGAACCATCCCGGCATTTGCCTGGAGCTATTTAGGGAAATCACGGAAAACCTGAATGGCCCTATCTATTGACTGCACTGACGTAAAAGCTTAAAATTTTTTCACCGCCAACGAACCATAGATCTTAACGAGTGATATAAATTTCAAATTGAGGCGTCCACTTGTTCCTGAGGAAAAGAGTCCTTAACGACAGACCGACAGATCCTGTAAGGGTTCCGTTTTTACGGATTGAGGCACAGTCCTCTAAAAAACATTGCGTTTCGCTCTCTGAGCTGTCTAAGGACTTGCAGCTGCAACCTTAACGGCATGCACCATCTCTTCAAAAGAGATTGTTACACGATCATCGACAAACGACAACCAATGTAGTGGGAAGTAAACCAGGCTATCGTCAGACAAACATATTAGGAAATGAGATATCGAAAGTAGTAGATGAGTTTGACTGTTGGGGCAGCAAAATAAAGGAGAGAAGATATAAAGAGCAGATCGGCAGTATCAAGAAAAGCACTTGCGAAAAAATAAGAGGAATTTGTTAACTTCACATACACGTTAAAGTGTTAGTAAGTCTTTTGTGTAGGTATTTGTCTGCAGTGTAGGCTTCTGCGGAACTGAAACAGGCCAGACAAGAATAGAAAAGAAGCTTTGGACCCGTGGCGACAAATTGCGATACGGAAAATTAGATGGCTAGCTAGATACACTGAATCGGCGTGGGAAGAAAAGATATTTGTGGTGCAACTTTACTATAAGAAGGGATCGGTTGACGGGACGCGTGCTCTAGCGTGAAGGAATCCTTACTTTCGTGATGGAGGGAATTGTGGAGTTAGGAGGTAAAAATTTTAGGGGAGTAAGCTATGATCGACACTGGAGCACTAGAGAAACAATGTGGAACTGGTTCACTGCACTCCCCGCCAGGCACTTAAGGGTGAATTGTAGAGAAGTCGTGTAGATGTAGATTTAGATAGATTTAAGCAGATTCAGAAGGATGTAGGTTGCAGTAGGTACTGGGAGATGAAGAAGCTTGCACAGGATAGGGTAGCATGGAGAGCTGCATCAACAATCAAAAACCTAAATACAGGTCGATTCACGAAGATACGCAAATATTTTAATATGTCATTCTACAAGTAAAACCAAAGAATAAAGTTCATTTAAACATAGGTCCGCAAATGTTCAGTTACGGGGTTACAGCTAATAAAGGATTTTGCCTGAAATTTAGCAACTTCGGTAATATGAAGCCATAGCAAAACTGCACGAGGTTAAAGTAAAGCACGATTTCCATTTATTTTGTTGTTATTGGTCTGGTGAATCTAATGAAACATGTCCCAGACGTGTATCTGCAGTAGTTTTCCAGAACATCCAGAGAAGCAAATAAGTAATTTCGTAAAAGTTTTTATTAACCTCTTGCCCCAATTTGTTTTTTTTTTTTTTTTTAATTCCAGACAATTGCACGAAGTTTTCAACAGAAGTTGCAGAGAATTCAATTTTGGAAAAATGATGGTAATAACGTTAACAGAAAGTGTATGAAGGTGTCAGATGATCTGCTTTTATTAATACCATAGCACACGTGAATTCTTGTTAAACCGTGAAAAACAAAGCTCAGTGTTAAGGAAGTTGTACAATGTACATACAATTTCACAATATATTCACAATACATGTTCGAAAATGTCTCCACCGAGTTTACTGCACTAACTGTTGCCAACAATGACACAAACGTATCTACATTGTTAATGGGAACAAAACAAATCTACGTGTATAATAATCTTTGCTTCTTTGGATGTCCTGGATGTTCTGGAAAACTACTGCAGATACATGTCTGGGACATGTTTTATTAGATTTGCCAGACCAGTAACAACCAAATACACGAAGATCGTGCTTCACTTAAACTCGTACAGTTTTGCTATGGCTTCCTATCAGCGAAGGTGGTAAATTTCAGGCAAAATCTTTTTTTAGCCGTAACTCCGTAACTAAACATATGCGGAACTATGTTTATGTGAACTTTTTTCTTCAGTTTCACTTGTACAATAACATATTAAATTTTTTGCATATCTTCGTAAATCACCCTGAAGTATTCGCTATATCTGCTTTACAACCAAATATAAGTAAACAACTACCTGTGAAACTTGAATTTCTACGATAGTCAGAACAATTAAAAAACGTATTACAATATAGGTGCAACATCAAATCATGGGGCAAGTTACTGAAAAAAAATTACTTGTAACAGCAGTAATAGCCTACTTGATGTTGACGTATGTCAATCAACAACGTTAGGATTGTACTGATGAAGGCAATAGAGCGGAAATAAGCTTATATAGAAAAATAAAATATCATAGAGAATAATGCTGAGTTATAACGGGAGCTGGAATAGTAATTTACTACAATAGAGACGGAACCGATAGGCACCACTAGATCGTGAGTTATTGGTTGCCGAAAAAAAAAAAATTGTTCAAATAGCTGTAAGCACTATGGGACTTAACATCTGAGGTCATCAGTCCCCTAGACTTAGAACTACCTAAACCTAACTAACCTAAGGACATCACACACATCTATGCGCGAGGCAGGATTCGAACCTGCGATCGCAGCAGCCGCTCGGTTCCGGACTGAAGCCCCTAGAACCGCTCGGCCACAGCGGCCGGCTGTTGGTTACTGTACAAATTGTGTTTTCTATCAACTAGATGAAAGCACACGTAAGAAGTAGCCTGGATTGTCGAAGTTAAAAAAAAAAGAAAAAAAAAAAACAAAGTTCGCGATACTCTGTTGTGCTTATTTCAGTTTCTGACTTAGACTATGGCTGTGTCATAGCTCTAGATATGAAACAGGAAATCTCAGATCGATTCTTGGTGTGGAAAGAAATTTCTGTGGGCAGGACGTATTCGTTAAAATAAGTGATGTTTCAGACAGGTATGGTTCGGGATTCTGTCTGTTTTCACTGCCCGCTTTTACACAAAACTGATATTGGCGCGCACTCCCAAGGATAATAAAATGTCTCTTAATAACGTAATATGACAATTCTAACGCGTCAAAAATGTTACGCTCGCGGAAATTATAAAGAAAAGGTGGATGCGGGCAAGAGATCAGATGTACGAAAGGCAAAAGCGGTCAGCGGGAACGGTACACAGGCGTGAAAATTGAATACACATGACAGGCGTAATCTAAAATGTGGAAAAAATAATAATAATAAAAGGAGACTACGGAAATGAAAGGGAAAGAAACCTAAAACACGGACTTGTGAAGACAATGTAATTATACTAGTGGGAATCCCTTTTTCCAATGAAAGGCGGTATTGTGTCGACTTTGGCAGCGCATATATAAAAGGTTACCCATTGAGTACATCTGACGCTGATGTCTTAAGCGTTGTAAATTCGGTCACGACCTGAATTTCGATAAATACTGTACTATTTTCCAAACTGCTTTTAGCTTGCACATGTCGGCATATTAACTCATACTCCTCACTGCTGAAGTGTCCTCCTATGCAGTTTTTTATTTTTTTGACTCATCTGTCCTCTGAGTCGTTTGATTCGATCCACCACGAATTTCTCTCCTGTGTCAATCTTTTAATCTCAGAATAGCACTTGCAACCCACGTCCTCAATTACTTGCTGGATGTATCCCTATCTCTGTCTTCCTGTACAGATTTTGCTCTCTATAGTTTCCTCTAGTACCATGGAAGTCATTCCCTGATGTCTTAACACATGTCTTACCATCCTGTCTCTTCTTGTCAGAGTTTTCCGGATATTCCTTTCCTCACCAATTCTGCGGATAACTTCCTCATTCCTTATTTTATCTGTCTATTTAACTTTCAACATTCTTCTCTAGCACCACATCACAAATGCTTCGATTCTCTTCTGTTCCGGTTTTCTCCACTCATGTTTCACTACCATACAATGCTGAGCTCCAAAAGTACATTCTAGGAAATTTCTTCCACTGGTTAAGGCCTCTCTTGGTCAGGAACGTCAGTCCTAGTCTGCTTTTGATGTCCTCCTTCCTGGTCTGTCATTAGCTATTTTGGTACATAGATAGTAGAATTCCCAAACTTCGTCTGCTTCCTGATCACCAATCCTGAAGTGAAGTTTCTCGCTGTTCTCATTCCTGCTACTTCTCATTACTTTCGTCTTTCTTTGATTTACTCTCAATCCATATTGTTTACTCATTAGACTGTCCATTTCATTCAACAGGTCCTGTAATTCTTGTTCACTTTGACTCAGGGTAGCAATGTCATCATCGAATTTTATCATTAATATCCCTTCACCTTGAATTTTAATCCCAGTCCTGAACGTTTCCTTTATTGTCGTCATTGTTTCTTCCATGTATAGATTGAACAGCAGGGACGAAACACTATATCCTAGTCTTACACACTTCTTACTCCGAATACTCCGTTCTTGCTCTTCCAGTCTTATTGTTCCTTCTTGATTCTTGTACATACTGTGATTACCCGCCCTTTTTCTACAGCTTACTCCTATTTTTCTCAGAATTTTGAGTATAGCCCACGCAAAACAAATTGATTCCATATTCACTTCAGCCAAGGCAGGGACATTACAGTCGGGCAAGCAATACATCGTTCCTCTCGGGCGGTAGTCGCGTGGGGCCGCGGTAATGGTACATGGCGATGAGTATAGCCCACCCAAAACAAATTGATTCCATATTCACATCAGCCAAGGTATGAACATTTGAGTCTGGCGAGCAATAAATCTTGCAAAATCTGACAGCGTCGAACGCTTTTTCCAGGTCGACAAATCCTACAAACGTGTCTTGATTTTTCTTCAGTCTTGCTTCCATCACCAAGCGCAGCGTCGGAACTGTATCTCTAGTATCTTTACCCTTCCTAAAGCCAAACTGGTCGTTATTTAACACATCCACAATTTTCTTTTTCATTCCTCTTTATGTTACACTCGTCAGCAGCTTGGATGCATGAGCTGTTAAACTGACTGTGCGATAATTCTCGCACTTGTCGGCTATGCTTTAAAACTACAACACCAAGCAGGCGACATGTCCGTTCCGCGCGTTTGACACCTGTAGACTTTTTTCCTGACGGGAAAGCTGAAAGAGTCTGTCTACGAGGACACACCAGCCGATGATACGCAATGGCGTATTACTGCAGCCTGCTCGAATATCTCCGCTGAAATGCCAGCAGTCGAGATGACAGGCATCTTATCCGCACAGTTGTAACGGATCGTGCAGCCACGTCTCGATCCCTGAGTCAACAGATGGGGACGTTTGCAAGACAACAACCATCTGCACGAACAGTTCGACGACGTTTCCAGCAGCACGGACTACCAGCTCGGAGACCGTGGCTGCGGTTACCCTTGACGCTGCATCACAGACAGGAGCGCCTGCGATGGTGAACTCGACGACGAACCTGGGTGCACGAATGGCAAAACATTTTTTCGGATAAATCCACGTTTTGTTTACAACATCACGATGGTCGCATCCGTGTTTGGCGACATCGCGGTGAACGCACATTGGACGTGACTGTATGAGGTGCCATTGGTTAAACGTCTCGGTCACCTCTTGTTCGCATTGACGGCACTTTGAACAGTGGACGTTACATTTCAGATGGGTTACGACCCCCAGCTCTACACTTCATTCGATCCCTGCGAAACCCTACATTCCAGCAGGATAATGCACGACCGCATGTTGCAGGTCCTGTACGGGCCTTTCTGGATACAGAAAATGTTCGACTGCTGCCCTGGCCAGCACATTCTCCAGATCTATCACCAATTGAAAACGTCTGGTCAATGGTGGCCGAGCAACTGGCTCGTCACAATACGCCAGTCACTACTCTCGATGAACTGTGGTATCGTGTTGAAGCTGCACGGGCAGCTGTACCTGTACACACCATCCAAGCTCTGTTTGACTCAATGCCCAGGCGTATCGAGGCCGTTATTACGACCAGAGGTGGTTGTTCTGGGTACTGATTTCTCAGGATCTATGCACCCAAACTGCGTGAAAATGTAATGACATGTCAGTTCTAGTACAATATATTTGTCCATTGAATACCGGTTTATCATCTGCATTTCTCCTTGGTGTAGCAATTTTAATGGCCAGTAGTGTACGATGTCTCATAAACACCACTGACATTCTAACTTACTCTACTTTTGTTTGATTTAGAGAGCTAACTAAGAGTTACGGAAGCTCGAAATTTAGCGCGGAGGTCAATGCGAGATGCTTTTAATAGTTTCCACGTTGAAACATTTGTCTCAAAATATGGTAGAAAACGCAAAGAGATTCGGGTCATATACCAGTGGCAAAAAACAGTACACCAGAGGCGAAAACCAGTCCATACCGTCATCGCCCGATAGCGATGGAAATGTTACCGATGCTGGTGCCACTAAAGCGGAGTTACTAAATACAGCTTTCCGTAATTCCTCCACGAAAGAAGACGAAGTAGATATTCCAGAATTCTAAACCAGAACAGCTGTTAGCATGAGTGACGTAAAAGTAGATATCTTAGATGTTGTGAAACAACTCAGATCACTTAAGAAAGGCAAGTCTTCCGGTCCAGATGGTATACCAATCAGGTTCCTTTCAGAGTATGCAGACACAATAGCGCCTTTCTTAGCAGTCACATACAACCGCTCACTGGACGAAAGGTCTGTTCCTAAAGACTGGAAAGTAGAACAGGTCACAACAATATTCAAGAAAGGAAATAGAAGTAACCCATCGAATTACACACCCATATCACTGACCTCGATTTGCAGTAGGATTTTGGAGCATATACTGTACTCGAACTTTATGAATCTACCTTGAAGAAAATGACTTGTTGATACATAATCAACACGGATTCAGAAAATATCGTTCTTGTGCAACACAGCTAGCTCTTTATTCCCATGAATTAATGAGTGCTGTCGACAAGGGATCTCAGATCGATTCCATATTCCTAGATTTCCAAAAGGCTTTTGATACCGTTCCTCACAAGCGACTATTAATCAAATTGCGTGCATATGGAGTATCGGTTCAGTTGTGTGACTGGATTCGTGATTTCCCCTCAAAGAGGTCACAGTTCGTAGTGATAGACGGTGAATCATCGAGTAGAACAGAAGTGACATCTGGCGTTCCGCAAGGTAGTGTCATAGACCCTCTGCTGTTCCTGATTCGCATAAATGATCTAGGTGATAATCTGAGCAGCCCCTTTAGATTGTTTGCAGATGACGCTGCTGTAATTTACCCTGTAGTAAAATCATCAGACGATCAATTCCAATTACAAAATGAGAGAATTTCTGTATGGTGCGAAAAGTGGCAATTGGCACTAAACAAAGAAAAGTGCGAGGTCATCCACATGGGTACTAAAAGAAATCCGATAAATTTTGGGTATTCGATAAATCGCACAAATCTAAGGGCTGTCAATTCGACTAAATACCTAGGAATTACAATTGTGATCAACTTAAATTGGAAAGACCGGATAGGTAATGTTGTGGGGAAGGCGAAACAAAGACTGCGCTTTGTTGGCAGAACACTTAGAAGATGCGAGAAACCCACTAAAGAGGCAGCCTACATTACACTTGTCCGTCCTCAGTTGGAATACTGCTGCGCGGTGTGGGATTGACGGAGGACATCGAAAAAGTGCAAAGAAGGGCAGCCCGTTTCGTGTTATCGCGCAATAGGGGTGAGAGCGTCACTGATATGATACGCGAGTTGGGGTGGCAGTCACTGAAACAAAGGCGGTTTTCTTTGCGGCGAGGTCTGTTTACGAAATTTCAATTACCAACTTTGTCTTCCGAATGCGAAAATATTTTGTTGACACCCACCTACGCAGGGAGAAATGATCATCATAATAAAACAAGGGAAATCAGAGCTCGCACGGAAAGATTGAGGTGTTTCTTTTTCCCACGCGCCATTCGAGAGTGGAATGGTAGACAAGTAGTATGAAAATGGTTGGATGAACCCTCCGCCAGGCACTTAAGTGTGAATTGCAGAGTAATCATGTAGATGTTTGCATAAAAATACACTTTCTAAGTATTATTACGCTCTGATCAGTAAGACCCTATGACTACCAATACATTTAGTGAAAACCGCACATCAACAGCACTTTCCATTTTGGCAATATTTATTGCGCAATTTTAGGTAATTCAGCCTGAGTAAGCAAATACAAATCACTGGATTAATGTGACGTTTGACTTTGAATTTGCGAAAGTAATGTATCAATTCATGTTCGATCAACATAGATAGAAACGGCCCTAAAAAGCTACCTTGGGGGACACCTGAAACAACCCATTAAACTATGTAGTGATTTCTCTGGCCCTGAACATCGCCTTGTTTCAATCATGAAGATGCATCAATATTTACAGCAGAAAATGAGACATAATACACGAACGAAACCACCAAAAAAACCCACCTCACAGCTCGCATATGAGGCGAGACGGATTATACAGCCGCAAGGTGTTTCGATAATGGCTCCCTATTAGACGAATTATGCGGGCGTTTGATGGATGGGCCGATTGCCGTCTAGTTACACTCACCACCGGCGTGAGTCACGTGTGGCGGTAACTTGGTGAAGGACGTACAATGCTTTACACAAAATACACTACTGGCCATTAAAATTGCTACACCACGAAGATGACGCACTACAGACGCGAAATTTAACCGACAGGAAGAAGATGCTGTGATATGCAAATGATTAGCTTTTCAGACCATTCACACAAAGTTGACGCCGGTGGCGACACCTACAACGTGCTGGCATGAGGAAAGTTTCCAACCGATTTCTCATACACAAACAGCAGTTGACCGGCGTTACCTGGTGAAACGTTGTTGTGATGCCTCGTGTAAGGAGGAGAAATGCGTACCATCACGTTTCCGACTTTGATAAAGGTCGGATTGTAGCCTATCGCGATTGCGGTTTATCGTATCGCGACATTGCTGCTCGCGTTGGTCGAGATTCGATGACTGTTACCAGAATATGGAATCGGTGCGTTCAGGCGGGTAATACGGAACGCCGTGCTGGATCCCAACGGCCTCGTATCACTACCAGTCGAGATAACACGCATCTTACGGCATGGCTGTAACGGATCGTGCAGCCACGTCTCGATCCCTGAGTCAACAGATGGGGACGTTTGCAAGACAACAACCATCTGCACGAACAGTTCGACGACGTTTGCAGCAGCACGGACTATCAGCTCGGAGACTGTGGCTGCGGTTACCTTTGACGCTGCATCACAGACAGGAGCGCCTGCGATGGTGTACTCGACGACGAACCTGGGTGCACGAATGGCAAAACATCATTTTTTCGGGTGAACCCAGGTTCTGTTTACAGCATCACGATGGTCGCATCCGCGTTTGGCGACAATGCGGTGAACGCACATTGGAAGCGTGTATTCGTCATCGCCATACTGGCCTATCACCCGGCGTGATGGTATGGGGTGCCATCGGTTACACGTCTCGGTCACCTCTTGTTCGCATTGACGGCACTTTGAACGGTGGACGTTACATTTCAGATATGTTACGACCCGTGGCTCTACCCCTGATTCAATCCCTGCGAAACCCTACATTTCAGCAGGATAATGCGCGACCGCATGTTGCAGGTCCTGTACGGGCCTTTCTGGATACAGAAAATGTTCGACTGCTGCCCTGGCCAGCACATTCTCTAGATCTCTCACCAATTGAAAACGTCTGGTCAATGGTGGCCGAGCAACTGGCTCGTCACAATACGCCAGTCACTACTCTTGATGAACTGTGGTATCGTGTTGAAGCTGCACGGGCAGCTGTACCTGTAAACGCCATCCAAGCTCTGTTTGACTCAATGCCCAGGCGTATCGAGGCCGTTTCTACGGCCAGAGGTGGTTGTTCTGGGTTCTGTTTTCTGCGGATGTATGCACCCAAATTGCTTGAAAATCTAATCACATGTCAGTTCTAGTATAATGTATTCGTCGAATGAATACCCGTTTATCATCTGCATTTCTTCTTGGTGTAGCAATTTTAATGGCCAGTAGTGTAGTATGACGAATTTCGTGCGGAGGAATAAATGGGTTGTGAAATGGCTGAATAATTCTTATGGTATGGAGATGTTTGTTCTCGACTGGAAAGGGGATAAGTACCCTCCAGGGTCATTAGAATGAGGTCACAAAACAAAGGGGATAGCGATATGCACGTATACGGAAAGCGGTAATATTGCGTACAATGCACTACGTTGGCGGATCTATTATTTGTACTCAGGTCATTCACGTGAAACAGTTTCCGACATGGTTATGGCTGTACGACGGCAATCAAAAGAATTTGAATCCGTAATGGTACTCGGAGCTACAGACATCGAACATTCCATTTCGGAAGCCGTTGTTGTTGTTGTTGTTGTTGTTGTTGTTGTTGCGGTCTTCAGTCCTGAGACTGGTTTGATGCAGCTCTCCATGCTACTCTATTCTGTGCAACCTTCTTCATCTCCCAGTACCTACTGCAATCTACATCCTTCAGAATCTGCTTAGTGTATTCATCTCTTGGTTTCCCTCTATGATTTTTACCCTCCACGCTGCCCTCCAATACTAAATTGGTGATCCCTTGATACCTCAGAACATGCCCTACCAACCGGTCCCTTCTTCTAATCAAGTTGTGCCACAAACTCCCCTTCTCCCCAATTCTATTCAATACCTCCTCATTAGTTATGTGACCTACCCATCCAATGTTCAGCATTCATCTGTAGCACCACATTTTGAAAGCTTCTCTTCTTTTCTTGTCCAAACTATTTATCGTCCATGTTTCACTTCCATACATGGCTACACTCCATACAAATGAACAATATGCAAAGAAGAGCAGCGCGCTTCGTTACAGGTTCGTCTAGTAAGCGGGAAAGCGCCACAGAAATGTTCACCCAACTCCACTGGCAGACGCTCCAAGAGAGGCTGAATAACGCCTTAGGGAATAATTTTCTGGGGTAGCACATCACTTACAAAGCAAGCTTTGATTGTATAAAAGAGAGCAGTGAGGATACCATGTGGTGTTCACCCAAGGACATCATGTAGCTACGCATATTAATTGCGACGTCACAATACATACACTGAGGAGCCAAAGAAATTGCTACATCGCGAGTGCGCAGAAGTGCCGCAACACGACGTGGCATGGAGTCGACTAATGCCTGGAGTAGTGCTGGAGGGAACTGACACCATGAATCCTGCAGGGCTGTCCATAAATCCGTAAGAGTACGAGGGGGTGGAGATCTCTTCTGAAGAGCACGTTGCAAGGCATCCCAGACATGTTCAATAATGTTCATATCTGGGGAGTTCAGTGGCCAGCAGTAGTATTTAAACCCAGAAGACAGTTCCTGAAGACACCCATGATCAATTGTGGACGTGTGGAGTGTCGCATTGTCCTGCTGGAATTGCCCAAGTCTGTCGGAATGCACAATGGACACGAATGGATGCAGGTGATCAGACAGGATGCTTACGTACGTGTCACCTGTCAGAGTCGTATCTAGACGTATCAGGGGTCCCACATCACTCCAACTGCACACGTCCCACACCATGACAGAGCCTCCACCAGCTTGAACAGTCCCCTGCTGACATGCAAGTTCCACAGATTCGTGACGTTGTCTCCATACCCGTACAGTCCATCAGCTCGATACAATTTGGAACGAGACTCGTCCGCCCAGGCAACATGTTTCCAGTCACCAACAGTCCAATGTCGGCGTTGACGGGTCCAGGCGAGGCGTAAAGCTTTGTGTCGTGCTGTCATCGAGGGTACACGAGTGGGCCTTCGGCTCCGAAAGCCCATATCGATGATGTTTCGTTGAATGGTTCGCACGCTGACACTTGCTGATGGCCCAGCAGTGAAATCTGCAGCAATTTGCGGAAGGATTGCACTTCTATCACGTTGAACGATTCTCTTCAGTCTACGTTGGACCCGTTCTTGCAGGATCTTTTTCCGGCTGCAGCGATGTCGGAGATTTGATGTTTTACCGGATTCCTTATATTCACGGTACACTCGTGAAATGGTCGTAAGGGAAAATCGCCACTTCATCGCTACCTCGGAGATGCTGTGTCCCATCGGTCTTGCGCCGACTATAACAGCACGTTCGAACTCACTTAAATGTTGCTAACCCGCCATTGTAGCAGCAGTAAGTGATCTAACAACAGCGCCAGACACTTGTTGTCTTATACAGGCTTTGCCGACAGCTGCGCCGTATTCTGCCTGTTAATATACACTGCTGTCCACCGTAAATGCAACACCCTGAAGGAAGCATCCGAATCAAGTGAAATTTACACCATGGGTTTGCAGCGATGAGATAGGCGACTGATTAGAATTTCAGCGCAGACGCACATCACGCGCGCCTGTGGCGCCACCTCATAGCGCCACTTAAGGCTTGGCGATTTCGACGAGTGTACGTTCGGCGCGTGTGTTTACCTTGTGGTTGTTTCACAAGACGATCAGTTATGCCTCGTAGACAACAGCGAACATCGTTTGATCAAGTATCCGAGTTCGACAGAGGAAGGATAGTGGCTTACCGAGATTGTGGATTATCATACAGAGAAATCGCTAGTCGTGTTGGACGAAACCAAAAAACTGTAATGCGGATATGTGACCGTTGGATGCAAGAGGGTACGACGGACCGACGTGGTCGATCGCATTCACCTCGGTGCACCACTGCACGTGCTGATGGGCAAATTGTGCGTATGGCAGTGACGGATCGCTCAGTGACATCCCGAACCGTAGCACAGCACATTGCGTCTGTAACGCATCATCCAGTGTCTGCGCGTACCATTCGACGCCGTTTGCAGCAGAGTGGTCTGTCCGCAAGACGTCCATTGCTTCGTCTACCACTGACGCAGAACCACAGACGTCTCCGTCGCCAATGGTGTGATGACAGACGGATGTTGACGGCAGAATGGAATGACGTTGTCTTTACTGACGAGGCACGCTTCTGTCTGCAGCACCACGATGGTCGGATTCGAGTGTGGAGACACCGTGGAGAGAGGATGCTGGACAGCTGCATTATGCACCGCCACACTGGTCTTGCACCGGGTATTATGGTATGGGGCGGTATTGGATATTACTCTCGCACGCCTCTAGTACGCATTGCCGGTACTTTAAATAGCCGGCGCTACATATCCGAGGTGCTGGAGCCAGTTGTCCTTCCTTACCTTCAGGGCTCGGCCACAGCCATATTTCAACAGGATAATGCGCGACCACACGTGGCACACATTGTCCAAAGGTTCTTCGTCAATAACCAGATTGAATTGCTTCCCTGGCCGGCTCGCTCTCCGGATCTTTCGCCGATAGAAAACATGTGGTCCATGGTTGCTCAACGAGTGACCCAGATTACATTCCCAGCTGCCACACCAGATGATCTTCGGCAACGTGTGGAAGCTGCTTGGGCTGCTGTACCCCAGGAACACATCCAACGTCTCTTTGACTCAATGCCGAGACGTGTGGCAGCGGTGATCTCCAACAATGGCGGCTACTCTGGCTACTGATTCTGGCAGGAACCACATGTCACAGACGTCTGTAAACGTAATCATTTGATACTTGGTCAACATGTTATCTACAAAACAAATTTTGTTGTGCTACCTCTTGTTACGGTGGCCAGCAGTGTATAAGTCTGTATGTGAATATGCATGCCTACACCACTTTCTTTGACGCTTAAGTGTACTAGTCCTACAGAAAAAAATGAACAAAACCGTTTTTTGTAGGAAATTTAGTACTTGTATACGTTTTCGTTGGAGGCCATTGTTTTCCAGTTGTGCAAGAAAAACGCGTTTGAGGATCGCTTTTCCAAAATCAAATGTGTGTGGAATCTTATGGGACTTAACTGCTAAGGTCATCAGTCCCTAAGCTTACACACTATCTACCCTAAATTATTCTAAGGATAAACACACACACCCATGCCCGAGGGAGGACTCGAACCTCCGCCGGGACCAGCCGCACAGTCCATGACCGCAGCGCCTTTAGACCGCTCGGCTAATCCCGCGCGGCGATTGCTTTTGCACGTTTTCCTTGAATAATTCGGAACTACGGCTTCTAGCGAAAACATATGCCAGTACAAAATGTAACTATGAAACACTAAATATCCTAAAAAAATAGGTCACGTCCATATTCTTGTGGAGCTAACAGTTTACGTGTAGTGAGGGAGAGAATGTGAATATCTTGCGAGTGGTATTTGAAGGTGTTGCGGGTTGTATAAGAGCTATAGGTAGGGGCAGCAGAATCGCGCTGTATATACTCTATAGGAGGTGCATAAAGTTTCAGTTATCACACTGACCAAACTGAAATTACGTCATTAAATTTCTGGTTTGCTTATAGTTACTTGTCATGCACTGCTGATACACACTGAAATCCCCGCGACACAGAACTGCAGCACGCAATCGCTTTACCTGCTTTCGAAAGGAAACAAAACTGCAACAATGGACGGCGAGACCATCATATGGCACAGTTGTGACGGGGCAGAGACACTTCCATTGTCGTCAAGACAAAACTAAACCACGAGAAACCGAATGGCTGACCATCTCTCTGTTACGAACTGAGTACTGTAAGAGGATAGAAGGCCCTAGTGATCGAAGACCGACATATATCAACTTGCCATGTGCGGAAAATAATTTTCCGACAACCACTCTACATCTACATCTACATACATACTCCGCAATCCACCATACGGTGCGTGGCGGAGGGTACCTCGTACCACAACTAGCATCTTCTCTACCTGTTCCACTCCCAAACAGAACGAGGGAAAAATGACTGCCTATATGCCTCTGTACGAGCCCTAATCTCTCTTATCTTATCTTTGTGGTCTTTCCGCGAAATGTAAGTTGGCGGCAGTAAAATTGTACTGCAGTCAGCCTCAAATGCTGGTTCTCTAAATTTTCTCAGTAGTGAATCACGAAAAGAACGCCTCCTTTCCTCCAGAGACTCCCACCCGAGTTCCTGAAGCATTTCCGTAACTCTTGCGTGATGATCAAACCTACCAGTAACAAATCTAGCAGCCCGCCTCTGAATTGCTTCTATGTCCTCCCTCAATCCGACCTGATAGGGGTCTCAAACGCTCGAGCAGTACTCAAGAGTAGGACGTATTAGTGTTTTATAAGCGGTCTCCTTTACAGATGAACCACATCTTCCCAAAATTCTACCAATGAACCGAAGACGACTATCCGCCTTCCCCACAACTGCCATTACATGCTCGTCCCACTTCATATCACCCTGCAATGTTACGCCCAAATATTTAATAGTCGTGACTGTGTCAAGCGCTACACTACTAATGCAGTATTCAAACATTACGGGATTCTTTTTCCCACTCATCTGCATTAATTTACATTTATCTATATTTAGAGTTAGCTGCCATTCTTTACACCAATCACAAATCCTGTCCAAGTCATCTCGTATCCTCCTACAGTTACTCAACGACGATACCACAGCATCATCAGCAAACAGCCGCACATTGCTATCCACCCTATCCAAAAGATCATTTATGTAGATAGAAAACAACAGCGGACCCGCCACAATTCCCTGGGGCACTCCAGATGATACCCTCACCTCCGATGAACACTCACCGTCGAGGACAACGTACTGGGTTCTATTACTTGAGAAGTGTTCGAGCCACTCACATACTTGGGAACCAATCCCATATGCTCGTACCTTAGTTAGGAGTCTGCAGTGGGGCACCGAGTCAAACGCTTTCCGGAAGTCAAGGAATATGGCATCCGTCTGATACCCTTCATCCACAGTTCGCAAGATATCGTGTGAAAAAAGAGCGAGTTGCGTTTCGCAGGAACGATGCTTTCTAAAACCGTGCTGATGCATGGACAGCAACTTCTCTGTCTCAAGGAAATTCATTATATTCGAACTGAGAATATGTTCGAGACTCCTGCAACAAACCGATGTTAAGGATATTGGTCTGTAATTTTGAGGATCCGTCCTTCTACCCTTCTTATATACAGGCGTCACCTGCGCTTTTTTCCAGTCACTCGGGACTTTACGTTGGGCAAGAGATTCGCGATAAATGCAGGCTAAGCAAGGAGCCAATAGAGTAGAGTACTCTCTGTGAAACCGAATTGGAATCGCAACAGGACCAGGCGATTGATTTATTTTCAACCCATTCAGCTGCTTCACAACCCCGGGCATGTCTATCACTATGTCCTCCATACGGGAATCTGTACGAGACTCAAACGGCGGTATGTTTGTACGATCCTCTTGTGTGAAAGGTTTCTCAAGTGCTAGATTTAAAATTTCAGCTTTCGTTTTGCTGTCTTCCGTTGCCAGGCCAGACTGATCGGTGGTGAGTGACTGGATGGAACCATTCGACGCGCTTACCGATTTTGGGTTTTCAGCAAGATCTCTTGCTAAGGTATGACGCTGCTAATGGTTTCAAAGTTCTCTCATTAAATCTCCAATTACAAGGCGATGACGCCACGTACCTATAAAAGAACTCTCTGGGCAGAAAACGACGAAAAAATCGCTCCGTGACACGCCATCATAATTCGCTCTTCTCTCCATGTATGGCGAACAGGAGACCATAGCGCAATCTCGTAAAACTGGAACCGGATTCTGACGAGAGCGTGACGTCATCGCCTTCGCGGACACAATTGAATCGTCAACAGTCCGCCCTAGGCTACATCACAGTGCCGGGTCGTTAAAAGTATACGGCTGCCCCTGTGAGTCAGCGTCCCGCTGTACACCCATATATACGTCGCGAATGCTGATGGGCCGTCTCCCGCATATAGCGTCCGCGTTGACGAACGGCGGACAAAGCCCCCCCGTGTCGCAGGGATGCTTTTTCTTTTCTTTTCTTTTTCTTTTTTTTTTTTAACTCGTCACGAGACCGTGACCGAACTGCTGCGGCACTGCGCTCCAGATTGACAGATAGGCATCGCTCCAGCTGCAGCGGTGCTGGAGTCCAGCGCTGACGTCATAGCCGGTCACCGGCACACACCGCGACACAATCATCGCATTATTACGCACTATTATCGCTACTTTACCTCTCCCGACTCTTAATGCGGGCCGTTATTAAATTATTTTGCTCGCCCAAGATTACGGAAAGCAAGATGCTGTAGATTACGCCGAAATGCTAACCTCACCCGCCGACCGAATTCGTTATTTATTTTGTTCTCTTCTTTATAGTTAGGTAGGCTGCCCTCTTAGGGTAATGAACTAAGGCGGCCAGATTCGTCGTGGTATAAGACGGCGATGCGTTGGATTACGGACTTGGGTAACACGTCACACAGTTTGCAGAGAGAAAGAGAGAGAGAGAGAGAGAGAGAAAACTCCTACTTTGGAATCAGCTCTAAGAACCTCATCTGTGCGTCTGATGCATTCCAACTCACGCACAGGCTAATGTTGTGTAGGAGTTTTGCAAGTTTCGGTTTGTTTGTGAAATAACTTTCTCTGTTACCACTCACAATTTTCCCTTTGTTTATATTTTGCACGTCATATCTGCGGAAATGATTCCCATTTCTAAGCGTGTTCTCACCGTGCTATGCCATGTAATCGTGAAGTTTCCGGTGTCTGAAGTATTGCATAATTCCGCTGCCTTTACAGTTATATAAAAGGCACATCCAATTTTTAATTACTCGTCCATCTTTATACAGAGTTGTTGCGAGATTTGGAAAAATCTGTTCTGGAATGAAATTTTCACTCTGCAGCGGAGTGTGCGCTGATATGAAACTTGCTGGCAGATTAAAACTGTGTGCCGGACCGAGACTCGAACTCGGGACCGTTGCCTTTCGCAGTCAAGTGCTCCGGCACACAGTTTAAATCTGCCATGAAGTTTGAAGGTTTCTTCTATTTACGAACTTCTTGTTGCCGAAAATGGTTCAAATGGCTCTGAGTACTATAGGACTTAACATCTGAGGTCATCAGTCCCCTAGAGCTTAGAACTACTTAAACCTAATTAACCTAAGGACATCACACACATTCATGCGCCAGGCAGGATTCGAACCTGCGACCGTAGCCGTCGCGCAGTTCCAGACTAAAACGCCTAGAACCGCTCTGCCACAGCGGCCGGCTCTTATTGCCGACTTGCCCTGAAATTCCACGTCTTGGACATCACACATGATACATTAAGCTTATTGACTACACATATTTTAGAACACCTGCCTGATTAATCAGTGTAAATGCATAAAACTGCAGCCAGTCACTTTTTTCTAAATAGTCATTTATGTAGTCTATCAGACTCATCTTTACAAGGTTTCAAAAATGGCTTCAAATGGCTCTGAGCACTATGCGACTTAACTGCTGAGGTCATCAGTCGCCTAGAACTTAGAACTAATTAAACCTAACTAACCTAAGGACATCACACACATCCATGCCCGAGGCAGGATTCGAACCTGCGACCGTAGCGGTCACGCGGTTCCAGACTGAAGCGCCTTTAACCGCACGGCCACACCGGCCGGCTTACAAGGTTTCCCGGAAGAAGTTCCACATGTTATCCTTGAAATATTTATGCAATTTCCGGAAAACCATCTGAAAATGAGCCTGAAAAGGTTCGAAAACCGGTTGATGGAATAATAAATAACCACTTCAAACAATGTCCTGTGCACAGTACAAAATGGAAATTGCAAATGTATACAGGTTGATCAGAAAGAATGTGACAAGCTTATAAGGGTGTGGCACGGTGGGTTGTGCTGAGAAATAACTGTTGAGAGTAAATATTTGATACGTTGTACCGTTTCGGAGATAATTAGCACTGAAGTTAGCTAATCACGCAGGTTGAAGCGGCCCGCCAGATACAATAGTCTAACAATAAGTTGTTCTCATAGCGTAGACGATAGCTCACGAGACTGCTGAGTCTTTTGCTCGGGTTCGATCCTTACTTCCGTCCCATGTACAATTTTTGTGTCGCTTCCTTGTTCGGGAATATTTGAGAACATTTTTCGCAGAAACAGCACTCTGGCAAAAACGCTTTGAAAATGGATCAAAAACATTTCTTTATTTCCGGATATAATCACAAAATCACAGGTCCTCAGACTACTGGTTTCGGTCAGCAATGATCATCTTCAGATCTGTTTTAAAAACATGTCCTAATGTAATAGAGCCGCAGTGGCACCGTCTGAAGACAAAGACAAGGTTGCCACTATGGCTCCATTATATGGTTAAAATGGCTCTGAGCACTATGGGACTTAACATCTATGGTCATCAGTCCCCTAGAACTTAGAACTACTTAAACCTAACTAACCTAAGGACATCACACAACACCCAGTCACCACGAGGCAGAGAAAATCCCTGACCCCGCCGGGAATCGAACCCGGGAACCCGGGCGTGGGTCCATTATATAAGGACATGTTTTTAAAGCAGATCTCTGCTGACAGAAACCAGTAGTGTCAGGACCTAACATTTCGTGATCACCGACGGGAACACTTTCTGGATCACTGTTCGAATCGGGACCGTGTCGCAGTTTGTGAAAAACAGTCTTGACCGGAACAAAATATTTGATTGAAAACGATTAGCTGTTTCGGTCAGAATGTGACCATCTTCAGAGCATTTATACGGTAGGCGGTGGCGGTGAACACAGCAGGTATGACGGTTCCACGAACTTCAGCACAATTCAGGAGATATGAGATGGGACATCGACTCTTTGAAGAAGCGAGGGTGCAGGGGTTACTGGTGCATAACAAACCAGGAACAACGGCGACAAAAGTAAGGAAAGGGGGGAACATGGGAAGAAGACTAGGCAGTTCTGTAAAAATTGGAATATTCGAGGGAAAAGGTTGAGCAGGTATAAAAGGCAGCCAAGCAAAAGACTCTGTCGAGACGGCATGTAGCTACCAACATCATCTGTCATGTGACAAGGTCCTCGACTATAGGGGCCTTAATTTTGACCTATTGACATACAGACAGTTCCTGATACATGACAAGTCTTGTGGAGACAGCTATTACTGAACGAATTGCTAATGTGCAACTTGTTTGTTCTTCCGAAGAAGAGAGTTTTAAACTCGTCGAAACGATGGTAAAGATTATTTGAAAAGGACCATTTATTGCAACTGGTTGCATGTCTTTTATACCTGCTGATCTGTAACCGACGCTGTAGTTCAGCCATATTAAAAATAAGTAACAATTAAAAATTGGTAATCGAAAGATGGAATATTTTCAAGAAACATGCTTAGAGTTTCAATAATAAAATAATGAGAGAACTTGAATTTAACTAATTTAACTAAGAATGTCGTCATTTAGCTGCAAGACAAAACGCCTACAGAGAAGAGAACAGTGCTTGTGCTTTATGAAGTTTGCCTTCTCTCTCTCTCTCTCTCTCTCTCTCTCTCTCTCTCTCTCTCTGTCTCTCTCCCCACGTGAGTTTCGCAGAGTGCTCGTTTCCGTTGCGCTCTCAGAGAAATTTCAAGTTGCAGAGTAATACCAGCAACGGCGAGAGCTTCCACATGTGTCTGTGTGTGTGTGTGTGTGTGTGTGTGTGCGTGTGTCAGTGAGAGAGAGAGAGAGAGACAGAGAGAAAATATGAGCAGCAGAGACCTCTGGCGGCCTTGCAACGAACCAACAAACCTCGTTGTGCTGCCCGAGGTTCAGTGAGGGGATTCCCCGTGATGGAACGGGGACTCCCCCTGTAACCAACAGCCGCTACGTGACGCGGCAACACAAGCTTGGGGGAGACGCCGTGGGGAAATAACGAGGGGGATGGTTGAGGAGAGAGTGGGTGGACAAGGGGCAGGGGAAGAGGGTAACTCAGAACAAGAGAAGAGCGCATTTATCTTGTTCCCCTTCAAAGCTACATTTCCGCTTCCCTCCCACCGAAGATTTTGTGGAGCTCGAAAATGTCCTATTTAGGAAACAACCAGGTGCTGCTAATGAAATAAATCTTTGTTAACTGTTATTTACTATCATCTGATCGTCTGATGTTCATTGTAGCAAGGGGGAGAGATGAGAGGGATGTTTACTGGAAAAAAAATATTGGCACTGAGCACTATGGGACTTAACTGCTGAGGTCATCAGTCGCCTAGTCCTAACCTAAGGACAGCACACACATCCATGCCCGAGCAGGATTCGAACCTACGACCGTAGCGGTCTCTCGGATCCAGACTGGAGCGCCTAAAACCGCACGGCCGCTCCGCCCGGCGCGGAAAAATATTAACCAGCCCATTTTGTGTTCGCCGTTTCTTGCAGTGTTCATGAAATTGATGAACTGCAATAATTTTGTATGCACGATGACTCAAAGTCACGGGTAATAACTTTTGTTAGTGACAAAATGTTCAGTGACGCCAGGTGTCTCTCACTATTTACACTACTGGCCAATAAAATTGCTACACCACGAAGATGACGTGCTACAGACGGGAAATTTGACCTACAGCAAGAAGATGCTGCGATATGCAAATGATTAGCTTTTCAGAGCGTTCACACAAGGTTGGCGCCGGTGGCGACACCTACAACGTGCTGACATGAGGAAAGTTGCCAACCGATTTCTCATACACAAACAGCAGTTGACCTGCGTTGCCTGGTGAAACGTTGTTGTGATGCCTCGTGTGAGGAGGAGAAATGCGTACCATCACGTTTCCGGCTTTGATAAAGGTCGGATTGTAGTCTATCGCGATTGCGGTTTATCGAATCGCGACATTGCCGCTCGCGTTGGTCGAGATCCAATGACTGTTAGCAGAATATGGAATCGGTGGGTTCAGGAGGGTAATACGGAACGCCGTGCTGGATCCCAAAGGCCTCGTATCGCTAGCAGTCGAGATGACAGGCATCTTATCCGCACGGCTGTAACGGATCGTGCAGCCGCGTCTCGATCCCTGAGTCAACAGATGGGGACGTTTGCAAGACGAGAACCATCTGCACGAACAGTTCGACGACGTTTGCAGCAGCACGGACTATCAGCTCGGAGACCGTGGCTGCGGTTACCCTTGACGCTGCATCACAGACAGGAGCGTCTGCGATGGTGTACTCGACGACGAACCTGGTTGCACGAATGGCAAAACGCCATTTTTTTGGATGCATCCAGGTTCTGTTTACAGCATCACGATGGTCGCATCCGTGTTTGGCGAAGCGTGTATTCGTCATCGCCATACTGGCGTATCACCCGGCGTGATGGTATGGGGTGCCATCGGTTATACGTCTCGGTCACCTCTTGTTCGCATTGACGGCGCTTTGAACAGTGGACGTTACATTTCAGATGTGTTACGACCCGTGGCTCTACCCTTCATTCGATCCCTGCGAAACCCTACATTTCAGTAGGATAATGCACGACCGCATGTTGCAGGTCCTGCACCGGCCTTTCTCGATACAGAAAATGTCCGACATCTGCCCTGGCCAGCACATTCTCCAGATCTCTCTCCAATTGAAAACGTCTCGTCAATGGTGGCCGAGCAACTGGCTCGTCACAATACGCCAGTCACTACTCTCGTTGAACTGTCGTATCGTGTTGAAGCTGCACGGGCAGCTGTACCTGTACACGCCATCCGAGCTCTGTTGGACAAAGCCCAGGCGTATCGAGGCCGTTATTACGGCCAGAGGTGGTTGTTCTGGGTACTGATTTCTCAGGATCTATGCACCCAAATTGTGTGAAAATGTAATCACACGTCAGTTCTAGTATAATATATTTGTCCAATGAATACCCGTTTACCATCTGCATTTCTTCTTGGTGTAGCAATTTTAATGGCCAGCAGTGTATTATGCCCCTGAATGGCTCCAGTGGACATGCACTCTGTCACATTCGTATGTGATGCGGGTTGCCTACCATCTAGTCATCCGATTCACGCAAAAGGTGTTATGCTGAGGAAATCCAAATTTCCTGGTTCACTTTTAAACATCGTTCTTCTCTTAGGCACGGTCATTCTTATGTTTGCTTATTCAAAGCTCATGGAGGTGGGTACTGTGCAGAAGCAGCACATCTCACAGTAGACCCCGCTAGTTCGGCGAAATCTTGTCGTTCCAAAGCTGGCGAATTCAATAGAAAGACGGCTAGCATCGCCAGGAAGCGTAAGTGAACATTCTGCCTGCAACGTGAGTTGTTCCCCATGGCGTGATCTCCCATAGACGTTTTACAGAAGGACTTAGAATGAAATGAACACCCTTAGCTGCTTACAGGCGTTGACATACGTCAACTGGGACAGATGAACATGTGTGCCCCGACCGGGACTCGAACCCGGGATCTTCTGCTTACATGGCAGACGCTGTATCCACCTGAGCCACCGAGGACACGGAGGATAGCGCGACTGCAGGGATTTATCTCTGGCACGCCTCCCGCGAATCCCACATTCTCAACGTATTGTCCCGCACTACATTCGTAGTGCCCCCCCCCCCCCCCCCCCCCCCCCCATTATACTCATTACTCGCGGCGCGTTGCCGATTCCCGTAAGAGTTCGGGCACTGTGCGTGCATTCGCAGAGAAGAAGAAGAAGATGGTCAAGTGGCCGGTGAGGCTTAACTATATATATATATATATATATATATATATACTAAGATCTTAGTATATATTAGTATATATTATATATATATTAGTCTATATTATATATACACTAAGATCTTAGTATATATTACAGAAGGACTTTGAAATGATTCAGATGTCCCTACCAATGAAGTTTAACGCAACTGTGTCAAGAGAATATTGGTTGACTCTTCTAGGAAAGCACGCTCTCGGAATTTTATCAGCAAACCAGACAGCGATACAGATCGCCTCTCTTGGAGCGTCTGCCAGTGGAGTTGGGTGAACATTTCTGTGGCGCTTTCCCGCTTACTAAACGAACCTGTAACGAAGCGCGCTGCTCTTCTTTGGATATTCTTCATATCCTCTACATTCCTACCTGGTACCGATCCCTGACTGACGAGCAATGCTGAAGCATCGGTCGGATGCGGTTTTGAAATCTCCTTTCTGGGTGGGCTGTACTTGTTATCCCTTTTCGCAATGAATCACTGTCTTGCATCTGTCTTTCCTGCGACCAGCTTTATGTGGTACTTCCACTTTAATATACTGCGTGCCCATAATGATAAATATACTACGGAAATAACTGCTTCCAGTAACTGTTCTGCAGACATGTAGTCATACCGAAACGGGTCTCCCTGCGTATGTATGAGGAATACGGTAAATTTGTTTTATGCTGAGACTCCCATTACTAGTAACATCTGTCTTTTTACTCACATGCAGTTGACGTTTCTGTGATAGCTGCAGTTCCAGTGTGTCGTAAAGGCTAGCACAGTTGCGTGAATTGCAGGAGACCTAGGTTCGAAATCCCGACGAAGGTACAAATTTTAATTCGCTGCTTCGGCCCACATCATCAGCGTACATTTCTTTTTATGAAGATTCTTTGTTTTGTTGTTGTTGTTGTTGTGGTCTTCAGTCCTGAGACTGGTTTGATGCAGCTCTCGATGCTAGTCTGTCCTCTGCAAGCTTCTTCATCTCCCAGTACCTACTGGAATCCACATCCTTCTGAATCTGCTTAGTGTATTCATCTCTTGGTCTCCCTCTACGATTTTTACCCTCCACGCTGCCCTCCAATACTAAATTGGTGATCCCTTGATGCCTCAGAACATGTCCTACCAACCGATCCCTTCTTCTAGTCAAGTTGTGCCACAAACTCCTCTTCTCCCCAATTCTGTTCAATACCTCCTCATCAGTTATGTGATGTACCCATCTCATCTTCAGCATTCTTCTGTAGCACCACATTTCGAAAGGTTCTATTCTCTTCTTGTCCAAACTAGTTATCGTCCATGTTTGACTTCCATACATGGCTACACTCCATACAAATACTTTCAGAAACGACTTCCTGACACTTAAATCTATACTCGATGTTAACAAATTTCTCTTCTTGAGAAACGCTTTCCTCCCCACTGACAGTCTGCATTTTATTTCCTCTCTACTTCGACCATCATCAGTTATTTTGCTCCCCAAATAGCAAAACTCCTTTACTGCTTTAAATATCTCATTTCCTAATCTAATTCCCTCAGCATCGCCCGACTTAATTCGACTACATTCCATTATCCTCGTTTTCTTTTTGTTCATGTTCATCTTATATCCTCCGTTCAGCTGCTCTCCCAAGTCCTTTGCTGTCTCTGACAGAATTACAATATCATCGGCGAACCTTAAAGTTTTTATTTCTTGTCCATGGATTTGAATACCTACTCCGAATTTTTCTTTTGTTTCTGTAACTGCTTGCTCAATACACAGATTGAATAACATCAGGGAGAGGCTACAACCCTGTCTCACTCCTTTCCCAACCACTGCTTCCCTTTCGTGCCCCTCGACTCTTATACCGGCCTTCTGGTTTCTGTACAAATTGTAAATAGCCTTTGGCTGCCTGTATTTTACCCCTGCCACCTTTAGAATTTGAAAGAGAGTATTCCAGTCAACATTGTCAAAAGCTTTATCTAAGTCTACAAATGCTAGAAACGTAGGTTTGCCTTTCCTTCGTTTATTTGTATTAAAATAAGTAACTGTTGACTGGCGCATGAGACCAGTGCAAGTTGGACGGCACTTCTGGCGAGTTCCCTGGACGGTCACCCATTCAAGTACTAGCCAAGCCCAACGTTGCTCTACTTCGGTGACTGGGCGGAAACCGGTTGTATTAACGCCGTTGGCTTCATTGGCGCCGAAACTACACTGGACAGATATAGTAGGAGGTGGCCGATTCCGGATTTACGCAAGTAGCGGAAGGAGCCCTCGAATGGTCGGAGGCATTCCTGCTGGCCCATCCATTTGAGCTGGCCGGTGTGGCCGAGCGGTTCTAGGCGCTTCAGTCTGGAACCGCGCGACTGCTACGGTCGCAGGTTCGAATCCTGCCTCGGGCATGGATGTTTGTGATGTCCTTAGGTTAGTTAGGTTTAAGCAGTTCTAAGTTCTGGGGGACAGATGACCTCAGATGTTAAGTCGCATAGTGCTCAGAGTCATTTGAACCATCCATTTGACATGTGTTTCAGCTGGAACGTTTTTCTCGTCTTAAGCAACCTGAGTCTCCATGCGTTGTCGTAGCTGCTGACTGGAGAACAGCACATTGAATTGGGTGAGGCTTGTGTGTGTGTGTGTGTGTGTGTGTGTGTGTGTGTGTGTGTGTGTGTGTGTGTGGGAGAGGGGGGGGGGAGAGGAGGGGGAGACGAAAAAAAAGAGAAATTTCTCCAGGCGACTTCTTCTTTGTCTTCTCCTATCTGGACCGGTGGCAGCAGCAATGTGATCTGAGATAACAACGGATGCTGTGTGGGGGAGAGGAGGTTGCTCTGCCGGGATCTTGAGCAGACTTTGGCAACAGCGACTCCTGCGTCGAGTCTGATGTGGTGGACGAGGGTAGATAGGGGGGGGGGGGGGGGGGGGAGGGAATGAAGTAACAAGTGGAGGCGAACAGGTCAGACCGCAGAGGAGATTTGATCAGCGTCGCCGGCGAATGTAATTCTCCAGGCCTTACACCGCTCCGCTCCGGCTCTGATTGTCTGTGTCGGACTCACTTGCTCTGTGGCGTCTCCGGCACAGAACAAAAGCTGCGAGCGGTTTCTGCCGGCGCCCGCTGTCTGCCTTCATCTCCAGCGCGTCAGTACAGACGTCTTACATCTGCTGGGCCCGTTCACAGTTCACGCTACACACTCCTAGAGGTTGTAGAGGGGACTCGGTAGCTCAGGCTGTACACAGCAACCCGTCTCGGGCAGCCTCGTCAAACGGCGCTACACAGCGTCAAAGCTACAGGCGTTGGTGCCTCTAAATGTACACTACTCTTCATCATCATCATCATTTAAGACTGATCATGCCTTTCAACGTTCAGTCTGGAGCACAGTACCCCTTATAAAACTCCTCCATGATCCCCTATTCAGTGCTAACATTGGTGCCTCTTCTGATGTTACACTACTGGCCATTAAAATTGCTACACCACGAAGATGACGCGCTACAGACGCGAAATTTAACCGACAGCAAGAAGATGCTGTGCTACGCAAATGATTAGCTTTTCAGAGCATTCACACAAGGTTGGCGCCGGTGGCGACACCTACAACGTGCTGACACGAGGAAAGTTTCCAACCGATTTCTCATACACAAACAGCAGTTGACCAGCGTTGCCTGGTGAAACGTTGCTGTGATGCCTCGTGTAAGGAGGAGAAATGCGTACCATCACGTTTCCGACTTTGATAAAGGTCGGATTGTAGCCTATCGCGATTGCGGTTTATCGTATCGCGACATTGCTGCTCGCGTCGGTCGAGATCCAATGACTGTTGGCAGAATATGGAATCGGTGGGTTCAGGAGGGTAATACGGAACGCCGTGCTGGATCCCAACGGCCTCGTATCACTAGCAGTCGAGATGACAGGCATCTTATCCGCACGGCTGTAACGGATCCTGCAGCCACGTCTCGATCCCCGAGTCAACAGATGGGGACGTTTGAAAGACAACAACCATCTGCACGAACAGTTCGACGACGTTTGCAGCAGCACGGACTATCAGCTCGGAGACCGTGGCTGCGTTTACCCTTGACGCTGCATCACAGACAGGAGCGCCTGCGATGGTGTACTCGACGACGAACCTGGGTGCACGAATGGCGAAAAGTCATTTTTTCGGATGAATCCAGGTTCTGTTTACAGCATCAGGATGGTCGCATCCGTAGTTTGGCGACATCGCGGTGAACGCACACTGGAAGCGTGTATTCGTCATCGCCATACTGACGTATCGCCCTGCGTGATGGTGTGGGATGCCATTGGTTACACGTCTCGCTCACCTCTTGTTCGCATTGACGGCACTTTGAACAGTGGACGTTACATTTCAGATGTGTTACGACCCCTGGCTCTACCCTTCATTCGATCCCTGCGAAACCCTACATTTCAGCAGGATAATGCACGACCGCATGTTGCAGGTCCCGCACGGGCCTTTCTGGATACAGAAAATGTTCGACTGCTGCCCTGTCCAGCGCAGTCTCCAGATCTCTCACCAATTGGAAACGTCTGGTCAATGGTGGCCGAGCAACTGTCTCGTCACAATACGCCAGTCACTACTCTCGATGAACTGTGGTATCGTGTTGAAGCTGCACGGGCAGCTGTACCTGTACACGCCATCCGAGCTCTGTTTGACTCAATGCCCAGGCGTATCGAGGCCGTTATTACGGCCAGAGGTGGTTCTTCTGGGTACTGATTTCTCAGGATGTATGCACCGAAACTGCGTGAAAATGTAATCACATGTCAGTTACAGCATAATATATTTGTCCAATGAATACCCGTTTATCATCTTCATTTCTTCTTAGTGTAGCAATTTCAATGGCCACTAGTGTATGTACACATACAGGGTGGTTGCGTGAGGATGTTACAAACTTTCTTGGCTCTGATTGAGAAGAATAAATGTATCAATTTGAGGTGCCAAAAAAGAAAGGCCAGTCAACGTGGACACTAAAATGCATACTTGTGAGGAGGTAAGAGCACCTGTTCATCTTCGCTAGTGTGAAACACATCCGCTCTCTTAAAGTAGACATTTTGGAGCCCACGTTTCTCGGACATGAAGTGCTGAGTGCTATTGACAAGGCATTTCAAATTGATCACGTATTCCTAGATTTCCGGAAGGCTTTTGACACTGTACGACGCAAGCGGCTCGTAGTGAAATTGCCTGCTTATGGAACATCGTCTCAGTTATATGAGTGGATTTGTGATTTCCTGTCAGAGAGCGCACAGTTCGTAGTAATTGACGGAAAGTCATCGACTAAAACAGAAAGATTTCAGGGGTTCCCAAGGTAGTGTCATAGGCACTTTGCTGTTTCTTATCTACATAAACGATTTGGGAGACAATCTGAGCAGCCGCCTTCGGTTGTTTGCAGATGACGCTGTCGTTTATCGACTAATAAAGTCATCAGAAGATCAAAACAAACTGCAAAACGATTTAGAAAAAGTATCTTATGGTGCAAAAATCTACAGTTGACCCTGAAGAACGAAAAGTGTGAGGTCATCCACATGAGTGCTAAAAGGAACTCGTTAAACTTCGGTTACACGATATATCAGTCTAATCTAAAGACCGTAAATTCATCTAAATACCTAGGAAATACAATCAACAACAACTTAAATTGGGAGGAACACATAAGAAATATTGTGGGGAAGGCTAACCAAAGGCTGCGTTTTGTTGGCAGGACACTTGGAAAATGTAACAGACCTACTAAGCCCTAAGGAGACTGCCTACACTACGCTTGTCCGTCCTCTTTTAGAATACTGCTGCGCGGTGTGGGATCCTTACCAGGTAGGACTGACGGAGTACATCGAAAAAGTTGAAAGAAAAGCGGCACGTTTTGTATTATCGCGAAGTGTGGGAGAGAGTGTCACAGAAATTATACAGGATTTGGGCTGGAAATCATTAAAAGAAAGGCGTTTTTTGTTGCGACGGAATCTTCTCACGAAATTGCGATCACCAACTTTCTCCCCCAAATTCGAAAATATTTAGTTGACACCGACGCACATAGAGAGAAACGATCATCGCGATAAAATAAGGGAAATCAGCGCTCGTACGGAAATATGTAGGTGTTCATTCTTTCAACGCGCTATACGAAATTGGAATAACAGAGAATTGTGAAGGTGGTTCGATGAACCCTCTGCCATGCACCTGAATGTGATTTGAAGAGTATCCATGTAGATGTAGACATTTTTTTCCTTATATTTTTTATAATGTCCTCCATATGAGGCAGAAACATAGGAGAGACGGAAAAACGTTGGATGAATACTTACGAGTGTAGCATACGTGTTTTGGACAGTGCAGCTCCACTCACCTAGAAAATAAAGAAAAAAGCCACATGAGAAAGTGCTGTCGTTCATTTATTAATTTCTTTACATCATTTATTTAATCACAAAAAATATACGCCTAGCAGGTACGGTGTAACAAAGTAGAAGTTGTAACGTCGATACCACCCTTTGTTTTTAAATCGTTCGTCAGCGCAATGGCGACAATGTCCTTCATACATACATGGTTCAAATAACGGCTATTTACAAATTTCACAAATGGAGCAGCTTTGTTCGAGAGATACAATTCTTAGGAGCAAAGAAAAAAACAGAGAGAAACATTTCGATAGGTCAGAAACTGCCGACGACGTTTGATAAGTCGATTTCCGAAGTTCAGGATATTAGCACAGAGCGCAAAGTAATGCAGAATGCAACGAAGCAACTCGTTGTATGGACGAGGAAGAGGGATAGAGAAGGCAGAAACAGTTGTAGAGGACTTTCGATGCATGTATGGGGCAAATTGAGAGGGTTGGCACAGGTAGGAAAGAAATGGGCAGTAGAGTGAATTAAGTTTTCAAATCGCCAAGGAAAGATTTGTAGAAGAGAGGAGTTATGGAAGACGTTGGATGAGTGTATGTGTTAAGTTGACGGGTTAGAACGGGTAGAAAGGAAATGAGGACTATAATGGAGTAGGTATTAATGGGGTTGTCCTCTTTCAAAATTTCTAAAAATCGATTTTTTTTTCTTAAAGTGTTCCCTGGGAGTCCGCCGGTAACTACGTTATCCAGTTACAAAGAGATTTACCAAAAAGGATCTCCGAATAAGTATCTCCCAAAACCATTAACAGCGGCAAAAGAACAGAAACAATAGTCGACATCGCGTCCAATGTGGCGGCATTTAATTTTAACAAGGGCCTAACAGGCAATATGAAAATTTGAACGTGCTCAAACTTGAGTTCGGACCAGCTTGTTACAAGTTCTGCTCAAAAATAGACGAAAAGAGTATCGCGAGAGCAGCACACGGTGTGTCAGAATGTCCCAAGGAGGTCAGTTGAAGAAGATGGAGGGAGGGCTTCCTTTTTGATCTGGGAGGATTTCTCTGTGCTGCAGCTATCGCTGACTAGAGGTATGTTTAACATAACTGCAAAATATGTAACTCAAAACTTTTAAACGCGTTTTTCTCGAAACCGCATTTTGCACCTTGGCTGGAAACCTCACTTGAGAACGGTGTGTACGGTTTTGATCCGAACCTGATTTCGGCATTCTAAACGGAAGTCTCTAGCGGAATACGTAGCCGTTTTTCAATATTGATTGGTGACTCCATGGAGCGCTGTGTGCCCAATGACCACATATGTTAAATTAAGAGGAAGGTCAGCGTTGGCCGTAATATTGACGGTTCATTGATAGCAAAATCGATTTTCGATCACAAAGTGATCATCTTCAGCGCTGGAAGTTTAAAAATTTCACCGAGCTATCAGTGAATAAAAAACAAAAGTCTACAAATACACCTGAGTATAAACCAACTGTTGGAAAGAACATACCTTTAGCGTACAAATTAAACTCATAGGCACTGGTATCAAGTTATTATCAGTAACCAAAACTGAGAAGCGATCACAATAACTGAAGCCGCTGTTTACATTCAACTATACAGCAGGCCTCGTTGTGACACGGACATGGAACGCCCTCTATGTGACATGTGTCACGTGAAGACTTAACAATAAATGGTTCAAATGGCTCTGAGCACTATGGAACTTAACTTCTCAGGTCATCAGGCCCCTGGAACGTAGAACTAGTTAAACCTAACTAACCTAAGGACATCACACACATCCATGCCCGAGGCAGGATTCGAACCTGCGACCGTAGCGGTCGCGCGGTTCCAGACTGTAACGCCTAGAACCGCTCGGCAACCCGGGCCGGCTACTTAACAATAATTTATTTGGGAAGAGATTACCACAAAATACCAAAGTGCACTTGCAAATCATTAATTGAATGTTTCAATTTTAAAGTTCTACATTAAAAAACGCATAGCAAAAAAGAAAGGGGGAAACGCACGTCTTGCCAACACACGCCGGCGTCTTATTTTCAAACAACTTAAAAAAACATGTAAGAATAAAAATAAACAGGTAAAATTATATGGTGTCAGATTGCAGGACTAGTAAAGAAGAAAAATATGCAAATAACATGACATCAAATACACTCCTGGAAATTGAAATAAGAACACCGTGATTCATTGTCCCAGGAAGGGGAAACTTTATTGACACATTCCTGGAGTCAGATACATCACATGATCACACTGACAGAACCACAGGCACATAGACACAGGCAACAGAGCATGCACAATGTCGGCACTAGTACAGTGTATATCCACCTTTCGCAGCAATGCAGGCTGCTATTCTCCCATGGAGACGATCGTAGAGATGCTGGATGTAGTCCTGTGGAACGGCTTGCCATGCCATTTCCACCTGGCGCCTCAGTTGGACCAGCGTTCGTGCTGGACGTGCAGACCGCGTGAGACGACGCTTCATCCAGTCCCAAACATGCTCAATGGGGGACAGATCCGGACATCTTGCTGGCCAGGGTAGTTGACTTACACCTTCTAGAGCACGTTGGGTGGCACGGGATACATGCGGACGTGCACTGTCCTGTTGGAACAGCAAGTTCCCTTGCCGGTCTAGGAATGGTAGAACGATCGGTTCGAGGACGGTTTGGATGTACCGTGCACTATTCAGTGTCCCCTCGACGATCACCAGTGGTGTACGGCCAGTGTAGGAGATCGCTCCCCACACCATGATGCCGGGTGTTGGCCCTTTGTGCCTCGGTCGTATGCAGTCCTGATTGTGGCGCTCACCTGCACGGCGCCAAACACGCATACGACCATCATTGGCACCAAGGCAGAAGCGACTCTCATCGCTGAAGACGACACGTCTCCATTCGTCCCTCCATTCACGCCTGTCGCGACACCACTGGAGGCGGGCTGCACGATGTTGGGGCGTGAGCGGAAGACGGCCTAACGGTGTGCGGGACCGTAGCCCAGCTTCATGGAGACGGTTGCGAATGGTCCTCGCCGATACCCCAGGAGCAACAGTGTCCCTAATTTGCTGGGAAGTGGCGGTGCGGTCCCCTACGGCACTGCGTAGGATCCTACGGTCTTGGCGTGCATCCGTGCGTCGCTGCGGTCCGGTCCCAGGTCGACGGGCACGTGCACCTTCCGCCGACCACTGGCGACAACATCGATGTACTGTGGAGACCTCACGCCCCACGTGTTGAGCAATTCGGCGGTACGTCCACCCGGCCTCCCGCATGCCCACTATGCGCCCTCGCTCAAAGACCGTCAACTGCACATACGGTTCACGTCCACGCTGTCGCGGCATGCTACCAGTGTTAAAGACTGCGATGGAGCTCCGTATGCCACGGCAAACTGGCTGACACTGACGGCGGCGGTGCACAAATGCTGCGCAGCTAGCGCCATTCGACGGCCAACACCGCGGTTCCTGGTGTGTCCGCTGTGCCGTGCGTGTGATCATTGCTTGTACAGCCCTCTCGCAGTGTCCGGAGCAAGTATGGTGGGTCTGACACACCGGTGTCAATGTGTTCTTTTTTCCATTTCCAGGAGTGTATAACAGAATTTGTTATAACACAGTAACCACCATCTGGCGTAGGGAGTCAGAGATATAAAGTTTATAATTTACATAGAATATTACACTGAAACCAAGAAGTGAAATACATTAATAGTGGTAATTACACAATGTATGTCACAATATAGCAGGTGAAATGCCATGAAACACATTACGTGTTATATATATAGGGTGCAGACTAACAATTTTTTATCGTATTTAACGACGAGCTGATACATCTTATTCGTCGCGTTGGGACATGTGAACACTTTATATAAATTTAAAAAATCATCGTAATTATGAAAGCAGAATGTTTTAAAAGCACATTGTGGATGCAGAGATCGTTTAGCGCACTCGTGAGTGGCTAGAGACAAGTGTACGAAATACGCCAGCTTTGTAGATACCTCTACTGACACACCTATTATTTGTAGAAATATTTCTCGTATGATACAAACAGAACTTGGGTATAAGGAAACAGCGTTCTTTTTTAAAGTATAAAGGCTTTGTCCCAAAAAAAATACATGGCACTCTAGAATGAGATTTTCACTCTGCAGCGGAGTGTGCGCTGATATGAAACTTCCTGGCAGATTAAAACTGTGTACCCGAGACTCCTGGAAACATCCCCCAGGCTGTGGCTAAGCCATGTCTCCGCAATATCCTTTTTTTCAGGAGTGCTAGTTCTGCAAGTTTCGCAGGAGAGCTTCTGTAAAGTGTGGAAGGTAGGAGACGAGGTACTGGCAGAAGTAAAGCTGTGAGGACGGGGCGTGAGTCGTGCTTGGGTAGCTCAGTCGGTAGAGCACTTGCCCGCGAAAGGCAAAGGTCCCGAGTTCGAGTCTCGGTCGGGCACACAGTTTTAATCTGCCAGGAAGTTTTACATGGCACTCTAGTTATACCCTTTTGCACGAGCAATGGGTCAGAACCCATCATACATTTACAGTTGATGCAACACAAATGAAAACAGTCAAGCAAACGGTTTTGGATACTCATATGAAGGAGATAATTTTATTATGTGTCTTATAGCAGCAGTGGGACCCGTTATAACATAAAAGCTGATTTTGAAAATACCATATATCCAAAGTGGGCCATAACAGGTAATCTAAAATGCAAGTTGTGGGTAAGTGGTAAGATCCATCGTACATCCAGAAAAAACGTCGTAAAGTTTTGCGACATCTTCAAACGCCAATTTTCGGTGCAACCTTTTGTCTCGACTTTTGTGGGCAAAGAAGATGACACTTGGTCCAACACTTCACCATTTTGTTGGAAAGTAATGTTTTTGAATTAGCCTACGTAAAGTGATAGAAAATATATTGAAAATGACTTGTACAAGTTTATTTCGCTACGGGTCCAGCAGAAGGGCTTCTGGAGTTTCCGCGGTGATGCACTTTCTGGCTGCACGCGGTCCTTCTATCTGGAGCAGATATTACAGAGAGCGATCATTGTGCACAGAAAAATGATTTCTCAAAGGGAAAAGGTGTAAGGAACAAAATTGTATCATAAGATTTAGCAATACTTTTTATGTTACATGAAAAAGAAAAATCATCAAAATCACCTATTTTTCATGTTTTCACAGAGGATTACCCCCTTACGAGTGTCGGGAGGAAGATGCGGAAAGGTCATCAAAAATAGTTCAAATGGCTCTGAGCACTACGGGACTTAACTTCTAAGGTCATCAGTCCCCTAGAACTTAGAACTACTTAAACCTAACTAACCTAAGGACATCACACACATCCATGCCCGAGGCAGGATTCGAACCTGCAACCGTAGCGGTCGCGCGGTTCCAGACTGTAGCGCCTAGAACCAATCGGTCACCCCGGTCGGCGAAAGGTCACCAGTTTATACAGGATGGTCAGAAGCATTCTCAAAATTGTAAGAAAATGAAACAGCTACAACCGTCCTTATTATCTTATTTATTGTACAGCTACCAGTTTCGGCGCTTCAATGCGCTATCTTCAGGCCTTAGGCGATGCTGAAGGGGTTATCACGATCCATTTATATGTGACAGTTAATGCTTGGATTACAGCCAGTCTGAGTAAACCAGTTATGTTGGCCACTGATGCGTCGTATATATACGGATCGTCATAACCCCTTCGACATCAACTAAGTCCTGAAGATGGCGCACTGAAGCGCCGAAACTGGTGGCTACACAATAAATAAGATAATAAGGACGGCTGTTGGAGTTTCATTTTGCAACAGTGAACGGCCGTAGTTCCCCCAGACCACCTTTCACAAGGATGGACACACAAAAAAAGAGTCTTAAAAGGTTGTGACGATGTTGCAGGACAGGTTATGACTAGAAATAACTGTTAAGAGAGAAATTCGAAACAAGAACCGATATTTTGATCAGACAGAATGGGCATATTATAAGCGAGACGGAACAGTTCAAGTTCCTAGGCGTTCGGATAGATAGTAAGCTGTTGTGGAAAGTCCATGTTCAGAATCTTGTTCAGAAACTAAATGCTGCTTTATTTACCATTAGAACAGTATCTGAAGTAAGTGACAGTTCAACACGAAAAGTAGTCTACTTCGCATATTTTCATACGCTTATGGCACATGGTATAATTGTTTGGGGTAATTCTTCTGATTCAAAAAGGGTATTTTTGGCTCAAAAACGGGCTGTTCGAGCTATGTGTGGTGTAAGTTCGAGAACCTCTTGTCGACCCCTATTCAATAGTCTGGGAATTCTGACATTGCCCACACAGTATATATTTTCTTTAATGTCGTTTGTTGTTAGCAACATTAGCTTATTCCCAAGAGTTAGCAGCTTTCAGTCAGTTAATACTAGGCAGAAACCAAATCTGCATGTGGAATGCACTTCCTCGACTCTTGTGCAGAAAGGAGTGCAGTATTCTGCTGCATCCATTTTCAATAAGCTGCCACAAGAACTCGAAAATTTTAGCAGTAGCCCCAAACACTTTTAAGTCTAAACTGAAGAGTTTCCTCATGGCTCACTCCTTCTATTAAGTCGAGGAGCTCCTGGAAGAGTTGAAAAATTAAGCAAATTCCCGTGTTACATTGTTGATTTTCTTTTTATTTAAACTTACGACTTGTCGCCTCAACATGTTTCTCATATTTCATTTTATCTGTTTCTACTATCGTGTTATAATTTCATGTATTGACTCGTTCCATGACCATGGAGACTTCTCCTTAATTTGGTCCCACGGAACAATAAATAAATAAAAGTTGCGCCTCTTCCAAGTTATTTAGCACAAACACTTGCTCGCGCTAAAATGTGATATTTATTTAGTCGTATGGCTAGGGCCCCTCGTTCGCCGGATGCCGGTCTTTCAATGTGACGCCACTTCGGCGACCTGCAGTCGATGAGGATGAGAGGATGATGTCGAGGACAGCACAGCACCCAGTCCCCGGGCGGAGAAAATTGCCCGACCCAGCCGGGAATCGAACCCGGGCCCACAGGATTGACAATCCGTCACGCTGACCATTTTTTTTTAATTTATTAATTTTACATTTATTTCTTAAATCTGATTTGTGACTTGAGTGACACTTTTTTACTAAATCTTGGTTTTGACATAGAATTTCACAAAAATTTTCACAAGTTCCCATATTGAATTACACAATCTGCTCTGCATGTAGTGTTTCAGTTTTAAGAGAAGTTTTTTTCCGATGTCCACATAGTATTCATCAACGAAAACACTCGTTCTGTAGGTGTGTGCGACCATGATAAGCCGAGTACATATTCGACGATGGCCAGGCGGTTTTTATGTGGTATGTGCCGTTCATTAAGTTTGTTGAACACCTCTAACCACGGTTCCTCCCTGCTGCTCTTCATAATCTTCCCATCTCTTCAGAACGTCGTGACTGACGTAATCTGAAACGTAGTTCACCTCTTCAAACAATCTGTCTTCAGTTACTGTAGTTGCCATGAACCATTCAGCTACCATGGGCGGACTAAAATGTGGTAATGCACAGGCATTTTTGGGTCCGTCAGTTAGCACTTGTTGAAATGCTCATTACCGGTTAAAATGTGCCTTTTTCGGAAGTCATAAATTTAAGCAAGGTGAGCAGAAGCTACGTGTGTTCGATTTGGGGAAACCAAACGAAAAACTCGTTTGCCGACACCGCCTGTGTCAGGCTGCTAGAATTTGTGAGCGTACCGGGCTGATCGGCTGACTTCTGTGCTAAATACCTTCGAAATGGTGAAGCGTATCGTTTTTTTTTCTTTGCAGTTATTTCTCAGCGCAACCCGCCCTGCAGCGCCCTTACTAGCTTTTAAGACCGTTTCTGACCACCCTGTAAGAGGACAATGGATGAGAATTTGTGGTAAAATTCGGGGATTAGCGGAAGATGGAAAGGAATTGAGAGAAAAATGAAGTAAGTTAAGGGGCAGCACAACCCGCCCTACAGCGCCCTTACTAGCTTTTAAGACCGTTTCTGACCACCCTGTAAGAGGACAATGGATGAGAATTTGTAGTGAAATTTGGGGATTAGCAGAAGACGGAAAGGAATTGAGAGAAAATGA